>NC_138175.1:30521578-30924078 GCF_964165515.1 Mesoplodon bidens
TCTGGGTGTTATGAATGGGGCTGTACCCACCTCTCTCCCCTCCGAGGCCCAGGAATTGCGGTGAGGACAACTTTTGGGAACGTTTCTGGGGCTCCCTCCCAAACTTCAGGGTCGGCAGAGGAGCCTGGGAGGGAGACTGTCCCCAGCCCGAATCAAGCCCACGTCCACTCACACAGCCTCCCCTGGCCTTTCCCCAAAGCCAAGAGCTGTCTGTAGACCCGGAGAAGAAAACCAAGCTTTACTTATTCACACATTTGTCCTCATCTGGGCCCGGCTCTATCTGGCACTGGGGACCCAGAGATGACCCCGGCCCCGGCCCCAGCCTCCAGGAATCCCCAGTCTAGGCCAGAATGTCTCCTGGTGACGTGCTGGGGGGAGGGGCATGAGGCTTGCGGGGGGTGCAGGGGTGAGTACAGAAGTAGTGGCATTAGGGACACTTCCCAGAAGTGGTGACCTTTGAGCAGGACCTTGGAAGGGGAGGGGACCTTGGCTGGAGAGAACTTCGCCAGGCAAAGGGGTGTGTGTCCCTGGCAGAGGGAGTCACCTGCACAAAGGCTTGTGGGCAGGAGAGAGGCTGGGAAATGATCGGGTAGGGAGGCCTGGAGAGCATCCCAGAGACCCTGCAGAGGCAGGTTAGGGCAGGGCCGGCCAGGGTCACGGGGTTAACGGGCAGGGCTGGAGACATGGCCTTTGGGGTATAGGGCCTGCCCACCCTTTGGGGTATAGGGCCTGCCCCGCCGGGGGCTAAAGCCTGGCTGGGTCCACGTTCCGTCTCTCCTACCCTTCACAATGGAGAAGCCATTTTCAAGGTCCCCAGGGCAGGATCTGCCATCCTCTGGCCATTTGTGGACATCGTGGGCAGCTCAAGTCCCAAAGAAGTGCTGAGGTCTGGTCTGCCTGTGGGGTCTTTCGGATCACCAAGGAGCAAGTGGGAGTGATTCTTTGATATGGCCCCGTTGGAGAAGCCTCAGATGGACTCTGGGCTCAAGAGGAGTCCACTGGAAATAGTGCCAAGTCCCTAAGCAACCAGGTGGCCTAACAGAGATGCTCAGCTCCTGGGAGCTCTCCTGGGGCCTCCTGAGGGCAGTGCCCAGTCGCCAGGCTCTAGATATTGGTCACTGTGTTTGAACTGGGAGGCACATGGAGAGGCAGCCTGGGCCAAGGTCCCGGGACTCTGGCCATGGTTCCTTCCCCCCTTTCTCTGTCATCTTCAGTAAGAGAGCCTGCTGGCCAAGAGCCACAAAGCTGAGTTCCAATCCCAGCTCCACACTTTCCAGCTGTGTGACCTTGGGCAAATGAATGAATTTATTAGAAGAGAAGCTTCACACGTCTTTGTTTTTTTCACTCCTCCATCCCCAGAGCTGAAAACAGAGTGTAGCACATAGAAGGTGCTCAATAAATACCTGGAGCTCTTAAAGTCTTAATTGCCTTAATTTTCTCATGTGTGTAAAGTGAGCAAAATAATAGTACTTATCTCAAAGGTTAGCTGTGAGTATCAAATACAATATCCATTAAAAATGCTAAGCCTGGACTGTGAGATCACAGTGTTATCGCCATTGTAATCATCACCACGGCCACCTCACCTTTTAGAACCTCCCAAAGCACTTTCAGTCACATGACCTCTCAGGAGTTTCTCAATACACTAGAGGTGGCAGGTGGGCTGCACTGAGGTCCAGAGAGGTAAAGATTCTTCCCCAAGGCCACGCTGCTCCATAGTGGTGGGGCAGCCTAGCTCCCTAACCACCCTAGCGTGTCCTGGCGCCCATCTAGAGAGGCTGACCTTGACTTGTCCTTTTATATACCATCCCGCGCCCAGTGCAGCGTCGGGTAGGGGAGTCGTCCAGTAGGCTCCCTGATCGAATGATGAACTAGGTGACTATAGCTTGCTTGCGCCACCACTTTATTTGTAGCTGGGACACGGTATAGGAAACTTTATGGTGTAAGGCAGAAGTCAGCAAACTTTCTCTGTAAAGGTCCAAATCATAATTATTTGGGGCTTTGTGGGCCACATGGAGTTTCTGCCTCAACCACCAATGCAGGACCAGGTAGCACAAAAGCAGCCTTAGACAATACATAAGTGAATGGTGTGGCTATTTCCAATCAAACTTGATTTACAAGACGGGCAATGACTGGGTTTGGCCCATAAATCACAATTTGCCAATTCTTGCTGAAAGAGGACAAGCCTAAACCAACAGTGAAAACTCGAGTCTGGTTTCAACCTACTGGCTCCCTTCCTCTGGGCCTCAGTTTCCCCATTAGTTCAATGACAGGGTTGAACTAGACCAAGGATCTCACATTGAACTTCCTACAAGGGCAGGCAAGTGGGACAGGAGTGTGATGTGGCCCGGGGTGGGAGGGGGACAGCTGGAGGCAACCTCTCTCATCTTGCGCAGCTACGATGTAGCATCCATTGATGGTGGTCAGGTCTCCTGAGAATCTGAGCAAGCAGAATTGTATGCGAACTGCCGAGATTTGTAAAAACTTTTTACTGACATACAACACGTGTACAGGAAAGTGCATACAGCTTCATTATCCAGCTTGATGAATTTTCTTAAACTGAACCCACCCAAGTAACTAACACCCAAATCAAGAATAGAAGGTGACCCGCACACCAAAAGCCTTCTTTGTGTCAACCCCAAGGGAACCGTTTCCTGACTTTGTCCAAATTTTAATGTGGCATCTAGTTCTCTCTCTTTTTTTTAAGCTCTGTGTAGGCTAAACGCATCGGCGGGCCACTTCTCAACGGCTGGCTCGGACGTTCCTAGGGCTCAGTGACTTGTTAGTGATGACACTTCCAGGCACGTAAAATTGCAGGCTGCTGCCCAGAGCCGGCCACGCAGAGCAGACAGCAGGTGGGCAGCGCCCCGGGAGTGAGTGGCCGGCGTTTTTGTTCCCCTGAAGGCGTGTGCAGTGAGCAATCAGAGTGACAATGCGGCCCAAGGGGCATCCTAAGTGCCTTCCGAGGAGGGCAGTGGGAGGAGGCCGGGCCGGGCCAGCGCACTCGGCTGGCTTATTAAAACGGCTTTGATCCCTGGCCGCTTTGATATCCCGGGTCTTATAAAGAATTCACTTTCAGGGGTAAATATAGGTAGTTCAGAGAGATTTTATGACATACTGTACAGGCTCCTCTTCGAGAGACTTATTTAATTACTGCAGTCGGGAGGGCTGGGGGCAGCAGAAATGCTGACAGAGAGTGGCTGGGCCTCCGTGTCATCTGCTGCCCACCAGCGGCACTGCCCGGCTCCCCTCCCATAGTCCCTGCCATTGGAGGGATCGTCTGCGTTGGCCTCTTCACCAGGGGTGCCCAGGAAAGGCCTAGGCTGGGGAAATAGTCAGGGCCCTGCTTCCTGCCGTTGAATCCGGGGCATTGGAAGAGGAACCAGGTGGGACATGCGGGATGCAGGGCAGTGCTGCCCAAAGGTCATTGCTTGTCACAGTGAGACCTAGCTTCGAATGAATGCAAGCTCTGCCAGCGAGTCACCTTGGGCAAGGGGTGCTCTCAGAGCCTCAGTTTTGTAAAGTGGGAACAAAAGCAGTGCCCACATCCTAGGGTGGGTGTGAGGGGTTACAGTCATCACGGCAAGGGAGGGCCTGGCAGTGCTGAGTATACCGTAAGCAGAAAACCCGGCTTCACTGGGACCCAGACCGTGCCCTTTGATGGACCCCGGGCCTGGCGTCACTCCTTCCAGGCTGTAGAAGGAGATGCTGTGCTGCTGAGGACCCTGTCCTGAGGGCTCTAATCCCTCCTCTGTCTGGGAGACTTCCCCACCCACACTGGTCCTGCAACACAGGACTACAGAACAAGCAGGACCTGTGTGGGGTAGTAAGTACCCATGGCTAGAGAAGTAAAAAGAGGCTGGGGAGGGAGTCCCGGGCTGCAAGGAGAATAGACTAGAACAGTGCTTCTCACGCTTAATTTTTCAAAATGCAGATTCTGATTCTGCAGATGTAGGATGGCCAGATTCTGCAGGTCTTCAGCATTTCCAAGGCTGCTGGTTGCCAGTCTACTCTGAGAATTGAGGGCCTAGGTGATCCCTGGGGCTTTCCCACCATGCCTTTGCCCCAAAGCACATTCCTGTGTGAGTCACTCATGGGGTGCTCAATCCAGAATAATTCCCATTCTGTCAAGTGCTCCAGGATTTGAATCATCCAGAGAGGTGACACATGTAAAGAACTTAAAATAGTATTGAAATTTTAGTAAGTGTTCAACAATGACAATTGAAATTGTTATTCTATTCTGAAGACAGAGACTCAACATCATTAGTATCTATAAAAGCTTCTATGTATTGACCATCTCTGCATATTTGATCCTCTAGAAAAAATCATGAGGATAATAAGGTGTCAGTGTAAAATCTCACAAGAAATAGCTATCATCAGCACCATTTTATGGATGGGAAAACTGAAACTCAGAGAGACGAAGGGATACATGCAAAGTCCCAGAGTTGATCAGTGACTAGGCAAGGATTGGAAATCAGTTAAGAATGTCAAACCCAAGTATCTTCTGCTACATCCCCCCCTCAGTGATTTCTCCCATCTGCTACACACACACACACACACACACACATGCACACATGCACGCACACACACTTTGGGCCTGCCACTGCACTAGACACATAGAACTCACGTATCCTTCATTACCTTGTAGAGTTGTTATTTTGTTTTCATGCCAAATGTCCCATTAGCTATAAACTCTTGACAGGCAAGAGTCACGTCTTCCTCATGGTTGACCGTCCAGAGTCTAGCGCAGGTGCTGGTATACAGTGGGTGCTCCACACATGCCTGCTAAATGAAAGGATGCCCAAGACATGAAATGAGCAAATTTACTAACCATCCTTTGAGAGGGCCAGTGAGTTTGTTGTTTTTCCTGGTAACCAGCTAAATAAGCTCTCCCATCCTTCTTCTTGCATCTGTAGAAACACTGGCAGACAATGAATACATCACAGAAAAATGGTGTTTTAAATCTAGAAAATACCCCCTTTTGCTATCATGGCCTGCTAGCTAATCCCCTGTTCTCTCCAAACTGCAATCAAAGAAGGATTAGATAAAAACAAGATGTCAAAGCAGAGTCGACTCCAGGATGGAGGACGAGGGGCCTTCCTCATTCCAGGGGCCCCTCAGTGCCCTGGCAAAGACCTTACACATAGTAGGTGCTTAGATGCTCATGGAATGAATGAGTCAGTGCTGGCTATTTCAAGCAGGAGAATGGGATAAATATCCCCAGGTCTCTTCACCCCAAATGTCCCCAGGTCTCTTCACCCCAGTCACACACACATACACACACACTCACACACACACATGTATACGCACACATTCACAAGCCCTTTTGGCATGGGGGAAGGAACCTGCTTGGAGGTTTAAGGGACCCTGGCATCCATCCGTCTGGGGACAGGAGCCCTTTGCTCTGTTTTTCTCTCCTGCTTCTTCACTCACTCCTCTCCTTGCCCTGGAGCTGAGGCAGTAACTAATATTGTTTCCTGGCCTAAATAGATAATTGCCCTTCTGGCTGGATGAAAGATGTCTCGCGGAGCAGAGTGAAATATCATTAATAAAAGAGACTGATTTACTCAGGAATTCCTCCAGAAGTGAGATTAATAAGCCATCCCCTGGTGTTAGATATAATCTTCAGTTCTCTCCTCACTGCATGACTTATTTTTGCAACAACTGCACTATTCTGTCATTAATCATTAGAGGAGGCCTACAGTTTATCTAGGCTAATGGGCCTGATACACAAACACAACAACTTTTTCCTCCCATTTGACAAGGGAGAAATTCAGGGGGAAAATTAATCAACTGTGTGTTTCTTTTTAAGGAAATAATCTACCACCTTACCCAGGATTCAAAGCATATACACACCGTGGTGTAAATGAATATGCCATATGACTACAGCTGGGTACATACATATGGAGTATGACTGTGAATAGATGAATATGGGGCATGGCCATGTGATTCTGTGTGTGCTTAAAATTGTATAAGCTGTGTTTGTGTGTGAATGTATATAGGGCACAAATAAATATGTAAAATCTCAGAACTTGTGAATATATTGTATGGGTATATGTGCTCAGCTTTACATGTAAACAGACAGGTGACATGAACCTATGTATGTGGAAATGTGCATGGCATACGCCTGTCTGTGTAAATGTATATGCCCATATATGATGTCGTGTATGTAACTAACTTATGATGGAAAATTTTTAGCATGTGTATCCCAGCTAATGAATGTCTGCTTAATAAATGTTTCCTATACTAAATTGAAAGACACAAGTCTGTTCAGTGTGAAAAAAAAAATCAACAAACTTTTAACTTACCCATTCCTGCTCCTTGGGATTTTCTCTCTGTCTGGCTATCTATCTACCTATCTATCTATCTATCTATCTATCTATCTATCTATTTATCTATCTACCTATCTATCTATCTATCCATCCATCTATCTATCCATCCATCCATCCATCCATCCATCCATCCATCCATCCATCCATCCATCCATCTATCTATTTGCTGTCTTAGTCTGGGCACCCTAGAAGCAGAATCAAGACAGGGATTCCCATCAAGTGATTTATGGGGTGGAGGAGGGGCTGACTTCCCAGCATTGAGGCGGAGGGCCATCTCTACAGAAAGTCGCAGCTGTGAGCCGTTAGCATCCAACACTCCCAGCAGCTGGAGATGGGCACAGTTGCCCAGAACAGGGGATCTGGGAGTGGCACCTTAGCATATAAGGTACCTACCTGGTCTAGATTGGAGCTGGACTGGAAGAGTTCTTGACAACCAGGCTCTGGAATTTCTTAGACTCGATTTTGTGGGGAAGGAGGTACTGGTAGGATTCAGAAGCTCCAAGATCAGAGCTGGGCTCCAGGACAACAGCCCTGGGGACACTCAGAGGCAGGGCTGTGATGCTCCAAGAGAGACCTGGGGCATTAATGGAGGCACTGAACCCCCAGGCCTTGCTGCCTCCACCCTGGTCCTTCAGGGGTTTACAGGGCCACAGCGCCCGGTGGGGTCCCAAGCCCGTAGGCACAGAGCCCACGGCCGCCCTTCCATCCCCTCCCCAAGCACGCGGGCAGTTCTAGCCACTGTCAATGACAGCATTCAGCCAGATGGGTTCCTGTCCCTTGGCCAGAGAAATGCCTGATCCCAGTGGGAAGGTGAGAGGCCGCTGGGTGCTTATTTATAAACCAAGCTCCCTGTCCTTGTGGCAGGCAGTGAGGCAGCGCCCACGTGGGCAGCCGGCCCTGAGCCTGAGCTCTGACAGAGCCCACGCTTGTCTGGGCGGCGGAGGGCCGCCAGCCTGGCCCCCGTCTCGGGCGGAACCGGGCAGCAGCCCTCAGCTTGGGTTCCATCCTTGCCCCCTCCCCGGGCCACGGAGGAGTCGGGTGGTTACACAGGCATTTCTGATGTTGTCTCATGAAACCCGAGTGCTGAATCCTGAATTATAGCCACGCTCCACTTGGTGACTCGAAGGAATGTGAAATGGGGCGATTTTGGCCGCCCTTGCCAATTGTAGTTCAGAGAATGTGGTATTTGTAGATGGAATTAGAGGCGGCTTTCATGTTAACAAACTGAAATGAGCAGGGTTTGGTTTTGCAAAATAAACTCCTCTCGGCCTGAGCTGCCTGGTGGTGGCCCAGGCTGTAGACACCCCATCTGACTCACGCGGGCCCTGACACCCAGGCACACACTCTCACAGCCACGCCATGCAGGCCATGGTCACACAGGCGTGCATCGGGAGAGAGGCAGCTCTGTCCCAGCGGTTTAGAGCTCGGAGCCAGGCTGGGTTCAAAGCCCAGCTCCACCACTTAATGAAAGAGCCGAATGACCTTGGCCAAGTCCATGGCACGAAAATGTCTTGACACTTCCCTAAAATTTGCTTATATTCCTTTTCAACAAAGAGCGAGTCCCGCCTTGAACTTGGACCTTGAACAGCCACAGTAGCTAGCTAGAATGGAAAACTGCCTTCTCTGTTCACTGTGCCCATTTTTATCATTACCTGCTTTTTATGCCAAATGATCTTGATTTTTCCATTTCTGGTAGCAATCAAAGGTTTCTTTTAAAAGTAAATTTAAGTTCACAAATGAGTCAATTTAATGAAAAAAATATTATAACAAGGGATGGTCAAAGCAGTCTGTGGACTGGGGGAGCACGAGTGAAAGAGCTCTTCCAATGACTGCAGTGTGGAAAAGGCTTCATTTAGCTTTACTGCTTCTCCAGACCTGGGCGACCTGACCCCCTAGCCCTCTCTGTGGGAGTCTGAGTGCTGGGGCAGCCTTAAACGGATTCCGCCAGGAGAGTCAGTGAGGCCGGGACCTGCCCATGGCCTTTGCAGGGTGGGGAGCCCCTTCCCTGCACACTCCGGATTGGAGTCGCTCTCTAAACGGCCAGCATAGCCTCCAGCCCTCAGCTGGAGCTCTAGAAATTCAATAAGACAGCTAGCTGGAGGGGAGCCCTGTTTCAAGGGTCCAAATGGATACAGGGTGCTATAGTACCTTCCTCAAGTGAGACTCCAAATGTGGAAGGAGAGAAAGGGAAACACAGAGGGAGGGACCCTGTACATACACACACGCACACACACACATGTGCACGAGCAAACACACACACAGGACACACGTACATGCAAACACACATGCGACACACATACATACAAGATACATTCATGCAAACACATGCATGCAAACACCCACATGCAAACATGCATGCCAACACACATGCCTGCAAGCACAAATATACACATGAACATGCATGTGCAAACACACACAAACCACTCACACAACTGCTTCCTCCCCCTGAAGACAAGATCCTGGGGGAGGCCAGTGCAGTGAAGAGACCAGCTCTCCCGGAGGCCTGCTTGCCTCTGGCCCAAGGTGTTCTTCCCTCCTCCCAGAATGGAAGTCATGAGTAACTCCGCACAGCGCCTGGCAGAAAAGGTATTTGCTCCATCCTGGCCTAATTACAAGGGCCATCCTGGGCCTGGCCTGGCCAGCTCAGCCTTTCCCTGCTCCCCTGCCCATCTACTTTCCTGTGTGCTGGGGAATCTCTGGCCAACCCGTTTCCCGGACATGGTGTCCATTAGGCCTCAATTACCTGGCAGGGCCATGGCCTTTGAAGTGGCTGCAGAGACCGCTGGGAGGCTATTTTTCTCTCACCTGTCATCACTTATTTTCCTGGGCTCCTGGCCTGTGGCCTGGCATTTTTAACTAATGGGGATTAAATAATCCAGCTGTAATACAAATGCCCACTCCTGGCCCTTGGGTCCACCTTGGAGTCATTAAGACCTCAGATGGAGCTGGCAGGCACTCCCTCTGGAAGGGGTAAGGAGAGGCTGGGCAGAGCATTCTGGATTTTTTATTGCCGCCTCTTTATAGCTATTATCCACAAACACAACCGCTAATGAGAGGGCTGAGGAATCTGGGAGAGGAAAGGTTTCATTTGGGCTAGAGAAGGAAGCCGTCGTCTGCCCTGAAATAGCAATGCCATGTCTGAGAGCGCCTCTCCCCCAGCACCCCACAACCCAGGGCATGAGCCGTGAAACTATGGGCAGAAGGGGGCGGAAAGAGACCTTCAAGCTGGGCTTCTAGTACCTGAAAAGAAAGGGATGCCCACGTCTCACTCGTGGGCTTGGCAATATTTACCGCACACAGCCAAGTGCCTGGGTCTGCACTAGGGCTGTGGAGGGACTGTGTAATTTATCACACAAACCAAGACAGCTCGGAGAGTGAAAGGGAGAAGCTGTAACAGTTTCTCCAGGACAACAGGCATAAGCCAGGAACATCCTGGGCCGGGACTAGGGTGAAACATGCGAGGCACTCACCTCGGCTGCAAAATTTAAGGCTATGTCCAAATACTCAGTCCTCAAGATAAATATTTTAACACGCTGTTTTTAAAAAATTGAACTCAAGTCCAAAAAAAATTCCAGGCACATGAACAGATGCTCAACATTGCTAATTATTAGAGAAATGCACATTAAAACCACAATGAGATGACACCTCACACCTGTCAGAACAACTATCATCAAAAAGAACACAAATAACAAATGTTGGTGAGGATGTGAAGAAAAGGGAACCCTCGTACAGCCTTGGTGGGAAGATAAATTAGTGAAGCCACTGTGCAAAACAGTATGGAGGTTTCTTAAAAACTAAAACTAGAACCACCATATGACCCAGCAATTCTACTCCTGGATATATATCAGGAAAAAAAGTGAAAACACTAATTTGAAAAGATACTCACGCACCAATGTTCATGGCAGCATTATTTACAATAGCCAAGATATGGAAGCCACTTAAATGTCCATCAACAGATGAATGGATAAAGAAGATATGGTATGCACACACAATGGAATATTACTCAGCCATGAAAAAGAATGAAAATTTGCCATTTGCAACAACATGGGTGGACTTGAAGGGCATTATGCTAAGTGAAATAAGTCAGACAGGGAAAGACAAATACTGTATGATATCACATGTGGAATCTAAAAAATAAAACAAACTAGTAAATATAACAAAAAAGAAACAGGCTCACATATATAGAGAACATTAACTAGTGGTTACCAGTGGGGAGGGCGGTGGGGAAAAGGGCAAGATAGGGGTAGGGGATAAAGAGGTACAAAGTACAGTGTACAAAATAAATAAACTGCAAGGGTATATTGTACAACACAGGGAATATAGCCAATATTTTGTAATAACTGCAAATGGAATATAACCTTTAAATCTGTGAATCACCATACTGTACACCTGAAACTTATATAATAGTGTACATCAGCTATACCTCAAATAATAAATAAATAAACAAATAGAAGAATTTAATTCCAAGCAACTTAAAAAAGAGAGAAAAGAAAAGAAAAAAAAAGTTCATGGGCTAAACACTCTAATTAAAAGGCAGAGATTGTTAATGAGAATAAAGGTCATTGTAAGACCAGAGAAGCCATACGGTTGAATGTAGGCCTGATGTTTACCTTGTAGGGGCTGATGCAGCTTACTGGTTGTTAGAAATACTTCCATACCAGTTGCTAACTAGGCCTGAGTGCCCACTTCATCCTAAACCCTAGCCCTTCCCTATGAAGCCCCACCTCTACCACCCAGCATCTCAATGCTTCATGCCTAGCACAGGACAAGGACCCTGGGACCCTGCTCCAGCATGGAGGCCATGATCCATTCTATTTTGACATTTCCACTGCTGCACCAGTTGGCAATCTTTTGAATATCACCCCTGGCTGAATGTCAGAATTTGAAATCAGGGGTTACAAATGCCTCACCCCTGGTCTTGCCAGCCTCAGCATGTGATTCATTTCGGTATTTTGTTTCTTGCGCACATTAAAAAGAGTATCCTGATTCGCACCGAAAAATAGTTTCAAACGATAAGAGTTTTAGTTTTTTGTTGTTCACAATCCAACTTGCAATCTCAGAATATACTTCATTTTAACAAAGGCATGCGGAGAGATTTTACTCCAAGGTGTTCCCCCCACCAAATATTAAATTGGCCGTATACAGTAATGCAGCAATGATCTCCAGCAGATTTAAATTGGGGAACAGACCTTGACATGTCTTTTGATGTTTTAAATTTTCTGTAATATTGTTTTTATTATAGCTTTTTAGATACTTAAAACTATATAAAAATTTAAAACTGTAATTAAACGTTTGAAACGCTAAGGGTTGTATAGAATTTACTTTAAACTCCTCCTGCCTGTCCCCGCTCTATGTGTGGGTGCGTCTGTGTGTGTGTACACATGTGGGTGTACACGTGTGAGTGTGTTGTAGGTGTGTGTATGTGTGTTTTACGTGTGAACCAGCACTCTTTCACAGGCATTATCTCCCAGGTGTTCACTAGTATTTGAAGGAGGAAGGAGAAAGGACGGCTCCGTTTCCCGGCCTCTGCCCTCTGCCTGGGGGCTTCATCTGCTCAGCCTGGAGGATGGCACGTCCCCCTCCACGCCCACCAGTCGCACCCAATTCCCATCCCGCCTGGCAACGCTGGTGGCTCCCTGTGTCTGAGTGCAGAAAGGTCAGTGATGGGGTTTTAGAGACACTCATGATTACATCCTGGGTGACCTCAGAGACGGGCCATTTGGGGGCTGACACCTTTCTAAACATAGCACGGGGGAAGGGCTGACATCCCGTTCGTCACCAAAGCCACTTACCCGCCCAGACAGGCCCACACGCCAACAGGAGCCACTTATAGACACCTTCAAAAAGGCCCAGAGTGGGTGCAGTGCCCAGGGGAAGGGAGGGTGTGACACTGTGGCCTGAGGCCTGTGGACCAGAGAGGAATCTCTGGAGCATGACATTTAGAGAGGCCGAGGGACCTGCGTTCAAATTCTACCTCCGCCCCTGCCCGTGTGGGATCTCATCACTGCTCTGAGCTTCCTTTGTCCCATTGGTAAGATGGGGATATCGTTGCCCTGACTGTTCCTAAGAAGCAGAGCTTGCTGCTGGGGCTGAGGCCTGGAACTGACCCCCGCCCCACCTTTGGCCTCTCCGGCTCAGAAGCTGGGGAGAGGGTCTTGGCTGGGGCAGGGGCAGCTGTGGGCATGCGGGTGTGCATAGATGTCCCAATTCAAAGCCATACGCGCTGTGTGTCTTTGGGTGAACCGCTCTCCCTTTCTGAGCCTAATTTCTCTGAGCTGCCCCCTGTCCTTCCAGACCTATAGTCAGTCCTTCTTGAGCCAGTGGTCTCTAACGTCTGCATAAAACAGACTTCATCACAAGACGGGCTGGTCTTCATTGTGGTCTAATTGCCCCAGAGCCAGCCCAGCCCTGGGTCCCCACGAGGGCTTGGGAGCCGCCAGTAATGCAGAAAAGGCCCGGTTCCCTTCCTCTTGGCACACAATCTCATTTTTACCAGGGGCCCAGTAGCTTCCATGCTGCCCTCAGGCTTCTGTCAATGCAAATTAATTCACTCCAAGGTGGCAGAGACTAAATGTGTCTCCAGACTCATGGCTTTTTCAAAGAGGAGCTGAAAAGGTCCATGCTTAACCCAGCAGCATGACTGGGCGTGAGTGGCACCTTAGAGGTCCACGGGGAAGATGTCTAGAAGCAGAAGCTCCTAAAGTCATAGGTCAGCGCTAACAGCCGTGTCCCCCACGGGGCCCGGATGAATAGGATTCTTCAGGCCTTCCTGTCTTGTTTGTCCCAGTACCACTGGGTGGCAGGAGAGATGGGTTCCAGGGGACTGGATGCAGGTGGACCTCCATCCTCAGGCAAGTCCTGCTGGGGTGGAGGGGCTGCTCCTCTGCCCATGGGCTCAACTTCCCAGGACATTGTGCCCTGAAGCAAAGGGCACCCCAGGAGGTGGTGCTCCTGGCTTTGAAGTCAGAGAGGCCTGCACTTGCATCCTGTCTCTGCCCCAAGTGAGTGTGCAACTTTGGGTAAGCGTTCCCCTTTCTGGGCCTCAGTTTCCTCATCTGGAAAATGAGGCCAATGTTTCCTCCTGCATGGGCTTGTGCGGAGGCTTCCAGGAGCTGAGCCACGGCAGGCTCCAAGCGCAGAGCCTGGGGCAGGATCCAGCTCTCCACAGACGGAGGCGTCGGAGGTGCTGGTGACTGTGGGGAAGAGGAGGAAGAGGAAGAGGACCGCATTAGAGACGGTGATGGTTCGGGAAGCAGGCCGTCGCTCTCACAGCGGGAGCTAGGGGTGCTGCGAGCTCCTCTCCCTGCCAGCCATGCTCTTTGCCATCAGCGACATCTGGCTCTCTGCCCTGGATGTGTATTAGGAATGATTACGTGTCCCTTTAAATTCTGGGAGCTGTCGCTAACGGGTGCCGAGGTTTATCTGCACCGTTTATTTCAGCTCCCTTGCAGCCCCTGCCCTACTCTCCTGAGAGGGGCAGGGGAGGAGAGACACCTGCTCAGTGTGTTTAATTTCCATGAAAAGCGTGCTTCCTGAGAAGGAGGCCCTTTGAAGTGCTCCGGGTTGCCTGGAAATGAGTCCCGAGTGACAGCCCCGACCCCAGACATGGGGCTCCCCCTTTCTGGAGATGGAGAGGAAGAGGAGCCCTTTCTAAAGGGAGAATCAAATTGGTTAGAAATTAGGGTGGAGGAGGAAAATGATGATGAGCCTGATCTGGGGCTGAGGACAGGGCAGGGCTTTGGGCGGGGTGTGGCTGGCCTGGGCTCCTGTCACACGATAGTCACATGCTGGTTGAGTTTTGGGGCACATTTCCTAACCTCTGTATAAAAAGGAAGAGCTGAGCCCCATCCCCAAAACACACACACACACACACACACACACACACAGCCGGGAGGATTAAATGTGCTAGAATATGTTGGATTCGAATTGCAGAGGTTGATGATATCACAACCACCCAGAACATTTGTGGAGCCAAGGCCAAGCAGCACCCCCTTTTAACATTCCTCCCCCAACTGCATGGCTCACTGTGTGGGCCCCTCACAGAGGTGTGTGGACCCTCCAGCCCAGCCATCCAGCCCTGTCCACACACTGCCACTCCTCGGAACCAGGGACATACATGCCGGCTGCATAGCTCACCTTTGGGGGATTGGACTCACTGAAAAGACCCACAGAGTCCTTGAAAGGACGATTTGGGCAAGAATTCACGAGTCCCAGGTCCCCAGAGCATCACCTAGAAATGGGAATGCAGGCTCTGAGTGGGCAGCCCCCTTTAACCCTTGACCCTTGCCTCTAGGCTCCTCACCTCATGGGGGGAGGTGTGGCTGCAGGATGGACAGAGCTGGGCTTCTCCTGCCAGGTCTCCGTGGAGTAGACATCAGGAGCTGGGGAGGATGGGAATAAACATCTGCCCTCAGCCACTAGCCGTGGGAGCAGAAGTGGGCACAGCTATTTTGGAGGGCAATTTGGCGGCGGCTGCTGAAATTTCAAATGCACATAGATCCTATGACCCAGAAATTACACCTCTTCGTGGCCACCCCAGGAAAAAACACCACTGTGTCCAAAGAGGTGTGTGCAGAGGTCACAACATGACGTATAAAAGTCATACTAGGTGAAGTAAGTCAGAGAGAGAAAGACAGCTATCATATGATATCGCTTATATGCAGAATCTTAAAAAATGATAGAAATGAACTTATTTACAAAACAGAAACAGACTCACAGACTTAGAGAACAAACTTATGGTTACCAAAGGGGAAGGGTGGTGGGGGGAGGGACAGATTGGGAGTTTGACATGTACACACTGCTATATTTAAAATAAAATGCCTTTCCATGAAAACAAAAGAAAAGAAAAAAATAAAAATAGGTACCAGGATTCTTTTGAGGAGCATAAAAAAGTTCTAAAATTGGTTGTGGTGTTGGTTGCACAACTCAGTGAATATTCTAAAAGACATTCAACAGTACACTTTAAATGTATGAATTGTACGATATGTGTTGTACCTCAATGAAGTTTTTTAAAAGCACTATAAAAAAATGTTGAAAAACTGGAAACAACCTAAATGTCCATCAGGAGGGGAATGTTTAATTAAACCACAGAGTGGCCACACAAGGAACACTGTGCAGCCATTAAAAAGAATAATGTAAGTCTGTACGTTCTCACAAGGGACAGTCGTGAAGTTGTGTTGTTGGTCAGAAAGAAGCATGGTATTTTGAGCCAATTTATAGCAAATCAAAATAAAACACTACCATATATGTCCACGAGTATATGCACATGTATGTAGACACACAGAAACACGTCTGGAAAAATTCACAACGTGATACCAGAGATTATTTCTGGGGAATGGATTAGGGGACTAGGACGGGATTAAGTTCAAAGGAACTTTAATCTGTAATGTGTGAATATCTGCATATAGTAATGTGTTCCTTGTGTCACTAAAATTTAATCTACATTTTAGCTGAGTGGACACTCGATTGAAATCCATCTGTTTTCTTTCCTTTCATCTTTAGAGCACGTGACAGTCTCCAAAGCATTTCTCACCCAGAGTTTGTAAATCAGCAGAGCCAAGAGAACCCCATTTCACAGATGGGAAAAACAAGGTTCGTTACAGGGACTGATCAAAATCTCTAAACCCCTCCTAGTGAGGACTCTACCTAGGAGCATTAAAAGGGTGGCGCATAAGAAAAATGTCTAATATCTTTAATGAGATAGAAAAAAAAGAAACCCGAATTCCCCTTATCATTATTCCTTAGCTGATGAAATGTGGTCATCTGAGTGTCCTGCTTCTGCTATGGCCTCTGCCTGGAACCCCTGCCTCACTCTACTTGTGTTAATCCTTCCCAGCATAGCTGCACCTCACCTCTTCCAGGAAGCCACCCCTGACTGCCCGAGCCCTATCTACCTCTCCTTCCTCTGCTTCTGCGTCTGCGAGAATAGCACTATGTATCCACGGGAATACTTATTCTGCACCTTCTATATGCTAGTGGCATAAAACATTTTTTAAACGCACATGAAATATTAAGGAAACAACTAAATGTTAAATCATATGGCACCGGGAGTAAGTTATTCAAAGTTTAATTATTTGGAAACCTCGTTAGTCCAAAATACAACTCTAGAACATTGTTGCTTTATCCGTACATTTTTACTTAAAGAAGAGTCCCATGAGGTCCTACTGAGGGCTTAATTACTCTTATGTGACAAATTATTCTAACAATCACAGTGATGTGGTTTCCAAATCTGAAGAAGGAACACAAATTAGAACGGGGAGAGACATGGCGTTTCAGCAGTTGTACGTCAGAAGACAGGAATGGCATCCCCACATCCCGACAGGAAAATGAGAGAGAAATGCTAAAAAGCAGACAGGAGACTTGAAAAACCAGAGCCCCTTGGGACATTCAGTGCAAGGGCAAACAGTCCTCCACACTTGGGTGGGTCTTGAGCACATTCTCGATGTATTAAAACACAGAAAAATAATGACATAGTTTGTCATCCATAAAAGTCAAATAATGTTCAGAGCTCTCTAAGAAAATAGGGATATACATGATTTATTTTAGAAAATATTCCCCTGGAAAAAATTTAAATAAGAAAAAGTTGTATCTAGAAAGGGCAGCCTTCAATTGTCTAAAAATTCAAATATGTGAAAAAGCTTTGTTGCCTCATGCTTCTGGGTAGCTGAGGTGGGACAGGTTACAGCTGATTGTTCCGTGAGTGCTAGTCTCAGTTTCCATGATCCACGGAAGATGCATGTTCTGTGACCGCACCAGTGTGGCCCTAGCATGAGGCTTGGCTCGGCAGAGGAAAATGCCCACCGGATCACAGGCTTACAACTCAGAACTGACTTTGCACTCCAGACTCCTGCCCAGCTCTGTACCTGGCATGCAGCTCTGGCTCTAAGACTCTGGTGGGATAAGGGTGAGCTGGAAAAAAGCATATGAAATAGATGATGATAAACCAGAGGGGTGGGCATCTGTGGTCTAAATTAAACAACGCCTGAGAGGAGGAGGGAGGCGGATACATAGACATGAAAGAGATGGAGTGGCTGATTTACAGATAAAGCAACAATGTTCTAGAGTTGTATTTTGGACTAATGAGGTTTCCAAATAATAAAACTTTGAATAATTTACTCCCGGTGCCATATGATTTAACATTTAGTTGTTGCCAGGACTTTGTGTGTCAGAAAGCCTCAAGCCCACTGAGAAAATCAAGAGGTTCAACATGGTGAAGGGGGTTCATTTGGTTTGCAGACTGCAATCATCTGCTAATGTCTGTTGGGGTAAGAAGATTCAGAGGCCAGGTCCAGACTCAGTGAGAAAGACTGCTGTGAGTGATTGGCTTTCCATCATTGATGTCTGCCACAAGTGCAGAAGGAGAGAGGGGCAGTGAGCATGATAAAGATTTGCTATCCTTGATCTAGTCTAATGCCTTTATTAAACAAATGGGATGGTGGGTGGTCTAGAGAAAAGAGTGATTTGCCTGGAGTCACCCAGCAAGAAGGAAGGAGATGGTTTAGAACTGTGCTGTCCTATATAGTGGCCACTAGCCACGTGTGGCTACTTAGAACTTGAAATGCAATTGGTCCGAGTTAAGCCGTATAATTATAAAACACACATTGCATTTTGAAGACTTAATAGGAAATATCTCATTAGCATTTTTATATTGATTGCATGCTGAAATGATAAGGTTTTGGACATACTGAGTTGAATAAACTATATTAATAAATTAATGTCACCTGTTTCATTTTACTTTCTTAAAATGTGGCTACTAGAGAATTGTAAATTCGTGGCTCCCATTACATTTCTATTAAACAGCGCTGTTTTAGAACAAAGCAGAGGCTGTCTGCCAGGCAGAGGGGAGTCAGCTATGGGGGACTAATTATCCTAATCTAGGAGGTCGTCCTGGGGGCGGGCAAGATCCAAAAATGTTTTGGTAAGTCCTGGTACGCAGTCCAATTTTATCTTCTTAAGATGATTAAAATATTGGGACAAATTGATAGACCACCTTAGAAGTTAAAGTCACTTCCATGTCCCTTCCCCATACTGTCCCACCTTTTATGGTACCTTCTATGTCCCGGGCATATGTGCTTACCTACCTCCACATCATCTCATCTCACCCAAAGAAGGACAGCATCTCACTAGCTCCATCCTACAGCTGCACCAATTGGGGCTTCAAGATGCCGGGTACCTTGCCCAAGCTAACAAAAGCCAGGCAGTGACAGAGAGTCAGCGCTCTTTCCTCCATGGGGGTGCAAGGGAGAAGGAACTCCTCAGCTGGTGCCTATTTTTAGGGCCAGGCTAAGCCAAAGAATTGCATTCGTTCTCCTGAAAAGCTCTAAATGGAATGCAGCCTCGCAATAAACCATAATCAAAACCTGACTTTGCAAAGCAGGGAGGGAAAGAGTCCCCTCCTGTTAGTCCTTCATTCTAATTTCCCTTGGGAGGAAGCTGGGGCATGGCTGGGCTCACATCTGGTGGGTGATGCTGCAGGGCACAAGCCCTGGGTGGCCATCCATGGGCAGATCGTGACTCTCTCCGGGACTCAGTGTCCCTGTCTCTCCCATAAGGAGGGTTGAGGTGATTTCATTTAACCCCTCCAGCCTCTCCAATTCCAGAAAATCTGCTCTGCTTCAAGGCTGGTGACTCAGGGACACTTGACGGGCTCCGCTCTAAGGAGAGTGGAATGGAGACAGCAGAAATCTAAGGATAGGGTGAGTGACAAGGCTTAGCTTTCCCAGCTCTGGGGCAGCATGGTTCTCAGGACTGTTGTGCAGGTTGTTCACTGCACCAGAGCATCCCTGAACAAAGCAAACGTGAGAAGAACTCCACTCCATCCTCCAAGCCGAGTTCCTGGTGCGGGAACCACGTCTGCCCTGACGAAGTTGCACCCGTTCCAATGAGCACAAAATCACTGTATGGGCAAGCGAAGGGTCCTGGTGTTGCCCTGCCACTGCGCACTCACTCCCCAAATGACTCCACCCAACTTTTCTTGTCAATACCTTAACAATCAACCCTGATGTGGTGCCCACTCATGAAATTGGTACATCTTATGGCCTGAGGCTGGAGAGAGTGTAAGCATCAGCCATGATCTTGGAGCCAAACACAGACAAGGGTACAGGGGCTGGGTGCAAAGGGCGCATTCAGGTGGGTGCATGGAAGCCAAGAGACCAGGCCAGCGACCCAGGGACCATCTCTGGCCCTGGGCTTGGACAGCCTCACGGTCCAGGAGCCACTCTACCACCAGCTCCTCATGTAGCTTTGGACAAGTCACTTTCTCTTCCTGAACCTCAGTTTTCTCATCCATCAAATGGGGGTGATTCTCCCAGGACCCCACTGAGGGGCAGTGGAAAGGTGGATATGGAAGCACCTGGTGGGTCACAGAATCCAGCCGTGGCCAACTGACACGTGCAGTTCAGGGCGTGCAGGATCTCAGCTTCCCCTGGGGCCTCCCTGGGTGACTCAACCCACCCTGTCCCTGGCCTTGCACACACAGCCTACCCTATTCTTTGTCCTCAGGACCTTCTCAGTCCACATAAGCCTTGCAGAGCTGCCCACCTGCAAAGCTCATCTTGAGGATAATGGATGATGGCGTGCAGGGATGGGGTAAGGAGACACACACTCCTCAAATAGTCACAGAAATTGTCAACCCCGTCTTCAGAGAACCTGAGGGCCTCTCTCCCCACCCGCTGAGGTCCAGATGCAGGGGGGCAGTTTGAGAAGGCTGAGACTTGGTCCTTGCTGTTTGGGAGCTTTTCCAGCCGAGGGGACAGAGAACAGGCCCCAGAACCCTGATGCAAAGTCCCAGACACATCCACAGAACTGGGGCATGACTTTCACAGGTGCTGAGCCCTTGGTCCACTCCAGGGATGCCTCCGTCTGCAGTGCTGGGGCTGACAAGAGGTAATATACCCATCCAGCCCCAACTCTGAGGCCCAGGAGGGCCTCAGCTCCCAAATTCAAGGCCAAGACCGGGCAAGTGCTGTCCTGGGTATTAATCAGCTGCCATCTGAGGCGTTCGGATCATTCAAGGTGACGGCTGACCCAGCCACTTTCTGTAATTGGGATCAAGTGCCCTCTTGGTGTCTGAAGAGGAGGCTCTGGGGCATAAAAGGCCCTTCAAGGTCTGGCCTCTCAACTCTCCAGGAGGATAGGGGGGCCTAGGCCATCCCCACTTACCAGCCCCCTTCCCCACTGCAGCCCACTGTGGTCTCCCTGCCCTTGCTGCCAGCCCACAGGCTGAGGAGGCGGGGACAAGGAGCTAGGAGCCTGCTTCTCCCTGACACAAGCTCAAAGCAGTCCTTCCTCTTCCTCAGGCCTCCCCTTCTGCCTCTGGCACTCTTGGCCCAGATACCAGCTTGCGTCAGACAGATGCGGAGCCCTATCCTAGCTCTGCCACTTATTGGCTAGAAGCAAGTCCCAAGGCTTCCTGAGCCTCGGTTTTCATGTCTACAACATGGGCATCTTCTTATCACCCAGCCAGTGTAGCGAAGAGGATTAAAAGAGATGATGCCTATCTGTTGTATGTCTGCCATTAATGCTCAATAATATTGCCCCACCCACATCCCCTCCCTGCATAAAATGGGGGAGAAGAATGCCAACATGCCCAACTCACTAATTTAGCAATGGGTGTTCACGTTCTTTGTTAGCTCTAAAGTGCAATGCAGATATTTATTGTTATTACATCAGTAATGAAAATTGACATTAATAACAATAGCCAACAACCTACGAGAGTTTAACTATGTGTGTCCAGCTAAACAGACACCTGTGCTAAATAGATTCCTTCCCTTTCATTGTCTACTTGAATCCTTACATCAACTCAACCCAGCGGGTGCAACTGCCATCCCACTTTACAGATGGGGAAACTGAGCCATAGACAGGTTGAGGAGCCTGTTCAAGATCACGGAGGATAGATCAGCCCAGATTTGAAGTCGAGTCTGACTCACTCCAGAGCCTGCATTCTTGAAGGCTGAACCGTGCTGCCCTCATTAGCAGTGCACTGTCTTTTACTGAGGCCCCCAGGACCCAGCCTCATGCTAAGGGCTCCCACCTAGATAAAGACAGGCCCTGCCCCTAAGGCCCTGGTTTAGACCAGGTGCCATCTACTGTCCACCCCACGATGTCTATCTCAGAGCCTGTGCACGAAGGTGTTGGCAGGGGGCGAGCAGGCCAGTCCTGGGAGGGCTGCTGTGATCCTGGCTCCCTTCCTTCCCCTACCCCATCCATTGATCTCAGCAAGGACTCTGGCAGCCCGTCCTTAGGCCGAGAAGCCAAGCATGGCCCCTGCCTCCCACCCTCCCACCATCCCATTAGGTTGTGTTGAGTCACACTGTAGAGAGAAAAGTTTGGGGGAACCCGTCTTTTTCCCATGAGTACCACTCCACCCCTGCCTGGCATCTGCTGTGCCTGGAAGGACGCAGAGACTTTTAGCATTTTACAGAAGCTGAAAACTTTGTGGAAAAAAAAAGTCACGTGGGTGAGAAAGCCCAGGGCATTTTTGGGAATTGGTGAAGACTGGAGGGGAATATGAGAGGAGCTGAGGCCGGTACCTAACAGCTCAGAATGCTAAAAGCCTTGCAAGCTGCACGAAGCCATCCAGACCTCATTCCATACAGAAGCCACGGAAAGCTGGGGATCCGGAGACTGAGACACTCAGCGGTAACTTTTAGGAAAAAACAACTTGGGCTGCGGGAATGAGGATTCACTCATTCATTGCACAAACACTTACTGAGCACCTACTATGCTCCAGATACCGTTCCAGTCTCTGGGGACTGATTGGTGAATAAGATTGACAAGGTCCTTGCCCTGGTGGGCTTACATTCTAGGGGAAAACACAGCCAGCACTGGAAAAGCTGGGAGAGTGGGGAAGGGGGCTCTCGGAGGATTTCAATTCTCTTTCAAATCCCCTTGTTCCTCCTCTCCAGATCAAGCAAGGCCACTCTCCATCAGGTTCTATGGATTGCAGACATGGCCCCTGAAAGAAGTTCTTCTGCCTAAGCACCTCCAAGAGTCTCTGAGCCATAGTCAATGCCCAGCCCCTCTGTAGGAACTCTGATCCCTTTCCTATGCTCCCAGGCTCCCCTGCTAACCTGCTAGGCCCTTGCTTGTCTGTGCTTGGCTGCTACTTGCCAGCATCTTTTTTTTTTTTAATTGTGGTAAACACGCAGAACATAAAATTTACCATTGTAACCATTTGTAAGTGTACGATTCAGTAGTGTTAAGTATATTCACATTGTTGTGCACCCAATCTCCAGAACATTTTCACACCCTTTAAAAGACAACTCTCCATGGGCTTCCCTGGTGGCGCAGTGGTAGTCGGCCTGCCGATGCAGGGGACGCAGGTTCGTGCCCCGGTCCGGGAAGATCCCACATTCCGCGGAGCGGCTGGGCCCGTGAGCCATGGCCGCTGAGCCTGCGCATCCGGAGCCTGTGCTCCGCAACAGGAGAGGCTGCAACAGTGAGAGGCCCACGTACCGCAAAAAACAAACAAACAAACAAACAAACACAACTCTCCATTTCTCCCTCCCCCTCCCCCAGCTCCTGGAAACCACGATTCTACTGTTCCTATGAATTTGACTACTCTCGATATCTCATATAAGTGAAATCATACAGCATTTGTCTTTTTGTGACTGGCTTCTTTCACTTAGCATAATGTCCTCCAGGTTCATCCATGTTGTAGCAGGGGTCAGAATTGCCTTCCTTTTTAAGGATGAATTTTGTTATCCATTCATCAACAGTTAGGTTGTTTCCACATTTTGGCTATTGTGAATAATGCTGCTTTGAATGTGGTGTACATACATCTCTTTGGGCCCCTGTGATTCTTTTGGATATATACCCAGAAGTGGAATTACTGGATCATACGGTAATGCTATTTTTAATTTTTTGAGGAATCCTTGCCAGCATCCGAAGTTGTTAATCAGTATAAAAGCACAGGCACTTTACTATCTCCAAGCACAGGTAACAGGTTAAAAATCTGCCTTTCCTATTGACTATTCAGATGGGTCAGACACATCTCAGGAGAAAGCTTTTTAGGCCAAAGCCTGCAGGAATAGCTGGTGTACAAATGGTTATGGTCTAGGCTTACTGACCAGTGACAAAGTAATCACTTGTTGCTTTAGGCAGCATTGATTGGCGATGTCAGTATCTGAAGACTGCAAGGAAGCTTCACATGGAATTCAAACACAGTAGTATGAGCTTACACATCTCTTCAATGGCATTAAGAACCTACTAAAAGGAAAATGGTTTTAATAAGGAGCAAACAAATAACACATGATTAGCCTTGTCAAGATCATGGTAGCCAGCGTTTCTCCACTTTGGCACTACTGACATTTGGGGCCAGATAATTCTCTACTGGGGCTGCCCTCTGCTTTGGAGGATGTATAACAGCATCCCTGGTCTCTACCCACTAGATTCCTGAAGCACCTTCCTTTCATTGCGACAACCAAAAATGTCTCCCGTTATCTCAGATGTCCCCTGTTGGGGGCGGGGTGCAGAATCGCCCCTGCTTGAGAACCACTGGTGTAGCCAGAGCGCCACTCGTTGTGTGTCGCAGTGGCCACTGCTGTTGTTTAGACGGTGATGGTCGGGTGACAGTAAAACCGTATACATTTGAACTAAAGCCAACTTGGGCTCACAGGGTCAAGAATGTTTACAGAAAGAAGGGCTGAGAGAGGACTGCTTGGTCCGGGGACGTCCTCTGCTGAAGTTTCTCCTTGTGCTGCCTTTGGAAATGAGCTTGTAGACCAGAGCCTGCACACAAGACTGCAGGGGGCAGATGTGGCCTTCTGAACAAAACCAGGTTTCCAGGGGCTCTGCACGCAAATTGCCGCTGCCGTGTGCTAATTATAAATAATTATGAATTATTCTTCGACGCTCATGAAAGCGGGTCTTAGGCACAGCCTCTGTTGCTCCCTATGGCATTTGAGAAGAGTGAGCCTGGATTTGGGGGCCATTTTAAAGAAGGAGGGCCATTTCCATACCCACGACAGAGTCGACTGCATCTCGGGGCGGGGACTGTCTTGGAGGAGGGATGCAGAGAGGTGTGGAATTGCTCCGTCCGTGCTGGACTGCCGACCCGGGGCAGCAAGCTCCAGGTGAGATGGGCAAGGAGACCCTCTCGACTCCCACAGTGATCCATCCTCCACCTGCCAAGCCAGCCTTCAGCACTCGTGCTAGGTGGAGAGAAGTAGAGTTCTCAGAGGATCCAGGGTATTCCCATTGCTGGCCTCTGTTTT
Organism: Mesoplodon bidens; assembly: GCF_964165515.1. NCBI lineage: Eukaryota > Metazoa > Chordata > Mammalia > Artiodactyla > Ziphiidae > Mesoplodon > Mesoplodon bidens. Next base: position 30,546,123 of record NC_138175.1, read on the forward strand.
TCAGCATTAAGAAGTCCCTACAGGGCTTCCCTGGTGGCACAGTGGTTGAGAGTCCGCCTGCCGATGCAGGGGACACGGGTTCGTGCCCGGGTCCGGGAAGATCCCACATGCCGCGGAGCGGCTATGCCCGTGAGCCGTGGCCGCTGAGCCTGCGCGTCCGGAGCCTGTGCTCCGCAACGGGAGAGGCCACAGCAGTGAGAGGCCCGCGTACCGCAAAAAAAAAAAAAAAAAAGAAGTCCCTACAGCTGTTCAAACGAATTCCCTGAGGTTTCCCTCCATCAGGTTCCAGGTTTGCCGTTAGGCCCAGACCGTCCGTACTGTGCAGCCCACTGCGGTGTCCACCCCTCCCCCTGGGCCCTGGGCCACAGAATCATCGCCAGAGTGAGGTGCTCAGGGCTGGACCGCCACCCCCTGAGGGTAGCACTGCCTCGGGCGTTTGTCACATAATAGACACGTTCCCAGCTGGAGGAGTGCATGCAGAGTCCTTTTCACATTCACTTCAGCAACCAGCTGGATGGGCCAGAAATAGGTTTCCAGTCAGATTAAGCCGCTATTTATGAAGTTATCGGGAGAGGCCGGGTACTCTTCCCCATGGACACCGAACAGAGGGGAAGGGGCACTGGAGCTGGGAAGGCCTGAGTTGAACTCCAAGAAGCCATTTGTTAAGGTTCTACATAGCACAGTCTGTGGAGAGCACAGGCTCTGTCCCCTTGGGGCCTCGGTTCAAAACCCAGAACAGACACTGTGTGATGTTGGGCAGGTCACTTCACCCTCTACACCTCAGAATCTTCACCTATTCAGGGGGCTGATAATAGACCCTATCCCAGAGCATCCTTGTGCTGAGTGAGTTTACACATGGAAAGCGCTAGAACACTCCCTGGCATTCGAGAAACCCAGCGTGAGCCTTTCTCATTGCAGTGTAGTCTCCAGAAAGTCACTTGAAATCTCTCTGAGCCTCAGTTTCCCACTGCATAAGAGAGAAACCATAATGCCTCCTGAAGAGGGAAAATTAAACAAGAACGCACATCTGACATGCTGGGCACAGAGCAGGTGCGCCATAATTGGCAGCAGTTATTTTTATGTGATGGACAAAACCATGTCCCTAACCTCTAATTCCTCTACCTTCTCACCGTATTGTTTTCTCTCCCTCTTCCGTGTTGGAGGATGTTCTCAGCTCATAATTACTCCTTTCAATAAAAGGGTCTGTGCCTAGAAAGTCTATTTGTCAGATCAGAACACTGAGTGAGCTCAGAGGTGGTGGCCACTTCCCATCCTCTCCTTGGCATTTACCTATCTGGTGACAATTTCCGCTGAAAGTAATTATGGCCACTGAGCAGATAATTAGAGAAGGGCTCCGTCTTTCTCTCCCAGCTATGAAAATGTCACAGCTGGTTTCTCATCTCTGAGTGCAGTGAATTCTCAGGAGGCAATCGAGCCCACTGCTGGGGTAGAGATAATGCCTTTTCACCAATGCCCAGCTACTCCCCCTGGCGACATGGCTCTGTCCCCAACTTGCTGGGTGACCCTGGGCCAGTGCTTAATCCCCCTGGGATTCAGCTTCCTTAGCGAAGGACTGAGATCCCCAACACTGTGTTAGGACTTGTAGGAGCCAAAACAAAGCACAGGGCATGGCCTTTCTGGTGTCATTCAGAAGAGGGTGAACTGGCCTGCAATTCAAGGGATGTGGGTTCTCATCCAGGCTGTGTGACCTCAGACAAGCCACCCCACCTGCCCAGCACTTGTATTGCACATCTGTAAAATAGGCATTACACACATGAATCAGTTGTTTGTGTTCCTAGCTATTTATACTCTGCCTGCTTCCAAAAAGGATTTGAGACAGGTTGTAATCAGATGCTGTGAAAATAGACATGGAAAATCAAAGACCTTGAGGAAGGAGGGGGAAGAGGCAAATAGACCAGCCACATGGACCAACATAGCTTCTGTGGTTAATCTGACCCTTTTTGCCTTGGATCCCAGGAAGCTCAGGACTAAATTTGTTATTCTGGAGTTACACAAACCACTGTTCAAAGAAAATCCACTGTTACCAGTTGTTGAAGGGAGACAACCTTTGTCCAGAAGTAAACTCTGAAAATAATCAACAAAAATACCAAACCTCAGAAAATGCTCTATAAATATTAGTCTTTACATTGATTCACTCAATAACTTTATTGAACAAGATGCCAGGTGTGGAGGATGTTGGGGATATGATATGAACAAAGCTAACAAAGTCGCTGCCCTCGTGAAGTATATTTTAGTGAAGGAAAACACACAACATATAATAAGCAACACCAAGTGCATAAAAAAGAAGAGAGGAAATAATAAATGCAACTCCAAAAAATTATAGGGTGGGGGCTGGCGAACTTGGAAGGTCAAGAAAGCATCTTTGTGGAAATAACATTTGAGCTAAGAGCTCAATGGCAAGAAAACAGAAGCTTTGACAACGTTGGAGGAGAGACAATATTCCAAGCAGAGGGAACAGCATGTGCAAATGTCCTGGGGGCAGGGGGGGCGAACTCAGCATTTGGAGGAAATGAAAGAAGAGGGGCAAAGCATAAGATGAGGAAGAGAGGGATAGGAGATGAGAGAGGAAAAGTTAGATCATGGAAGTTGGAGGTTTTCACACGGAGCTAGGCCTTAGAATCACCTGGGGAGCTCTTGCAAATATACCACACTCTGGTCCCATCCCTCAAGATTCTAATATAATTGGTCTAGGGTGGGCCCCACACCATAATTTGTTTCAAAGCTCCCCAAGTGATTCTACAGAACACCAGCGTGAGAACCAGTGGTGTAGGGCCTCGTGGACTATCTTAAGAAGTCTACTCACTATGATGGGAATCCACAGGAGGATTTAAAAGTCTTCTCTGCTGCTGGGTGGAGTATGAATCTAAACAGAGTAAGAGTGGAAGGAGGGAGCCTAAGGTATGTTGGGCCCTGGGCAAATATTTTTTCAGGGTCTCTGTCTATATAAATAATTTGAGTCACCCTGAATCAATGAGTCAGCACCATTCAGGTGACCAGAACTCATAGGATCCGGTGAAAGAAACAGTACACTGTCTAGTGTGAAGGATCTACTTGCCAGACTGCCCTCCTGGAACTATGGTGAGGCCACAGGCCCTGGGATGACCCCACAGGCTCTGGGATGACCCCACAGGTATGTGTTCTGGAGCTCCTTGGGGCATCTGGTCTACCCAACGTATGTGTTGGGTTGGGATAGGAGGTTAGAGAGCACAGAGAAGGAGAGAGATGGGGACCATAGCCTAAACAAGTCCCCATCTGGACTGAGGGTCCACAGGGGCACTGCTGGCCCCAACCGGCTCCAGGCATTAGAAGGGGACTAAGACTTACAAACTTTCAAGAAAGTGACTCCAAAGCCCAGGACCCACTGAGGCCCAGCCCCCAGACCAAATCTAAGGATGACACTGGGAGAGAACACAGGTAGTGGAGGTGACAGGTGATGGCAGCCTGGGCAAAAGTAGTAGCAGAGTACAGAGAAAAGTGGACTGATCCAGGAATCCAGTATACACTGACTGGGAGGCAGAACTGTTCTTATGAACAGAATTTATGACAATGATAGTCATCAAGGCAGCTGACAAATATTGGGTCTTTTTGTTTGAGGGCATATGGCAGAATCACACTTCTTTGCCCACCTGAACTTTTGTGTGGTCATGTGAGTCTCTCTGGCCAAGGAAATGTGAGAGGAAGTGACGTGGCACTTTGAACAGAAGTTCTGAGATAGCCCACAGCCCACCATGCTTTCCTCTCTACCTCTGCAAGATGCAGCCTCCACGACCAAGTCCCCAGGGTGGCTGTGTTGAACAGACATCCCCCACCCCACAGTGGGCATGCCACACGAGTGAAAATGTAGCTTTGATGTTGGAAGCCTCTGAGATGAGGGGCTGGGGAGGTATTTGTTACGGCAGCATAACCAAGCTTGTCCTGACTGATGCAGTGGCTCTTGATTGGCCAAGGCTGAGGTTTCACCCACACTTTCCTCTTGTCCTTGGCCCACTGGGAGGGGGGCCCTTCCCAGCCCTATCCACTTGGCAGGACCCTAGGCAGCCATTTTCTGGGCCTTTGGAAGTCTCTGGAATAAAAACAGGCTGGCAGAGAATGTATGCGTGGCCCTTACCCTGCAGGCTGTCCAGCCGGGGCTCTGGCGCCTCCACCCCGGCTGTGGGCTCATTAGATGAAAGTACTATCACCTGTCAGACAAACTGCTAGAACTGTGATAAATTAATGATCAAATGATACAGTCAGCGCAGCTACTATACGGCCTCGGCTAGTTACAAGCCGGCCGGGTGCTTAAAAAATGCAGCCGGCATTAAAAAAAAATCAGGCATTAAAGGAAAATGTCACCTGGCTTTTCAAAAAGGATCTGTTTTAAAATGACCACAGACGGCTTGGTTTCAGGGTCTTTATTTGATTCCTGTTCTTTGTATTTTGTTTTATTGCTCACAAGGAAGGAAGGGGGTGGTGGTGGAGTGGGGAGAGGGAAGACGGAAGGTTGGGATTTCTGACAATCTTCACCAGCCTCCAGCCCTTTGGAGCATCTGACATGGGATTCAGCCCCTCTTGACAAACACAGGGAGGTTCTTCCCAGGGCCTGGCTGGATTGAGTATCTGAGCAGTAATTACTATACAAATACAATAGTTACACATCTTTTGTTCTAGGATCTTTGCTTTCTTGTTTCATTTACTCATCCTGATAGCTCTACTAAGTCCCCATTTGTCAGATAAAAAAATGGTTACTCAAGAAGTTACCATGGTTAACAGTCTTTTGAGTGCTAACCATGTATACTCAATGCACCTTCCACCTCTTGTTTTATGAGCTTAATTTATTCTTTTTAATATAAAATCTCATTACCTGAACATGATACCACCACTTCCACTTTACATGCACCATCTCATACAACTGCCATCATGGACCTGGGTGGATACTAACATGACCTCCATTTTAAAGAAGAAAGAGAGGATCAGAGAGGTTAGGCCACTCGCTCATAGTCACACAGCCAATAAGTGGTAAAGGGAGGACCTCCACAGTTGCTTCTGGCTCCTGGGACACTGAAATCTCATCTCTGGGGGCTTATGGGAGCAATTTGCAAAAAGAAACAGGAAAAAGAATTCTCTTGACTTAAAACCCAGGCCCAAACCTGGACTCCTAATCATGGCAGATACGCATTCCGTAAATGTATAGGTTTCCTCTGTGTGTCAGCTCCGCCTGGTCCTTCCACCTCCCGTTTTATGAGCTTAATTTATTCTTTTTAATATAAAATCTCATTACCTGAACATGATACCACCACTTCCACTTTATCTTTGATATAAGAACAGAGAGAAACCTAAATCAAACCTTTAAATAAAGTCTATAATCATGCAGCACTTTCACTTGCTTTTCAAATTTCTAAACAAAATTAAGTCGAAATACCTCAAGGAGAGGAGTGTGGAAAGGGAAGGGAAATTAGGGAGGGGAAAACCCCCACGCATGGCTTTGCTGGGCAGCCACCAGGGATGTGATTACTCAGAGAAGGAGAACATCTTCTGCTTGATGCTTGGCTCCTGCTGTTCTTTGGCTCCCCAGCCCAGGTTTGGAGAGGGAATCAAATGAAGTCCGCCCAAACCTGTGTTTGCTGGGGATTGATCTCAAAAAGCCATTTGCCTCACCTTGATATATATTTCAAGGCATTTGCTATCCAGCGTTAATTTTCATAAAGTGAAAATTGATGAGCAGTTTAAAGAAACATAGTCAAGGGTTTTTATTCCCCAGGAGCCAGGGGTGGGCAAGTTGAGGCCACGGGGGATCTTGGCAGCTGAAGGTTCCATGGGTTCCTGGGAGAAGAAGCTCTTTCCTAGCCTCCAGAAGTATGGGTTCGGACCAGGAGCTTGGCTGAATACCAGCAGAGAAAGAGAGAGAATTTCGGCTCTGCTGCTTGCCTGGCAGGTAACTGTGGGCAAGGCATGTCAGTGCTCTAGGCTCCCCTCAGTTTCCCCATCTGTGAAATGGGGATGAACACTCCCCACTTCACAGAGCTGTGCACATAAAATTAAAATAAACTATGGGAAAGTGTCCAGCTTTGTGGCCACAGACAGGGTAAGTGATACCCGTTGTCAAATCTGAGCATGAAGAGATGGACCCCTTCTTTCCTTTCTTCAGCACATCACTTATCTTGGGATCTGGCCAAAGTCTCTCTTCTTCCAGGAAGACTTCCTTGATTGTTGATAATGGATCTGAAGTATCCATGGTTTCACTTTCTTTAGACCTCAGGCAAATAGCACACATCATTGCAGCGTGAAGGGAGCAAGCAGGCTCTGGTGTCAGCCTTGCCTGAGTCCAAACCCTGGATCTGCACATCCTCACCTGTGACCTTGAGAAAGTCACTTGACCTCTGGGACCTCAGTTTCTTTTCTGTAAAGTGAAAAATTTCCCCAGAATCCTTCTTCATCGTTGTTGCTTACATTCAATGTATTAATTGCTGTTAAGGAGCTTAGAAAAATGCCTGATATGTAACAAATCTCAATAAGGGATAACTAATATTATCAATATTATTCCTGTCATCTCTCAAAGCAGCTTAGATGTCTATGGCTCTGTGTGTGTGTGTGTGTGTGTGTGTGTGTGTGTGTGAATCTTATGTAGGTGATGTTTTTATTGAAGTTTATTCTACAAACAGAAATACGAACATACCAGAAATCCAAAAAATTTCACAAAGCAAACACACTTGGTAACCAGCTTCTAGATCAACTTGCAGAATACCACCAGCCCCTTGGAAGAGCCCCTTGTGCCTCTCCTGGGAAGCAGCAGTCTCCTGGAGGAAGAGCTGGAATAGATGCCCTCCTGTAGATGCCAGTAGCATAGCCAATCTTAGAACAAATTCTTGAACCCGTGGGGTAGATGGACAAGGGAGAGAGTGGCTGCGATGAAAGCCCTTACTACTATTCTATTTGGAACAGACCCCACCCCTATCTCCAACTAGCTGTGAGACTAATCCCTTCCTCTCTCCATGCCTCAATTTCCCTTTCTACACAAAGAGGCATTTGGTTGAGATAACCTCTTAGAGCTCTAAGGATGAATGCAGTCATTTATTGACTTAAATATTTGAGCACCTACTAGGTGCCAGGCTCTGTCCTAGGTACTTGAGATCCAGCAGTAAACAAAATAGATACCCATCCCTGTCCACAAGAATTCTACATTGTAGCAGGATGGAGTGAACCATAAATACCAGACATCATAAGTAATTACACGTGATTCTAGGAGAGTGCCCCAGCTAGAAGATAAAGGGCAGCCACCTGCCACAATTGTCTTGCTTCTCCAGTCCCCCTGGGTCTGTGTCACAGCCAGGTCACAAGTGGCTACAAGACGGACTTTTCTGAACTGTGCTCCCTGAAGTGTGAGCCTATCTCTAAGGGGATGAAGGGACTGGAACATCATTTTTTCCAATTTGTCCAAATGAAGACAAAAGATTTCAGACACACAAAAGGATCGTAATAGAAATGAACAGCCCCCAGCTTATGGGATGGAGTTGGAGCTCTTTGTACCCCTCTCTGATGGCATGGAGGTATGAATTCTCCTGATAAGGGGCTCTGCCCCACCCCTTATGCTCTGTGGATTTGAAGGAACCAGTCCCCACACACCTGCCATTTTCTTGAAAACGAGCACATTGCCTTAGGGATCCCCTGCTTTCTGCCCAGAGAAAGATCTCATCAAATGCACTGAGGCCTTGGAGAACATTCTCTCTGCAGAATGAACCTCCCACTGCCTCTCTCTCCCTAGGTAGGAAGTGAAGACAGGCTGAGCTGGGCAGATACAGGCCTTCGTTGGAACTCAGTCTGGGTGGAAGAGGCGATAAGAGGCTGGTGGGTGGTGGTGGAAGTGAGTCAGGAGAGACCAGGAAAAGGCTGATCTTAAATACCTGCAGGAGGGGCCAGCAGAGAGAAATGGTCCTTGCGGAATAGGATCAGGGGTGATATTTCAATTATTTAACTTGAGTGCATTGCATGGGTCCCAACAGTCCTTCTGGAGCACATCCTGGGTGGCCCATGCTGGGTCAGGTTTTTCCCTTTACCTGCTGGATTGTGGGAAATCCAGGCATTGTAAGGAGGGCCTGGAGCCACAGGGTGGGAAGGCACTCAGGGACTTGCTATAGCAGTTATTTGACAACAGGTTGGATATATTTTAATATTTTTACAACCAATATGACCTGTCCTAGAACAGCAGAGATGTGGGCCTTGATTGTAAGGAGCCTTGGGAAAGAATGTTAATGTAGGGCTCATACTCAAGTGCAGAAATGTCTATTCCATCCTGAGTTTTGAGGGTCCAGCTTTATCCTGAGCACAGGAAAAAGGCAGTTTTCTGACATCAGTAGCCATTTCAGGGGTCCTACGGGCATGGGTTATACCAGCTAGCTGCCTATAATCCACAAACTGATTTGTTGGAAACGTAGAATGTTTTCTTTAAACATTGTCCCTAGTTGTCCACATTTCCAAATGGGGAAATTTCACGTAAAAATCTGAACTCCCAGTTTCTCTTAACAGATCAGAAGAGGGGGCCATTGTTGGCCCAGCGCCAGCTCTACACAGTGCCTGGAGCAGGGTGGGGCTGCTCTCCCAGATAGTATGTGCCCTCCAGGTTGCCCAAGTCCCTCTATAGCCCACTTCACTTGCTTATGTTTCCTTCCTGGCCCTGAGTTTGTCATCCCTGAGAAAATGGAAAAAGCAGAGGCTTTGAAGCCAGAAGACCTGGGTTAATGTCTTACTCCTGTCTTCTCGAGCTCATCTAAACTCTTGGAACCTCAGTTACTCCATCTGTCAAGTATGGGTCATAATAATTTCTTCTTCACAAGCGTTTGTGAGGATCAAATAAACTGTACAAATCACTGAGAGGCAGGACCACACAGAGATAAAGGGCAGAGGCATCTGAATCCGACGGTGTTTAAAATCCTGGATTTGTCGCTGCCAGGCTGTATGACCCTGGACCTCTCCTTTAACCTTCCTGTCCCTCATTTTTCTCATCTGTAAAATGGATATGATAAGAAGTCAGCCTGACAGGCTGTTGTGAGGATTCTGTGGATTGACACACGTGGAGGGCTTAGTTTGCTGCCACATCATATGTGTTCAATAAACGTATATCATCGTCATTATTATTACAATTACTCTTACTATTATACGACTTGCGCTTTTTGTGCAGCTAAAACTTATACCCCTGGATCTGGGAAGGTGATCTGTCTGCAGAATACCACAAGAGCAATCTCCTTTCACCCAGAATATTATCCCAAGGGAGGATAAATTGTAAGTTGGAAAATTATTATTTAAAATAATTTTGATATCAGTAAAATAAAAAGCCAGTCAATGATAATTATTGTGTTCAATGGGACTCTTTGAGGGTACTTTTTATACACTTCCCGAAATGCTTCAGGAATCAGAAAACCCAATGGTATAATTGCTCTCCACTCATCCTTTAAGCATCTTCCTAGGATGTCTTTCTGTTGTGAGCAGACCATAGAGCTATATATTGGCGACAAAATAAAAAGACTTGAACCATCAGCTTTGGTGGGTGCAGAGCTGTGCTGGAAAGCTCTTAGACTGCGCTCAGAACCACTCTTTTGTCCTGAAGCAGTAACATGACCATGTCCCTTGCATTTTGCAACAAAAGCGGGCTCTCTCCCCAGTCCAGAAGCAATCTGGGAAGAAGTCATCTTTCTTTTTTTGTAATAAATACATTTATTTATTTATTTATTTTTGGCTGCGTTGGGTCTTCGTTGCAGTGCCCAGGTTTTTCTCTAGTTGCGGCGAGCAGGGGCTACTATTCGTTGTGGTGCGCGGGCTTCTCATTGCTGTGGCTTCTCTTGTTGTGGATCATGGGCTCTAGGCATGCAGGCTTCAGTAGCTGTGGCACACAGACTTCAGTAGTTGTGGTTCATGGGCTGTAGAGCGCAGGCTCAGTAGTTGTGGCGCACGGGATTAGTTGGCCCGCGGCATGTGGGATCTTCCCCGCCCAGGGCTCGAACCTGTGTCTCCTGCATTGTCAGGTGAGTTCTTAACCACTGCGCCACAGGGAAGTCCTGGGGAGAAGTGATCTTAATGGCCCATCTCCGATGGGAATAAAACGAACAGGATGGCAAATGCAGGTCAGGCAGCCTGGGAATTTGCCAAGGATGGAAACCAGTCAAATGCTTCCCTCCGTGATGAAAGTCTGTTCCCCCAATGTATCATGCCTCCTCCCTCGCCTGTGCCCCTTTTCCCATCAGGCTGCGCCCACGGTGGGTGCTTTTGAAGTCCAGCCAGCTGCCTCCCGTCTCCGCTTGTTTAGCGCTTACAGCTAAACACGCCAGCCCCGGAAGCATGAGCCATTATCATTTTTGCCCTGGGAGAGAAAAGCAAAGATCTAAAACAGCTCTAGGAGATCCAAACAGGGAATATTTAAAATACCAAAGGAACAGGAAATGGGGTCGGGGGTATTTCTTTACTTTTGCCTCCTTTGCTCCAGCAGCAGGAAGACTTTTCTGAGCGCTCCGGGCGGGGAGGAAGGGTCGAGGAAGCAGGGATGGTGTAGGGAACCAAGGTACTGCTGGCAGGAAGCAGGATTGAGAAGGTGGTAAAGAGCAGCGAGTTCAGAAAAGTCCCCTCCTGCCAAAACCAAAATCACTGAGGTCACATGCACAGACTCATGTGCATGCACTGGGCATCTTGTTACAATGCACATTCTGATTCAGTAGGTCAGGGGTGGGGCCCAAGTCTCTGCATCTCCAACGAATTCCCAGGTGCTGCTGGCCTGAGGACCACACGCTGAGTGACAAGGGTTAGAGGGCTGGTTTTGAAGCTGGAGTTGCACAATTTTTACTTTGACTGTGCCTGTATCTGGAGAGATCTTGGGGTATCTGATGAAGATTATCAAGGGGCTACAATCCATCATGACTTCCCTTTGCTTTCAGAATCAAGTTCAAGCTTCTTCCCAAGACTTGCAGAGCCTGCAGCATCCATCCCAGACCCATCCATGGCTTACTGCCCCCAGGCCCATGTCCTGTCCATCTCAACCCTGCAGTCCAGAAACCAACCATCTGAACTGCTTGCAACGTCTGAACACCCCCATGCTCTGGCGCTTCTGGGTCTTTGCATATGCTGCTCCCCCTGCATGGAACCTCAATGCCCATCTCTCTGTATGGTGAACCTCTCTGAATCCAGGTTTCAATTCAGATGACTCTTCCTCCAGGAAGCCTTCCCTGACTGTAGTGGTTAATTTTACATGTCAACTGGACTGGACCATGGAGGGTCCAGATATTTGGTCAAGCATTACAGTATTCTGGGTATGTCCGTGAGGCTGTTTCTGGATGAGATTAACATTTGAACCAGTGGGATCAAGCAGATTGCCCTCCTCGATGTGGGTGGGCCTCACCCTATCTGTAGAAGGCCTGAATAGAACAAAAAGGCTGACACTGCTGAGAGTAAGGGACAACTCCCCCTGCCTGACTGGCTTCCAGCTAGAACAGTGGTTTTTTTCCCTGCCTCTGAACCTGAACTGAAACATTGTACTTCCTGGGTCTGTAGCCTGTCAGCTTTCAGACTGGAGCTATACCATAGGCTCTCCTGGGTTTTTAGCTTGCTGACTGCAGATCTTGGAACTTGTTAGGCCCCATAATCACATGAGCCAATTTCATGTAATAATAATAATAATAGTAATAATAATAATAAATTCTATTGGTTTCTATTGGTTCTGTTTCTCTGGAAAAACTTGACTAATGCACTGACCCAGCCAGGATTTTCTCTCTCATTTCTGCTGTTCTTGTATTTTCAACTTATACCAGGGATTTCATCTCATACCAGTAAAAATGCCATAGCTGTACTTTAGAGCTGTACCATCCAATAAGATAGTCACTAGCCCTATGAGACTGCTGAGCACTTGAAATAAGGAAGTGTGAACTGAGATCTGCTGTAAGTATAAAATACACAGCAGAATTTGAAGACAGCATGAAAAAAGAATTTAAAATCTTATTAGTGATTTATTGTATCCATTATCTGTTGAAATCATAATTGTGATATATTAGGTTAAATAAAATATATTATTAAAATTAATTTTCCCGCTTTTTTCCTCTCTAATGTAAAAATAGAAAAAAATATTAATATTTTAATGTAAAAATACAAAGTTGTGTCTACACCTTATGTTTATATTTCTATTAGATGGTGCTGCTCCAGAGCAAGGCACAGTCAAAAGTCTAGATCCAACCAAGCTAGAAATGCTGAAAGTTACCAGAGCCTTCCAAGCTCCAGAATTCAAATTCCCTCAAGATGGTTTCATAAGGAGATATATGTTAGGGCACTAGAGCAGAAATGAGTAAATTACAACCAAGGGGCCAAATCCAGCCTGCCACTGGCTTTTGTAAATAAAGTTTTATTGGAACAGAACCATGCTTATTCATTCACGTATCGTCTAAGGTTGCTTTCATGCTGCAATGGTAGAGTTGAGTAGTTGCAACAGAGACTGTCTGGCCTGCGCAGCTTAAAATATTTACCATCTGGCCCTTTATAAGAAAGTTTGCCAAGCCCTGGTCTAAGGCAAGAAGGTGGATACTGTAGCTCCGGCAGACAGAGAGGCCAGTGATTGGGTGCCGGCTCCACTGCTCATTAGCTGGACGTTCTGGGCATGTTACTGCAGACCTCTGAGCCTCAGTGTAGTCTGTAAAATGGGATCGTTATAATAGTTACTTCATGGGTTGCTCTGAGAATTGAGAGGATGCAGCTAAAGAGGCTGGTACCTAAATAATAGTAATTTATATGTCTATATGTCTCTGTTTGTTTGTTTTGCTGAGTTAGGGGCCCTGCTCTGTGCCTCCACAGGCCCCTGCAAATCTCTCTCTCTATAAGATATTTTTCTGCTCCCCGGGTGTCTCCTTACCTGGACCATGACTTCTCTAAGGGCAGAAGAGTCTGAGTTTTCTTGCTTTTGGTAGTCGCAAAACCAGTGCCAGGAAGTGCTGGCTGGCTCCCTCTGGACTGGCCCTCACTCCTCTTTGCTTTATGGACAGCTGAGGGGACACTCCTCTGAGGAAACTGAGTGAGAATGTGGCCTTCCCACACTGAATTCTCCTCAGTGTTCTCCCCATTTGGGTCTGGGGGCTATGGAACCCTGAGGGGCTGGGGGTGGCAGCCTCTCCCTGCAGTGTTTTGCCCGACCCGTCTTGTCCAGTAGTTTCCACCCTGGTTCCTTATGGGGTGCCTCTGAGTCATTGAGGGACCCAGAGCGGGCTTCCAGATGGGATGGAAGCCTATTTTTATCCCCTATTGATCTCTCTTGCTCAGAAACCATCATTATCCTGGTGTAAAATGGCAGCTCCCAATGCAGGAGGCTCTTGGTCTCTCTGGCCAATGGATACCCAGCAAATTGCTCCAAGCCACACCGACCAGGGAAACCAAAATAACTTCACGAGACAGCCGTCCAGCCAGGCCCTGCTGGGGCTCTCGGAAAAGGGCTAACTTTGACCCTTTCTAACATTATCCACAGCTTTTCTTGTCTTGTCTTTTCGGAAACAAAGATGAAGCTAGTCTCTAATTGACCCGGTGTCTGCAGTTCTTGGCTGTGCCTGGCAGCTGGGCAGAGGTGAGGGGCCTTTGCCAGGGTCAAACGCGGCAGTGCCGATCCTCATGGAGCCATTGGTGGCCCAGGGCTCCAGGCTCACAGAGGAGTCACAGGGACCTCTGTACACCAAAGGGCAGCTGCGGCCGAGGAAGAGGGTGATGTCTGGTCCTCATCCAAGGTAAAGCCAAACTCCCTCTCCCCATCCAATAGCCCGGAAATCAATCCCTGCTCTTCTGAGGGCGAGATGAACAAGCTTACCCCTTATGCACCCAGAACTGCCCTGTGGTATAGGAGTCAGCAAGGGAGATACAGTGATGCAGGGGGCACAGTCTTGGTAGCTGGACCGAGTGAGTCCTGTCCCATGGTTTGTCGGGAAATGTTTGACAACCGAGGGAAGGGTAGTAACCCTTATCTGTGGCCTTATTTGCTGGTTCCCACAGTGTGAATATTACTCGCATGGCCGATTTCAAGGCACCAATGTGACTAAACGCAGAGTTGGGAAAAGATGCACACGATCGGCTCTCCCGAGCCATTCCACACCAGCTCCAGCTCACCAAGGGCTCCAGCTCTTCTCCTGGTTGCTCTGTGGCCTCAGACAAGTTACTTAACCCCTCAGTTTAACTGTGCCTCAGTTTCCTCAAGTGTAAAACAGGGCTCATAATAGTGCCTACTTCTTAAGATGATCGTAAGATGTAAATGATAAATGACTGGAAAACACTCCATGCTGGGCCTGGCGCATCGTAAGCACTCAGTAAATGTTGGAAATAATTACGACCCCTGGGATTATTGCTATTAAGTTCAATACTGAGTTGGCAGGGCAGCACTCACGTATGTACACGCTCTGTCCCTTAGAGATGGGTGTAAGATAGTGCATCACGGGGCTTCCCTGGTGGCGCAGTGGTTAAGAATTCGCCTGCCAGTGCAGGGGACACCGGTTCGAGCCCCGGTCCAGGAAGATCCCACATGCCGCGGAGCACCTAAGGTCATGCACCACAACTACTGCGCCTGCACCCTAGAGCCTGTGGACCACAACTTCTGAAGCCCACGCGCCTAGAGCCCGTGCTCCGCAACAAGAGAAACCACCGCAATGAGAAGCCCGCGCACCGCAACGAAGAGTAGCCCCCGCTAGACCCGCGCACAGCAACAAAGACCCACCGCAGCCAAAAAAAAAAAAAAAAAGCTAGTGCATCACTAACTTGTGAAGGGCCAGGCAAGGAGAGATGAGCCTCGGGTGGAGCAGTCCCAGCAGGCTTCCTGGGGGAGGCAGGATCCAGATCCGCAGGAGGTGAGCAAAGAGGAGAGCAGTGAGTGGAAGACTGGGGGCCAGAGGGAGGACACACAGAGAGAGGAACACGTGAGGGCTCAGAGCTGGACAGCAGGAGTCAAGGGGACCAGAGTTCACTTAGAGAGCGGGCCCAAACCCACTCAGTGCGGGCCGGCTGGCTCATGCGGGCTGAACCTCCCAGGGCTCCCAATAACCCGGGCCCAGAGTGGAAGTCCAGGCCACGGGAATTCTGGAGCAGGGCACCTGGACCCCACTGGGTTCCCCTGGCAGGCCGCGTCCTAGAGAATTGGCCTGAGCAGCGGATGCCGTACCCCCGGACGCCCAGAGTTTGCAGCTGTGCCTCCCTCCACGCCTGCCCACCCCGCTCCTAGCCCAGCGGCCCCGGCGCTGGTAAGGGCGGGTGATAATCAGCCAGTGTGTACAAAGGCCTGGCTTGTTTTCTCATTTGGGTGGGGTGGGTGGGTAGCTGTGTTTGGGCCGGGAATTGGCGTAGGGCCTCTGTCCAGCCAGCGCTGTCTCCTCTTTGTTAGCATTCCTCACTAACTGCGGCTCCTCCGGGGCTGCAGCCCAGGGCGGAAGGCGGCACCTTGGCCCCGCTGGCCTCCGCGGCTCCGCTCCCAGCCCCGCAGACCCCTGGGAAACCTTGGCCATGTTTCCCTCTCGCCACGGCCCCCAGGGACAGGCCCAGAAATAGCCCAGCTCACCTGGCAGGTGCAAGACCCACATGTCAGGCAATTGCCTTAAACACGGGGCCTCCCCCGCGACCCCAGGTGGGTTGAGAGCAGTCATTAGGTGTGTCACTTTCTATGGCCGCCTTCTCTCTCTTCAGGGCCCGAGGGGCTAATTACGCAGCTGGGCCCTCCCCACCTTGCACAGCCCCCAGGACAAATGCTACCTGGGTCCTCCCGCGGTTCTTGGAGCCCACTCCCACCCGGCACTTACACGGCCGACAAATGAATGTTTTTGCCTGTCCTCGGTTCACATAAATAGCCACAAATTCCTATAATTAACTACAGTAAGCTAGGCTGGGATTAAAACAAAGATGGGCTTGTTTACTGGGATGTCCTGAAACAAGCAATTTTCAACATTACAGTGACAACTTCTGTCTCTGTCTTTGTTAAGCAAGGCATGGGGTAAGGAGGCGGGGGCGGGCATGAATGGTGAGGGGCCCCAGATGGGAGCCGGGAAGGCGTAGGGATGATCGCTTCTCATGTTTCAGCCAAAACCCCTTTGTCCATGGGTCACCGGACCCCTGAGGCCCCAAGACCCACTCAACGTCTAGTGGAGACAGTGGAGTCAGGCATAGCCAAAGAGACACCCTCTCCTCTTCCCAGACGTTGGGGTTTGAGTGCTCCCTGAAGAGCTCCCTCCCTCACTCCTGGCAAAAGGGTCTCCCACTCACCCAGCAGAATTCCCGAAATGTCCACCATTAGGTGTTAAAGTGGGATAGGACTCTGGAAACTGTCTGGCCCAAGCCCTCCTCTTCCAGATAGGGAAAATGAGCCCCAGGAGGCTGTCATAGATAGCCGCTCATGGTAATGGTCTAGCAGGACTTGGCCCCAACTTTTCTCGTCACAGTCTACAAGGGTCAGCAAACTAGGGCCCACGGGCCAGTCCTACTCAATGTCTGTTTTGTTTTGTTTTGTTTTTTAACAGCCTGAGAGCTAAGAAGAGTTTTTACATTTTCCAATAGTTGAAAAAAATTAGAAGAAGAAAAGGACAAAGCATGTGAATATTCCATGAAATTTAAGTGTCTATGAAAAAAAAAGTTTTACTGGAACACAGCCTCTCATCCATTTACAGGTTGTCTATGGCCTCTTTCAAGGTACATGAGGTGAGTAATTGCCCTCGACTCTATGGCCTACAAAGCTGAAAAGATTTCCTATCAGACCCCTCACAGGAAAAGTTTGCTGGTCCCTGTGCTAGTATATTACACGCTACTCTATTGATTTAGTTAAGAAAAAAAAGGCAGAATTTTTTCCCAAAAGTTTGTTTTCTACTCGGGACTCGTCTTTTCAAACAAAATCTTGGGCACACCCTTGGTGTAGAATGCTTATCTCAAAAGGGGGTCTGTTCTGTTTAGTTGGGTGGGAGTGGGGTAAAAGCCCTGAGGAGAATTTGTGGGCTCCCCGAGCAGATGGAAGAGTGTCTGAGCCCCCAAGTAAAAATAGCATCTCTTGCTAAGGCCTCTCTGTCACCCCAGAGCTGCAGGGGTGTCCACATGTTACAATCATCAGCAGATGAGCCAGGTCTCTGGGCAGATCCACTCTGAGAGAAGAATTTTAAGGAGACTTTTCTGATGGGATTGCCTTACTCGGCATGGGTTGGGCAAATGAATTTAACATTCAGTGAATATTTCCTGAGCTCCTCCTCTGTAACAGGCACTGTGCTAAACTCTGAGAATCCTGAGGTGAACATCAGACAAAGTCCCTGCCCTCCCAGAGCTGACATTCTAGTAGGAAAGACAGAGCATGAAGACATTAATTAATTAATGCCAAGTAGTTACTCATTATAAGGAAGAAAAATCAAGTAAGGGCTTAGAGAGAGATGAGATAGTAATATGAAATAAAGGAAAGAAGGAAGGACTCTGACCGGGTAAATTTGAGCAGGGAATGAATGACTGAATGATCAAAAAAAAAAAAAAAAAGAAGAAGAAGAAGAAAGAAAGGGTAGAGAAAAATCCAGACTTTGGAGAGGGCTGGGGCAGGCTGGCCTGCACAGGTCACTAGAGCAAAACCTCAGGGACCCTTAGAGAACGGCAGATTGGACATTGAAAGATGACCTTGTAAACTTGGAGATTTGTGCTGGGCGAGAGGTTGCGGCGGGTGGCGGGGGGGGGGTTCCGCCTGCAGACACAACCTTAAAACCCTGTGTCCCATCACTTGTGATCCTAGTCAGACCACTGCAAAAGAACCCAAACCACTGGCAAGACCAGGTATCAAAGGCACAAAGAAATCAATGGAGAATAATACCCTGGAATCCAGGTCCCTTGACCCCCAGAGAGGTCTTTCTGGGAAGGGTGGGCTGCTGGGGGTCACGGGCAGTGATTCCAGTTCATGCCCTGCTCACAGTGTCATGTGTCTGCAGCCTGTGGTCTTGAACTCCCCAGCGTCTAACCATTTATACGTGAATTTGTTGATCCTGATGAGCTGCCATAAAGGCAGCTCGGTGCGTGGCACGGTGACAAAGCTCTTAAAAGAGTCAAGAGTGTGTTTACTGGCCACCCAGCAGTGATGAGGGCTCCTGCCAGCTCTGTCTCTGGGCCAAGGGGCCAAGTAGCTGCAAACGCATTAGTCTGAGCCCGAGTCTGGGCTGAGAGGTCAGAGCACTGTGAAAGCAGAGGAAGCCAGGCGATTCTACCCAAGGTGACCTTCTGCAAGTCACTTACCCTCTCAGGGGCTCTGCTGGCACTCCTGAAAAATGGGGGGAAACGAACAATGCAATCTCTTGGGTATGCTTTGAAGCGCCAATGAAGTGCCATGTATGAAGCCCTTTAAAAAGTGTTAAAGAGAAGTGCAGGCACCGCTGACGATATTACTAACACAGGCAGAGCAATGGGTGTCCGGTCTGGCCGAGGAAAGGTCATGACCTCTCTGAACATCAGGGGTCTCATTAGACAACAGGCTGTACGTGCAGAAATTAAGACGGGGCCTCTGGGGTCAGGCTGCCTGGGTTCAGATCTCAACACTGATACTTAGGGGTTGTGCAGTTTGGGTCAAGTTGCTTTATTTCTTGGGATTTCAGTTTCATCATCTATAACATGGAGATAATAATGGGTGTGACTTTACTTAGGGTTACTACCAGAACTGCCTGTGTTAGTAACATAAATAAAGCAGTTAGAAGGAGCTTAGGGAATTCCCCGGAGGTCTAATGGTTAGGGCTTCGAGCTCTCACTGCTGAGGGCCCAGTTCAATCCCTGGTCGGGGAACTAAGGTCCCACCCACAAGCCACGCAGGGCGGCCTGGGGAAAAAAAAAAAAAAAAGGAGCTTAGTTCATTGTTATTAACCAGGACCTTCTCTGCCACCCAGGGCTGCAGGGCTGTTGTGAGGACAGAGAGTGAGCGCTGAGATCAGTAGACAGCTGGGTACACGGGGAGGATTGTCTTACTGGTGTCTGGGGGCTGGTTGGGGGAATTTGGTGCTGATGGGGCCTTGCTTCTTGCTCCTCCCTCTTCTTAGGGCTTGTCCCTGTGTGGCAGAAGTCGGGAACTGGCCAGAGCTGTGGTTTTCTCTTCATCAAATTATTTGCTGGTGTTGAATTTATTGAACTCCAGGCATTAGTCTAGGTGCTGAAGACACTACGGGGAGCCAACAGAGCCCAGTACCCTGCCTTGGGGAACTGGTATTCTAGTGGAAGAGGCAAGAGATGCGGATGCAAACAGATACACAGTATCATGCCGGGGAGTGAGTGGTGCCGTAAAGGAAACTAAAGCAGCCAAGGGGCTAGTGCCTGGGCTCTGCTTCAGCAGGGAGGGGTGAAGACCTCTGTGAGGAGGTGACGGCCGAGCACACAATCCTCTCTGACCCTCGGTCTCTTCATCTGGATGACTTGTGGGACAGGAAGAACTGAGCAAGATGTTCGCTCTGGTCACCTTGCCCACCTTGCTGCTGCCTTCCTGGTGCCATCCTGCTGCAGACCCCGAGGCGTCCACCCTGAGTGAGCCCAGGCAGGGGCTGGCACGAGGCAGTACCTGGCTCCTCAGGCCCAGTGCTGCCATCAGCCCTCAGCAGAGCTATTTTTTTAATTCGGACCAAAGGTACAATTAACAGCCTCCGCTTGGGCCTCGCCCAGCCCCAGGGCCTCTGCTCAGCCTGACTGACCGGCAGGAGGGAGGAGACCCTCCCAGTGCCCCTCAGTCCAGTGCCAGGGCTATTTTGGTGACTGTTATTTGGGCAAGGAGTGGGCTAGTGGCTTGTGGGAAGGAGGGAAGATGCTAAAAATACGGAGGCCAGACTGAGGTGACCAGCCTCTACCCTCTCACGGGCCTGGCCTCCCTTCCTGGGTGAGGAGGGCCAGGTCCTTGGTCTCTCCTGGGGGATGGACTGCTGAGGGCTCAAACCCACTCAGGAGCCCTTTGGTTTTGGATCATGTTAGTTGTGGTTTCCATTAGTAGGGAGGTTGGGGAGAGGCGGTTAAGTGACCTGCAGAGGTCACACAGCTGGTAGGTGGAGGACAGATGTCTGAAAAGTTGAGAAAGAGCTGTAATTGGAGCAAAGGCCAGCCGGTCAGAGTGGCATCCTGCTGAGGAGATGGTTTGGGAGAAATCTGCATGATGGCGTCATCTCCCCAGGCCCTGCCAGTCCTTGCCTAGTTACAGGAAGACCCCAGCTGTCACCCCCCAACCACCAGTGCCCTTCTCCACACATCCAATCACACAGGCCAGGGCCACCTCCTCCAGGACGGCTGAAGCGAGGATCCAGTCAGCTGCGTTCTCACTCTGCTCTCTGCTTTCTCATCTGCTGAACTGGTGGGCCCAGGGCACCAGGAGGGAGAAAACTCTTCTGAATCCTGGTTTGGTCACACCTTGATCTTGGGTGACCTTGGACACAACACCCAACTTCTCAGGCCTCAGATCTTTGGCTCTGACCACCTTGTAAACAGATATTTGGGTGACTTGCCATGACTTCTGCCAGATGGGAGCCCCAACTGAACTGTGGGTTCTTCAGCTTGAAGGTCAAGGTCTAGTGCATGAGTGAGCCCACCTCTACCTGGGGAGATAGGATCCACTGGGGGAGGGAACCTAAGAGGCCCTTGATGTTGGGATCTAATCATTCATTCACTCACTCATATGTTCCTTTCTTCAGTTATTCCTTCAAGATTTTTTGAGTAAGCACCACCTACACTTAGGCATTCTTCTAGACAATAGGAATCCAGTGGGGAGCAAGTCCAAGCCCTACATCCTTGTGGAACTTACTTTGTAGAAGGAATGGACAGCCAGTGCACCAATGAATGAAGCAATGTGTTCGGAGGTGATGGGGCCATGAAGAAGAAAAAGCAGGTTAAAGAAATAGGGAGTGTGTGTGTGTGTGTGTGTGTGCACGTATGTGTGTGTGTTTCTATGTGTCTATGTATGTGTATGTATGCATGTATATATGTGTGTGCATGTATGTATATGTGTGTATGCATGTGTTACATTTGTATGTATATATGTGTCAGTGTGTACGTGTGTGTATGTGTATGTATGCATGTATATATGTGTGTATGTGTGTGTATGCATGTGTTACGTTTGTATGTATATATGTGTGAGTGTGTGCCTGTGTGTACGTGTGTGTATGTGTATGTATGCATGTATATATGTGTGTATGCATGTGTATGTATGCATGTGTTACATTTGTGTGTATATGTATGTATGTGTGAGTGTTTGTGTGCATTTGTGTACGTGTGTGTATGTGTATGTATACATGTATATATGTGTGTGCATGTGTGTGTGTGTGTGTGTGTGTGATGTGTAGGGGGCTGGGAATGGTGGTCAGGAAAGGTCATGTTTGAAGCAGGACTTGAAGAACGTGAGTGTACGAGCCATTCAAGTACCTGGGGGAAGAGCAGTCAGGGAGAGGGTGTGAAGCACAAGGGTGCTGAGGCTCGGCACGCTCGGAGGAGACAGAAGGAATGACCTCCGCGCCCTTGGTCCACCTTCTGCCACGGGTCCTGGGGGCAGAGGCGTCCCTACACTCCCTTGCCCATCACAGCACCCTCTCCCCAGGGCGGGCCTCGCTCCCCTCTGCGCCCCTGGTGAACCTTCACCCTACAATTACCATCCTCTGCCCAGGGCTATTTCCTGCAGACTTGTAAATAGAACCTCTTTCAGCTCCACACACATTATGGTTTGTCTAAAACGGTGTCAAAGGAGCCAATTTTCCTGAACGGGGACCGTTGACGAGAGGTGAAGTTTACAGAGGGTCCCCGCAGGACCTGGGCCTGCGGAGTCGAAAACAAGGACCCAGGGGTGACGCAACCACCTGGCAAAGCCAGCTTGAATGCTTGAACAGAGGGGCAGACCTCGGGCATCTCTAGGGTGGATTTCCTTGGGGACATGGAAATAAATAAGATGGTTAGGGCACAATCTGACCAGCTTTATAAGGGAGGGGCCCCAGCTCGGGCTCCGGGAGTAGGAGGGCCTGGGTGCTGGGCCTGGCCTCTCTGCTATCCTTCCCTCTCCATGGATCTGCTTACCTTTTGTGAGCAGACGCCAATGAACTTGACTAGCCAGCTGAGACGAGTTGCAGCCATCTTGCAGAAGGGAAGGAGGTTTATGATTGAGAGAGGAAAGAAGTATGAGGAAAGGGGAGATGGTTCTAAGGACTCTCCCCCACTCTCACGTAGCCCTTAGTGACCGCCCAGGAGGCCGCAGGTCCACGTGATGGCTGCAAGTTGAGAAACAGCACCCGCTCTGGGCACAAGCAGTCCACAGGCACGGGGCTTGGTTGAGTAGAAGACAGCTGGACTGGGGTCCTCCTGTGAAGTGAGGGTGATGATCTCCATCCTACACATGAAGAAACCGAAGCCCAGAGATGGCACACATTTAATGCTCAAAGTCACACATTTGATAAGTGGAAGAAGCAGGGTTTGAACCCAAGCCCGTCTCATCCCAAAGCCTGTGAGTCTTCCACACTTCTGGACGTCTCCCCGTCCTGACCCTGCTCTGCCTTAGCAAGTCCTGGGCACAGCCCTCTGAGCAGGAACCTCTACCGACCATGACCTTCCCGCGGCCCCAGAGGAGTGTCCTGTGCCAGCTCTGCAGCTGCCGGCCCTTTCCAGGAGCCAGGCCTGAACCCTACAAGGCAGATGCTGCCCGCTTTGGCCCAGGTTCCTGTCTTACTTAGGCTTCTATGAATAAAGGTTCAGAGAGCATTTTAGGAACCAAAACCACCTAGTAATCTTCCCTGACTTAAAAACAAAACAAAACAAAAAGAACAGATGTGCAAGGAACATCCTAGCTAGAAAAGTACACTCACTTGGATTATATAAAGATGACCCAGGAAACAGAGGTCCAGGATAGGATTCTGGACCCAGATTTACCTCTAAGTCATTTGACTTCTCTGAGCCTCAGTTTCATCATTTACCAAATGAGAAAGGTGTTAATATCTACCCTGTTCATATCCCACTTGAGAAACAGGGTAAAGTGGTTAAGAACACAGGTTTTAGGATCAAACACACCTGCATCTGAACTCACAGCCTCACCGTTTCTAGCTGTGTGATCGCTGGCATCTGTTAGTCCCCTCTCTGAGTCTTAGTTTCCTTAGCTGCAAAATGGAATTAACAATCCTTGACCTGCCTCTCTTTCAGAGTGAGTGTGAGGATCCTGAGAAGCAGGGGAGTATAATGTATCAAAGGGTTTCTTTCTCTCCCTGGGGATTTTTAGTTGTTAAAAGATATATACATATATATATATATATATATATATATATATATATATATATTCACACACACATATATATGTATATATACATATATATATTAAAATCATGATTTACATACAAAAAAGGGAACATGTATCAAAGATTTTATTTCACTCATTAATTAATGAGGCAACAAGCAAGATGTTACAACTGTTCAAAGGAGAACTCAAAGAACCCACATATACAGGCAATCGAGAAAGCAGGAAATGAATTTACAAATAGATGCAAAAATAATCCATCCACATGGCATTAATCAATTGCATTCCAACCAAACAAAATTCATTTGCATTCCTACGGACGAGAAGCGTTTGAATTATTATTAGTTCTCTACAACTTCAGAGATGTAAAATAGCTTAAAGACTAAGAAATGCGGAAATAATCCAGAAGGATGGACTAGACAGAAGACACAACAATTTTTTTTCTGCTCATTTCAAAGCATTTCACAAATTTTCCTGACACGGTTCTGGTGCCCTCCCCACCTCCCTCCAAAATAGAGAGCAAAAAAACATGTGTTGCTTGAGCCACTGGAATCATGGTGGCAGAAAAGTTTCATGTTAGGTATCAACTTCAATTAATCAGTAGCAGCTGCCTAGAGAGCTCTTTGGAGGAGATTTGGAGGCTGCTCACCATGGGAGAGTGGGTCTGGCCTGAGGGTGAGTGGTGCTCAGAACTCTCCCACAAACTCCCCTCTGTGTACCTGCTCTGCTCTTTCTCCTTCCAGCTGGCTGGACTAAAAAGGTCCCTCGCGTGACATTGAGAGTCAATTACTGCAAAGGACAGAGCCACGAGAAGGAAGGTTCCTGAGTCTCTGGACTGCAGGGGAACCTCCCAGTCAGGATACCGGACGCAAGTAAGAAATAGACCTCTTTCTTCATTAAACCACTGAGATTCTGTGGTTTCTTCTGTCTGGATTTGAAATCTTACTTGCTGTGTGATCTTGGAAAAGTGACTTCATTTCTCTGAACCCTGGATTCCTCAAATGCACAAAATGGGGATTATGATATAACCATCACAAGTGAGGTGGGAGAATCAAATAAGAAAATGTCTATGGCAAGAGCCCATGCCCCCTTTCAGGCAGACACTTAAAATCAAAAGCATCTTTTCTCCTGGACTGCACGGACAGACCTCTTTACAGTCGATATGATATTCTCTATAAGAGAAGCCAGGGTCAAGCAGGAGCAGAGAGAAATGAAATGCTTCTTAGCACAATAAGGGTGAGGGGTAAGGATGGCAATAGTTCCCAGTGGGCAGCAGCAAAGCAACGCTAATGGGAGAAATGGTCCCTCCTCCACTTAGGAGCAAACTGAATCAACTCCAAAGGAGATGAATGCCCACTGTGATGGTTTGTATCATTCTTGCAGGTGATCTAGAAAGAACATTGGTACATGTCTCTTGGATGCAGAGACTGAAGTGGAATTCACTCACTCATGGAACTTGACCCCATCCCTAGCTCCCTTTTGGGGTTTGCAATGGCTGAGCTGAGAGAGTCCTCAAAAGGGTTCTGTTAGGGACACAGAAAGCATGGAGTCTCTTTCCGTTTGTCTTGTAGGAAGCAGAGTGTCTTGAGGACAGACAAGAAAATGCCTGCATATGGAGAGATGTCGGATGTTAGGAAATGTTTTTAAAAGAGAGAAAGTAATCAGGGGGAGAAAGATCATCCACGGTGTGGGGTGGGAGAAGAAGTAGGCAACCATCCCAGCGAAGTCTTAGTTTGCAAGGATCTTCACAGAACAAGGGAATGACCCTGAGAGTTAACATTCCCAACTTTTATTTCTGCCACCTTGTCCTTTCTGAGAAGTAGCTGACCCTTCATTAAGAAACTCCACTGTTAACAACTAATAAGTGAATTTAATAAAGTTGCAGGGTACAGAATCAATATACAAAAATCAGTTGTATTTCTATACATTAATAACTAGTAGAAAAAGAAATTAAGAAAATGATCCTGCTTACAATTGCATGAAAAAGAATAAAATACATAGGAATAAATCTAACCAAGAAGCTAAAAGACTTGTATACTGAACACTATAAGACATTGATGAAAGAAATTGAAGAAGACACAAATAAATGAATCCATGCTCGTGGATTGGAAGAATTAATATTGTTAAAATATCCATACTACTCAAAACCATCTACAGATTCAGTACAACCCTTATTAAGATTCCAACGGCATTTTTCACGGAAATAGAACAAACAATCCTAACATGTATATGGAACCATGGAAAACCCCAAATAGCCAAAGCAATCTGGAGAAAGAAGAACAGAGGCAGAGGCATCACACGTCCTGATTTCCAACTATATTACAAAGCTATATTAATCAAAACCATATGGTATTGGCATAAAAACAAACACATAGATCAATGGAACAGAATAGAGAGCCCCAAATAAACCTATGCATGTATGGTCAACTAATTTATGACAAAGGAGCCAAGAAAAGAAAAAATAAATAAAAAGAAACTCCTGGTGTTTGCACTGTAGTCTCAAGCCCTTGGTCTGGCAGAGACTGATGAGGCAGTGGTGGCCACAGGAAGTGGCCACCATCTCTGCTTCTCTTCTTTTGGGGGAGCTTGCAGAGATGATGCTGGGGAGGAATCCACCCCTCCTGGATGAAAATGTGTAGTCACCACTGTTGTCAGCAGCCAAGTGAGACTCATGCCCCAATAGCAGGCAGACAAGACCTTGAGGTGTGGGAGAGCAAGACCAAATTTCCTGATCTCCACCCTGACATTGCTCAGGACCCTGCCCCCCACCCCGGCCTCTTCTGAGTTACACAGACATGAATGGGCCTGATACATGATGGTGGGTGATGGCACATGTATGCAGTTGTATATCCCCATGGGCTGGCACAGCCATGCAATTAACAAGTGGTAGGACATCATTTCTCCCAAATGTGAGCACAGGGTGTTTGTACAGAAGCATAATATCTAGAGCCAGGGAGATGTAGGCTTTGCACTGATCAGATCCCATTGGGATGCTGGATTGTCATCAGCACCATCACTAGCATGGTTACCTTCATCATGGTCATCATCATCACCATCATTACCATCCTTATCAACATTATTATTCATTATTACATGCTTAGCACCTAGAACAGAGTGAATATAAGTGTTGAAGAATGAGTAAGAGAATGCATAAATGAGAAAAGGGAAGAGCTAATGGCTCTGGCAGATATAAACATGTAGGTGTCTTATTTCTAGATAAGAACTAAAATGAGCCTGGTGCCCGGGGCCCTGGGACCAGTTGCTTCTGGTACCAAGTGACAGGAAGCGTGTACTGAGCATACTCAGCCCCAGAATTGAGCTCTGAACTCCCAATGAATGCTGCTGCTTTGGGAGAAAATATTGGTTAAAATATGCAACCCTTGCCTACTTCCAGGTGCATCCCCTTAATGTCCTGTGGGAGTGACCGTGAACTTCCAATACCCCCTGGTGTTTTCCTGAGTCACCTGTCTTACAGACCTCCAGATGAGATGTTTGTTTCTCAAGTGAAGGTGAATGGAACCCTCAAGGCAGAAAGTAGTCTCTCTCCTCCAAACTGCATGGCCACCCACAGACACCAGGACACTCATCACTCCTGTGAACAGGTTTACAGCCAGAGACTGCTTCTTGGCATGGAAGCTCAGCAGCTTCAAACACATCTGTCATCTTGTCGACCGCCCTGGCTGTTGGGAAGAATTTGAGAACTATGACTTTTTAAATTTAAACATTCAGAATGCCTCACTATTAAACTT
This sequence comes from Mesoplodon bidens, assembly GCF_964165515.1. Taxonomy (NCBI): domain Eukaryota; kingdom Metazoa; phylum Chordata; class Mammalia; order Artiodactyla; family Ziphiidae; genus Mesoplodon; species Mesoplodon bidens. The sequence continues at coordinate 30,573,093 of NC_138175.1, forward strand.
GGGACACTTTGAAGTGGAAATGTACTTGGCACTCAGAATGATCTTTTACATAGGTGGCTCTGAAAACTTGTACTCCAGCCACCAAGACATACCATGTTTTCTATCAGCCTTGCTTGCTGGTTGTAACCAGTCTCTGTAGAGACTCTGTCTTCTCCCTTGTATGAGTTGCTGGGAGAAGCATGGGATTTGGAATGACCTGGATTGGGATTTGAGTCCGACAGCTGAAATTTTTTAGCTGTTTGACTTTGAGCAAGTTTCTCAAACTTTCTGTGCCAGAGTTGTTTGTTGTGTAAAAAGGAGATCACAAAAATTGTAACCCCTATCTAACTAAGTGTATCAGTCAGGACAGGCTAGGTCATGCTGTGTAACAAACAACTTCAAAATTTCAGTGCTTTAACACATGAAAGATGCATTTGCTCACTCATCTACATGTCTATCCCACGGGCACAGAGTTCTGGTCTATGTCCTTTTCATTCACCTAGGCTGGTAAAGATACCACTGTCTGGAATATCACTGGTCATCGTGACAGGGTGAAGGGAAAGTGGAGAATTGTGAATTACCTCTGAAATGCTTCTACCCAGAAGCAACACATTCACTGATCTGGGCAAGTCACAAAGCCACACCTGAATTTAAGGGGAGAAGAAAGTGCAATTCCTCTGTGTCTGGAAGGGGAGGGAAACTGGAAATTTTGTCCTGCAGGACTAATATCTACCATGCCAAAGTTGGAAGGGGAGCATGTGTGAGAATCCCTTAAATTGTGGAAGACTCAAGACTGTAAAGAGTTTTCACATTCATTACTATTTTCAGAATATTCTGGCCACTGGGATGACCACCTTATAACTAAGTGACACACTTTCCAATGCCAGGTCTACTTTTGTGGTTATACTCACATTGGTGTCAAGAAGTGCAACTATAGTCATTGAGGGCTAAGGAGAAAAGGAACAGAGATAAACTTAACATGAAAAGATACATTAGTGCCAAATGAGAACCAATTGGCAAATGTATTACAGAATGCTTCTGGAACGCAAAAGAGCATTGGTGTAGCAGTCAGCACCATATTCTTATTTCAGGTGATGATGTGGTTTTGGTAAGACAATGTTATTCTTCATCTTAAATATTTATATTTTAAAATTTGAATGTTAATATTTTAAAATGTGGATGTTACTACTTTTTAGCTAAGTTCATGTTTAATTTGTCAATGTGTTTGCATTGTATAGCTGTATAAGGGCTATAAGCTAGTTTTATATTTGTAATTTGCAGAGGACACTCCATGATTGTTTTGTCACTCAGCATTTGAACACTCTTCTGATGATAGTCAAATCCCCATCTTATGAATCAAGTCCACCATAAAAATGGAGAAGCTGAAAATGCCAGCAATTTGCTTTCCCAGCCTCACTTGCAGCTAGGGAACAATCACATGACCTGGGTCCACCAAACAGACGTGCTCTCACCAGAGTTTGAGCAGAATCTTGTGATGGGAAAAAGGAGACCACGTGGAACCCTTTCAGAGGAGGTTGGTGGCTATGGTAGTGGCCACACCTGGGGTGCAGCACGGATGGTGTCTGCAGAGAGCTCTTGACATCTATGCCAGCAGGGGCCCCACCCCAAGCTCTGTAGGACCAATTCTGCCATTTGATTTGAAGTTATGGCATCTCCATCCTTATTCCCTTGTCTTAAAGGAGGGTCTATTAGCCACTCTACAGTCTTTCATTAATATATTTTTTGCTCGTATTAGCCACCATAGTTTTCTGTTGTTTGCAACATATCTATAAAAATCAGAGTGATATTAAAATATTAAAATAAAAATAGTTTGTGTAGAACCTCAGCATCCACAAGAAAGCACGCCCCCCTCCTTGAAAGGATTGGGTATATAATTTAAATATAAGCATTAACCTAGTGGGTCTCTTTTTAAAATGGAAAGATGGAGGATGTGGCGGGGAAGGAAACTGCAGGGTCCCACAGTGGATGAGTAAGAGTCCAGACGGGGACACAGATTCCGTGCCTTCAGTCCCCAAGTGTCTTCCAATGAAGTAGCCCCGCTGGGGCAGGGCCGACCTTCTCTGGGCCTGTGGCAGGTAGGGAGGGCAGGAGGCGTGAATGGGAGCTGATAATGGAACCCAGTGAAATGTCTGCACCCCAGTAACTGCCCCTCTGAGCATCCTGGCAAGGGCCACCCCAAGACTGGTCACCAGGATTCCTGGCATGGGCCCAAGAGCAAGCAGGGGGTGTGGAGCAGCAGCCATTGACCCCGGAGCCACCAGACAATCGCCCCGCAGTACGCAGCCCTCCTGTAAACAAGCTGTTGTGCCTGAGAGAACAGGATAATAGCAGCCCCTGCCATCCTGCCCTCTCTCTGTGTCGGGGAAGGTCTGTAATTACTGTCTTAACTGACTCAGATATGACTGGCAGAGGGTAGACATTTCCTGAAGCTGTATACAATTTTTGTAAGCTTTTTCCCCCCTCCCTCTTCTAGGGCTGGGGGTTCAGGCTCCCTCCCTCCAGCCCCACCCCTCAAACTTCTCCTGCAAGGCCAATGGTGGGGCGTGCTCCAGAGAACCGAAACACAGAAACGTCCTCGCCCAGAACTCACATCCACAGCTGTGGACCAAGGCTTGGAGGTGGGGTTGGGGGAGGGACAGTGCAGAAAGGTCTCTGTCTAATGGTCCCTGCCCAGACCTTCACTGTGCCTGGAATTTCTCCATCAAAGAGCCAGTCCTTTGGCAAAGCATGGCTCTCATAAAGTATCTGCTAGACAATGTTTTTCTCTTCAGGACACCAAAAGGACTTCAGAGAAAGTCAATGGTTCAGATGCCTAAAACAGAGAATATTCAGAAGTAGATGAATCCTGGAGAGGGTGTGGAGAAAAGAGAACACTTCTACACTGTTGGTGGGACTGTAAATTGGTGCACCCACTATGGAGGACAGTATGGAGGTTCCTTAAAAGACTAAAAATAAGCTACCCTTTGATCCAGCAATCCCGCTCCTGGGCATATATCGGGAGGAAACTATAATTTGAAAAGATGCATGCACCCCAATGTTCATAGCAGCTCTATTTACAATAGCCAAGACATGGAAGCAACCAAAATGTCCATCAACAGATGAATGGTTAAAGAAGATGTGGTACATATATACAGTGGAATATTACTCAGCCATAAGAAAGAATGAAACAATGCCATTTGCAGCAACATGGATGGACCTAGAGATTAAGTGAAGTAATACTAAGTGAAGTAACACAGAGAAAGACAAATATCATATAATATCACTTATATGTGGAATCTTAAAAAATGATACGAATGAACTTATTTACAAAACAGAAATAGACTCAGACATAAAAAACAAACTTATGGTTACCAAAAGTGATGGGGAGGGGGATAAATTAGGAGTTTGGGATTAACATATACACACCACTATATATAAAATTTAGATAACCAACAAGGACCTACTATGTAGCACAGGGAGCTATATTCAATATCTTGTAATAACGTATAAGGGAAAAGAATCTGAGAAAATAATATAAATGTATGTATAACTGAATCACTTTGTTGTACATATAAACCTAAACCTAACACAACATTGTAAATTAACTACACTTCAATTAAAAAAAAAAACAAAGTAAATCTGCCCAGGCCTGAGCCGAGTGACAGGGGCTAAGTGGCCTGGATAGGTCAGGCCTGAGTCTCTGAAATGAGATTTGGTGCCCAACACTCACTGTCAGTCCTGGAGGCTCAGAAACGGGTATCAGGGAGTCACCACAGAATGAGGAGAGAAACTGGGAAGTAGAAAGAAAAGGAGCCAGGGAGACTTCTGGGCTTTAGAGAAATTTACTGATAGAGCCTGAACCGGACCAAGTATTAGCCACCAAATCTCTTTGTGCCTTAGTTTTCTCATCTGTAAAATGGGGATGATAATTCCACCAATCAGGACAAGCTAGGTTATCTTGCAGTAATAAACAACCCCGAAGCTCAGTGGCTGTCAACAACACAGGTGTGTTTCTCACTCACACTACAAGTCCACTGTGAGTCATCGAGGAGTTTCTGCTCATTGTGTTCAGAGCAGCTACCAACCCAAATGTTGCTGGTTGATAACAGGAGGGAAAAAGAATGATTGAGATCTTGAACCAGCAATTGTGCTCTGTCCTGTAAATAACACAGGTCTCTCCTGTTCACACTCATTGTCCAGAAACAGTCCCCTGATCCATCCAATTAACAGAAGTGCAGTCCACGTGTTGTGGAGAGAGAGACCCAGAAATACTTGGTGAACAGCATTAATGCCTACCACAATAATCATAGAACAAACTTCTAGGGTTGTTGAGAGAATGAAAGGGATTCCATTGTAATAAGTTCTGTGTAAGTATAGGCTGTTCGCATTATAATAATAATGATGATGGTGATGTTTATTAGTAGTAAGAATATTAAAATAGGACCCGAGTAAACCATCAATGAAAGAATAATCACTGTTCTAAACTCCTATTAAAATGATATTAGAGGGCTTCCCTGGTGGCGCAGTGGTTGAGAGTCCGCCTGCCGACGCAGGGGACACGGGTTCGTGCCCCGGTCCGGGAAGATCCCACATGCCGCGGAGCGGCTGGGCCCATAAGCCATGGCCCCTGAGCCTGCGCGTCCGGAACCTGTGCTCCGCAACGGGAGAGGCCACAACAGTGAGAGGCCTGCGTACCACACACACACAAAAAGATATTAGAAAGTTTGATGTCATGTCAAGAAAAGCCAAATCCTGGGTCTTCCACTAATTTGCTGTGTGATCTTAGGAAATAATGCTCTTTGTCTGAGCGTCCAATTCCTCTTTTGTGCAAAAGGGTTCTTGGGCTCATTATTCAGGAATGAGCTTGGGGGGAGGTAGGGGTAGAATGTAAGTAGAAGGAGTCCAGGGCCTGGCTTGGGCTCACCCTCACTAGCTTGGGTGACATGTACCCTTTGATGCTGAGCTCAGGAAAATCCTTGACATTGGAGCTGTCTGTGTCAGGGTTATGAATCTCAATCCGTAAATTATGGGTGACAGTGGCTTCTTAAAGAGGAAATGAATTGTTGCAACACAATCCAGCCATGTTGTATCGATATGATTAGGTAGTTATCCATGGAGTGCAGTAATTTGCTTTGATTTTTAAGTATCCGTTAGCAGCCAAGTCCTAATGAGGCGGCTCTAAATTGATTAGATACTCTAAGATACAGCACGGTTCACAGATTGTTTCAGAAAACTGTCAAGATCCCGAGACTGGCATTTCATTGGATTTAATGATTGCTGGAGAAGGTGTGCATCCCAGCCAGATACAATCACATTTGTCAGCATGATCCTTTTAAGCACAATTCAATTAAAGTGTTATTCTCTAATTTTATTAGAACCTGAGCCCAGAGCTAATGCAAACTCCCGATACTGCGTCAGGAGGGGAGTGTGCACAATTTAATTTCCCTAATTGGAGTTTAGTGATCTAACATGCTTTTCATATCTTAATTCTTGGGATAATCTCCGGTTTTTGCACCTGCTACAATTCCTTTAATGGAAATGAGGAATCAGAAGCAACGGTTACGCCTGGCATGGAATCACCGGGTCACATCTGCCTCATTGAAGCGAATTTGCACATCTGGATCCTTTGCTTTTACCTGATCCTTTCCCACTGATCTTGGCCTTGACTTTGATAAGAAGCATCTCTAACCTGGATATGATCAGCTTTTCCAGCCAGGCTGACAACCTTAGAATGAAGATGGTGGATAGAATGTGGGCTCGTTTTGGATCTCAGCTCCATCAGGCGTCCATCCATGCAGCTGATCGATATTTTGTGGGTTCCTACTACGTGCTGGGCCCTGTGTTAGATGGTGAGGGTACAAGTGTGAGCAAATCAGACATGGCGCTGACATCATAGAACTTAGAGCCTGCTGGGGAGAGGGTCATAAATAGTCATCACACGAATATCAAAACAATCGTTATTGTCATAAAAGATGTGAAGGGAAGGAATGATGTAAGAAAGACCTCGTCCCACTCCAGGCTTCGTTGTAGCGAGGGCCTCTAAAAAGGTCCTGTGGCCTGAAGATCCTGGATGAGAACCAAGGGAAGTGCTATGTAGCCTTCGTGCCAGACCCTCTATCTGGCTGCAGTGCCCCTCTCCCTGCCCCAAACAAGTCCCAGCCTTCAGGTTTTGGGTGGAGCCCCAAGTGGGAAGAAGCTTGGAACATTTGTGAAGCTAAGAGTTGGCTGTTCAGTTTAAATGACGTAGAGAGGGTCAAGGAATTAGGTTAGAGAGGTAGCTGGGGGCCAGATCCCATAGGATCTTACGGGTCTCAGTTGACATCTGTTGTCCTAATGCCCCAGTATGGGAGATAAATGACAGGGCCACCCACTTACAAGTCAAAATGAGGAAGGGTGTCTTATTGCTAACATTGTCTAGAATTGCTGATGCATGGTGCTGATAAAAAAAGATTAATAATAGGAAAAATAGCTAAAATGTATTGAGTTCTATGTGCTCAGCTCTTCTATACATTATCATTTGATGCTTTCAATGGCCGTAGGAGGGCACTGTGACAGTGTCCCTTCTACAGATGGGAAAACTGGGGCTCAGAGAGGTTAAGTACTTTGCAAGGTCATCAGCTAGTACGTAGCAGAGCAGGATTTAAACCTTGCCTAGCTGACCCAGAACCACCAGAGTGAATTGCCTGATGTCATAAGCCTTCTCCTCACCCCCAATCCTGAAGTGCAAGTCCCGTTAAAAAAAGGGGAGGTACCAGAGCCTCACCAGGCCACACTGGATGTCTAGAGCCTGTGGACCCTGCATATCCTCTCCTCAGCTCTAGACTGACATAGCAAGTCCAACTCCAGCCAGGATTCAAAGGCAGGACACCCAGGGCCTGCCTCATTCCTGCCACTGGCACTTCTGGGACCTGGCCTGGTTACATCAGCTTTTGTTGGATTCTGTGGGGAAATAACACCCCAGCAGTGATCACAGCTAGATGACAGGCAAGGATGCTCCTTGCTGGTTAGAAATGGCTTCCCCTGGCACTCAGAACCAAACCTCAAATTGTTTCCATGTTTCCACAAAACTCTGGAAAATCTGGCCTCTGATCTATCACCAACCCCTCTTCTAGTACTTTCGCCTTCATGCGCTCCCGCCACTCTGACCTTCTATCTGCTCCTCTATTTCCTCTCAGTGTCTTTGAACTTGCCGAACCCTCTGTCTAGAACATTCTCCATCTAGAACATTCTCCCCCGAGATCCTCTTTCAAATCTGAGCTCAGATATCACCTCTCAAACAGGCTTTCCCTGACCAGCCAGTGGAAAGTATCCCTCCATCCTCGGTCCTATCCACATATTCTATTTTTCTTACATCTTTTATTGCTATCTAAAATTATCTGACATATATTTATTTGCTTATTTATTATCTTTCTCCCCTGACTAGAATGCGGTTCCATTCAGGCAGTCCTAGTCTGTCTTATTTAGTATGTCCTTCACCTACTATGGTGCCTGGTGCGTAGAAGACTATTGATAAATATTTTTTGGATGGATGGATGGATGGATGGATGGATAGGTGGATATGTGTGTGGATGGATGAATGTATGGAGGGATGGATAGGTGGATGGAGAAGGTGCTCAAGCCAAACAAGGCCATATGCAAGTTGATGTTTTAAGGCAGCAAAACCAAAAAGCAGGTGTGACAGTAAAGGAACAAAGTACTTCCTAGGAGGCTGAAGAAGCAGACACCATAAGCCTTCAAGGGAGGTAAAGCTCATAGAGACAGGTAATCCATGCACTTCTGACTTAGGGCCAGAATTGCCCATCAATTCCTGCCCTTCCAGAAGTTGGCAGTCCTTCTTTCTCTGGTTCCTGCCCAGGTGCCCTCCATGATATGAAGCCCCTTGAGTGAGGCTCTGCTTCTTGCTGCCCATGGACCCCAAATGGAACAGGCAGCTCTGGGCTCTGTGGCATTTGTCCCAATCTCAGGACATCTTCTTCCTGGTTATCTTATTTAAGTGTGGTGATAATGTGGGAAGTGGGCAGTCAGCCCCATTGGACAGATGAGAAAACTGAGACCAAAAAAAGAGTTAAGGGGCTTGTCAAGGTCACACTGGGAGTTGCTGGCTTTCCCAACACTAGCCTCCAAGGCCTGGGTCTAGGAGTTTCAGCTCCTCATCACCTCCTCCAGTTTGTCACTGACAAGGGTCCCCCTGTGATAACTCAACTCCCCCCTCTGCCTCCAGAGGTAAGACTTGCTACTCTGAGTCTGTCAGAACAATTTGGATTTGGATTAAAAACAAGGAACTTCTGTCCCAAGCCACCTAATAGGAAGAGAGTAAAGAGAGGAGGAGAAGAAATCCTTCAGAGACAGAAGGCAGGTGAGAAACATTTTTCTCGGAGTAATCAATAAAAACTAACACTTGCCTAGGTATTACTCTGTGCCAGACAATGCGCTAAGTACTTTACATGAATTAACTCATTTTCATTCTCCCAAAAACCCTAGGAGGTTGGGGATGCAGGAGTATTACAGGCAGATGAAGTATCTGGGGCACAGAGAGGTTAAGTAACCTGTGCAAGGTCACACAGCTGATAAGTGGTAGAGATGGGATTCGAACTCATAACCCTGCCTGGCTTTAGAATTTTTGCTCGTAACATGCATTAACTCATTCCAGCTTCCAAACACTCCTGTAATGGGGTACTATCGGCACTTGCATTGTGGCGATAGTAAAACTGAGATTCAGGGAGGAAACATGATTTACCCAGTGTTTAAGCCTTGTGAGTGGCAAGCTGACGGGCTGGTTCTATTTGGGTCCAGGCCAGACAGTGCCTCCCCAGGATGGAGGCAGGAGTTGATAGATACTGATGGTAACTAACATTGGATGTGTACTTATAACGTGTCAGCCACTGCTCTAAGTGCTTTACAGGAATTAACACAGGTAATCCTTACATGAACCCTATGAAAGAGGTATAGCTTACCCCCATTGTACAGATCAGGCAACTGAGGCCCAGAGAGTTTAGGCAGTTTGCCCAGGATCACACAGCTGGTAAGTAATGCAATCTGGCTCCAGAGTCCTTCTGCTTTTCTGCCTTGTCTCCTAGACAAATGCCCTCTTTAGGCCTGAGGAGCACTAAACAGCACTCAAAATTCACATCTACATGTGGGGAAAGGTATCTGGGGAAACACTGGCTCGCTGACTCTGAACAGCGCCAGATGATAGCTGATGTAGCCCGGATCAGGGGTTGGGAGGCACCCTCAGCTGGGACAGTGAAGACCCAAGAATAAGATGTTCAAGTCTGAGGCTCCCCCAGGGGCTGGGTTCACTAATGGAAACCCACAGGATGAGCCAATAAAAGACGTGATGGGGAAGGTGAGCACCTTGCTCTGCTCTGCCCAGGAGTGATCTTACTGTCAGAAATGATTAGGGGTCAAGTTTGTCTGTGAGCCAGCTTGGGGGCCAAGGCGGTGGGGGGTGAGTGGGAAGATGAGAGGGGCCTATTAAAACAGAAAGAGGGGGCTTCCCCGGTGGCGCAGTGGTTAAAAATCCGCCTGCCAATGCAGGGGACACAAGTTCGAGCCCTGGTCTGGGAAGATCCCACATGCCGCGGAGCAACTAAGCCCGTGCACCACAACTACTGAGCCTGTGCTCTAGAGCCCATGAGCCACAGCTACTGAGCCCGTGTGCCACAACTTCTGAAGCCCACATGCCTAGAGCCCATGCTCCGCAACAAGAGAAGCCACCGCAATGTAGAAGCCCACGCACTGCCGCACTAGAGAAAGCCCATGCGCAGCAATGAAGACCCAACACAGCCAAAAAAAAAAAAAAAAAAAAAAAACCCAGAAAGAGAAGCAGACTTAGAGAGGCCTGGAGAGGGGAGGGGGAGAGAGCGAGATGGAGAGAGAAGGGGAAGAGAGACGAGAGACATATTGAAGCAATTGGAAAAAAAGTAAAAGGAGAGAGAATCATTTCGAGCAAGTTCTTTTTAATCTCCCCTCCCCCCATATCCCACATTCCATCCCAGTTTCCCTCTCTGCTCAAAGTTGTGATTAAGTTATCCTATACATAACAAATAGAATGAGACTGGCCTCTTGGAAAGTGATTTGGGGGAAATAATTAAATTATTGTCTTCGTGAGCACCGGCCAAATAAAATGATTCTGGCCCCTTTTCATTCCAAGATGGGGCCAGGGCGGTGGAGGAAGGGAAGGCGGACCAGGTTAGCAGCCTGCCGGTGGAATTAACTTCTCAGGCTCTCTCTCTCTCTGAGGAGTGGTAAAGATTCGTTTCATCTTCATGTTGTTTTTTTGGTTTTTTGTTTTTGTTTTTTTTGCGGTACGCGGGCCTCTCACTGTTGTGGCCTCTCCCGTTGCGGAGCACAGGCTCCGGACGCACAGGCTCAGCAGCCATGGCTCACGGGCCCAGCCGCTCCGCGGCATGTGGGATCTTCCCAGACTGGGGCACGAACCCGGGTCCCCTGTATCGGCAGGCGGACTCTCAACCACTGCGCCACCAGGGAAGCCCCCATCTTCATGTTTGACTGTCCTGACCGAGGAAGTGCTCACGACAGTAAAAAATGGCATGTGGCTCCAGGAATGACATCAGAGAAATAAAGGTAGCTCTCCAGCCTCCATCCCCAAGTAGGAGCCCAGATGCCAGTGCCCAGGATGACAGAGAGCCCAGGACTCCCCTGAGATGCCAGGAAAATCCACAGCCCTCGGCTCCACAGTTTTAGGGCAGAAACCTCTGCTCCCCTCTTGGACTCCAGGGAAAGAGATGATGATGCCCCGCCCCAAAGGAGCTGGGTAGGTGGACCAAGCTTATTTAGGATGCTGCTTGAGTTTCATTTGACTCAGGCAGAAAGATGAGTTTGTCCCCCGCAAAAGAGCAGCTTTTGACAACACGCTTTCCTCGATGACTCTTACTCCTCAATTCAGAGCTTCCGGTTAGAACTCTTAACGATGGATGACCAGTCCCTGTGAAACACTGTGCAGGTCATAACTGGTGGTAGGATTTCTTTTTGTCTTTGTGTTTTACAGCAACGGTGCTGACGGTAGCTTCATAATGCGTTGCTGTCTCCTCCTTGGGTGTGGCTCCTTCCTTCCTCCCTCCCCTCCCCTCCCTCTCCCCCTTCCCTCCCTCCCTCCCTTCCTTCCTCTCTCACTCCCTCTCTCCAGTTACTTCAACAAATATCGACTGAGCACCTACTCTGTGCCAAATCCTGTCCTAAGCTCTGAGAATCCAGCAGTGAACAAGGCAGACAAGATCCCTGCTCTCATGTAACTCGCATTCTGTATAGAAATTATAGACAATAAACAACAGCAAAAAAAACAAAGCCACAAATGCTAATACTATAAATCATGTCAAGCAGTATGAGAAAAAAAAAAGGACAAATGTCATGGGGTGGCAGTGGGGGATGGAGCGGGCATGGGGCACTGTGTATTTGGAAGGCGTCTCGGAGTGGGGTCTGGAGCAGAAGGGAGGGTGGTAGGCGGTGAGCTTGGAGGAGATGTGTGGTCAGAGGGTGCAGGACCCGATGTTACTCTGGGTGAGATGGGAGCTGTCTGGCTGCTGGGTGGGAAATGGACAGAGAGACAATAGTCCAGGTGAGAGATGGACGTGGTAGAAGGAACGGAGATGTAGTTTGCAGGTAGAGCTGACCGGGTTTGCTTAGGAATTGGAGAAAGAGCAGGATCATCCTGGGATGATGAGAGGGTGAGCGCTGGGCGAACGGAATGCAGCTCCCTGCCTGGCAGTGCAGACGAGAAAGCCCTCACCCCCTCGTTAAGGTGGGAACCTCAACTGCGGGAGGGCAAGCTGAGGCAAACACCTTGACCTTCCTCCCAGAGCTCTCTGGTGACCAGCAAAGGAGGAGAAGGTGCTCCTCGTAGAACAATTACTCTTGCCTCCCCTGACGGGGGGCCTCTCTGCAAAGTGTTATTACCCCCTTTTTGCACAGGGGGAAAAAAAAAAGCTAGGCCTCGATTTCCGTTGATCCATCATGAATCAATGCTTTTAAAAAATCTCACGCACAATTGGCTTAAGAGCCGAAGCATGCATTTTATGTTTTGACATGGTGTCATCGATCGGAAGCATGCGCGCGCGTGCGCATGTGTGTGTGTTTGTGTGCGCGCGCGCCCCACCTGCCAGAGCCCCCCAGTCCACCCCCGGGGCGGCGGGCCTGGTCGCGGTGCGTCCTTAATGGCCTTGCCCCCGCTTGCACCTTCCATGCCTCCCCTGGCCCTCAGCACGGGGCCCTTTCTCAGGTTTTTTGAAAGGATCGATAAGGTGCTGAGGCCTCCCGCGGCTGCCTGTCACTCATACTCCGCCATACCATAAATTATGTATCTGCCTCTCTCTCTCTCCCGGCTCTAATTCCTCTTGCATTTTTCGATGACTCGGCCATGGTTGTCTCTTTTCAGCCCTCTGAGGCAGGGGTGCAGTTCAACTTTAGTGAGGACACGGGTCGGGGCTGCAGGCTTAGGAAGAGGGGCTGGAATGGGGGGAGAGGGAGTCAGCAGCTGCTGGTGATGGATGGAGGATGGGGGAGGGGTACTGGGGCTCGGGACGGCTGAGCTGCTTCCGGTGGTCCTGGGACCTTCTCTGTGGGGTGGCGGTGGATCAGAACCCAGCCTCCCAGCCTAGGAAAAAGGAACATCTTTCTGGGGGAGAAGGGAGAGATTGAAGTCGGCATAAAATATCATCTCCTGCTGGGTCTTTTACCCTGGCTTTAGACCAACAGGGAATTTTGCTAAGACTGGGGCAAGCAGAGGGTAGTGAAAACAGGGTAGAGCATCCGTTAGCTGGAGAGTGGGCTTTCCTCACTCGGGAGCCTTCAGACCACCCACCCAGAATGCTGAGTGATGTGTTAGAAGAACAGTGGGCTGGAAGGTCCCTCATTTACTGTGTGACTAGAGACGTGCCTGTTCCCTCCCCTCAGAGGTACAGCCTGGAGATCAAAGGAGCTAATACATGTAACAGCTACCAATTATTGAGCATTTACTACAGTTCATCTTCCCAACAGCCTCGGCACAATCCCAATCCCTATTTACAGATGAGCTAACTGGGGCCAGAGAGGTTAAGTCAGTTACTCAAGATCACACAGTTAGAGGTGAGGGACATTTGAACCCAGGCCTCTCCACATCAGAGGCTATGCTCCTAGTCACTCTGCCCTGCTTTGTTCCTCTTTGATTCTCTTAGAATCTGTCCATGTGATCTTTGCACTCTTATCTCAGGGTTGAGACAGGCTTGGGAAGAGGGCCTGTAACTGGGAGAGAGGGAATCGAGCCTGTAGCCCAGCCACACTCTAGCCAGGCCTCTCTTCCCCGCACCCTCTCTCTCCCACTCTCAATCTACACAACCACCATGCCTTCCTCTCTGTTGATGACAACGGTGGCTAGTGGATTGGTATGTTTTCTCCACCTGTGTAAATGTTTGCGATGAAAACTAGAAAAAGATTTGAACCAGAAGTCCAAGTAATAACTTCTGGCTTCGGTATGACCTAGAGCAAATCCTTTCCTCAATTTTCACCTCAGTTTCCTCATCTGTAAAATGGGTACTATAAGGTAATGCATGTTTTATGTACCTCCTAATGGAGATGGGAAGGAGGGAAAGAAATGAGGTCATTTTTCAAAAACCGAGTAGATAATGAATGAGGACATATTTTGAAGCCCTAAAACATCTTACACATGAAACAGATTGGTGCAGATTTTGGTGCAAAGAGTGTTTTATTCTTACCCCAGGGAATAAAACTCTAACAGATTCTCTGGGTGACACTGGAAGGGAAACTAAGAAGATAGTCTAACTCTGCAGCTATAGTGACCTCTGTCTGCTGGTCTCGGGGTTTCACTGAGGCCCAGCACGGCTCTTTGGACAATGAAAGATGTTTTCCGGTTGGCAACGATCACAATATATGTGTCCCTATTCCACTGATGTGAGTGGATCTTGTTAAGGCCAAGACCTAGCAGTTGGATGGAGCCCCCAAATCTACCAGGCTCAGAGCTGGAATATCTGTTCATATCTCGCAGAGAGAAGGGGTCTGCAGCTCTGAGCTGGGAACCGAGCAGAGAGACCCATTCATTCGGTGTTCATCCATGTGTATTCATCCATCTATCTATAAAGTACTTGGTACAGTGCCTGGTATACAGTAGGTGCTATATAAGTGCATGCCTTCATCATTCACTTGTCCTTTTCCTCACTCACTAGCTCACTCAGTCACAGGGCTGGTTTGCACAATTCCCGGGGGTGACATTCATATGGCTGGGGGGGGCTGCTCATTCCATCTCTGAAGCTAGACACTGGGCCAGGGCCTTTGGGCTTCCCAGGTGAATAAAAGAGAGTCCCACCCCACCCCCACCCCAAGCATCTCACAGTCTGTAGCAGAGGAGATGAAGATGCCTATAAACATCTGTAATTCCCACAGAAGGTAGGAAGCAAGAAATAGCCCCTAGAGGGCTTCCCTGGTGGCGCAGTGGTTGGGAGTCCGCCTGCCGATGCAGGGGACACGGGTTCGTGCCCTGGTCCGGGAAGATCCCACATGCCGCGGAGCGGCTGGGCCCGTGAGCCATGGCCGCTGTGCCTGCGCATCCAGAGCCTGTGCTCCGCAGCGGGAGGGGCCACAGCAGTGAGAGGCCCGCGTACCGCAAAGAAAAAAAGAAAAAAAAAGAAAAGAAATAGCCCCTAGAAGAAAAACACAGAGAGAGGGGGAGGAGGGGGAAGAGGGGGAGGAGGGGGAGGAGGGGGAGGAGGGGGAGGAGGGGGAGGAGGGGGAGGAGGGGGAGGAGGGGGAGGAGGGGGGAGGGGAGGAGGGGGGAGGGGGGGAGGGGGGGAGGGGGGAGGGGGGGAGGGGGGGAGGGGGGAGGGGGGAGGGGGGGAGGGGGGGAGGAGGGAGACAGGAGGGAGGATCTCAATTGCCTTCAGGTCTCAGGCAGGCAAAGTCCATCCTGGAGTAAGTGGAGAAATCGTGAAATGGCTGCCCCACCTGCAGGGGGCAGCAGTGACCCACCTCCAGACGATTGTTTTTTTTTGTCCAGGAATGTGGAACCAGGATTGCCAGGTCTTCCGACTCTTTTTAGAGAAGGTGGAAATCCAAAATTTTCGGTGACGTTTTCTGATTTTAAAAAATATAGTGCAGGTCAAACAAAAGAGCCGCTAGCTTGTAACTCTGGCTTGAGCTTTGCAAGAAGAAATTAATTCCTTCCCAGGGAAGGCTTCATGGTGGCATTTGAGCCTGACCTTGTAAGACTGACATGCAATATGGGAAGAAAAGATTGGCAGTGACCTTAGAGAGAATCTAGTTTCTCTATCTCACTTCATAGATTAGGAAATTAAGGCCTAGGGGTCTGGTTCCTTTTGGTTGCCAGTTAAGAGAGGATGGGAAACGGGCAAGAGTTTGGAAGACTAGGTTGGAGACAAATTACAGAGGAGCTTGAATGCCAGGCTGGGGAATTGGGGTTTGAATAAGCATGTATGCCTAAGGGCTAACAGTTCTGAGCACTTACTATGTGCCAGGCCCATGCACCATCTCATTTAACCTTCACAGTACAATTACTATCATTCCCATTTTACAGATGAGAAAACTGAGGCTTAGTGAGTTTAAGAAACTTGCCAAGTTCACATGGCTGGTAAATGGCAGAGCAGGTCCTCAGACCTAGGCGTTTCAGACCCCAAAGTTTGTGTTCTTGACCACCAGTTCCTACTGCAGGAGAAAAATGGAGCAATGGATTTTCAAAAGATGTTCCATTACCTAGACATATTTTTAACTTCTCTAACTCATTTCCTCCCAGAGCCCTGTTTTGTTTTATTGACTTGAAGATTAGGTTTCCACATTTCTTGAGAAGTCTCTCTCCACCCCTTTTTAAACACAGCTGTCTTTGAGGGTGGGGAGGAGGAGTATTTTAAACAGGAGTTGTTTAACTAATTGCCAATTATCTCTGAATAGGGTATGGTTTCCAACAGCTGTAAGGGATTTTGGTCTCCATCCATTGCCTACTGTTGCTGGTACTTGGAGTGTGTTGAGATATTCTTGGCCTCTTGCTTCAAAGGGACAAAACCAGTGCCTCACCCCTCCTCCATTCATGCAAACAGTCTCAGCCCTGCTTTTCACTGACTGGCTGGCTTAGGAGGGCACTGGCTGTTTCTGACTGTAAGAAGATCAGTAAAGACTTTCTTTCTATCTGTCTGTCTCTGAGTGTAAGTGACCTGGTACTTGTGAGGGCAGAATTCTCCCCCAGGACTTGGCACCTTTACTGTCATTTCCCAGTGCTTTTTAACATCTCCCTTGTGTATGGAGATTTCTTGTTGAAATAGGAGACCTGCTTTGCCTCCTCCATCCTGAATCTAGCAGAAAGCTCAAAAGAAATTAATATGAGACGTCAGAAGACCCCAGTGCAGATGGGTGATGTTAATTGTCCCTTCTGGCTCTGTCTGCTGGATTCTTGGGAACCGGCCGAGGGGCAAACTTTTGTAAATGTTAATCTCCTTATGCTTAAGATATCACACTGCCTTTGATGTTCCCAAACATGTTCACTCCTATCTTGGTTAAGGGTGTGTGGCTCAGACAGGCCAAATGCTTATTTTGTCTTCCGTCTTCCTCCAGGAGGGCTCAATTGATAATATGCTCACCTCCAGTTGAAATATGAACAAGTCCCTCTTCAAAGCCAAGGTGGTATTGGGGGTGGGGGTGGGGAGGAAAGATGCAGTGACACTCAGGGCCCCTCCACCTCTATACCCAGAAACTAAACTTAACTGGAGTCATTTTCTCACCCACGGCCCTTTGGATTCAAGTGGGTTGAATTCAAGTGGATGGCCCTGTCCGTTGCAAACCCCTCCGCTACTATAGAAAGGGGAAAAAAGGAAAGATTTTTTAAAATCTATTTAATATATATGTATGGTTAAGGTAATGCTGATTGCTATAACAAAAAAAAACCAAAAACGTATGATGGCTCAAATACAATGGAGGTTTATTTATCCCTAATGTCAAGTCCAAAATGGATGCTCCTAATTGGAGGTGGCTTTCCTCCAAATGATGATTCAGGTACCCAGATTCATTGCCTTGTGGTCCTTTCACCTTCAACAATTGTTTCCAAGTTTGCTGTGTTCATCTACAAGGAGCTGTGGAAGGAGGAAGAGAAGGTGGGGAAGGCACACCCATTTCTTAACTACTGGTGTCTGAAAATGGTACATATCAGAATGAGTCACATGACCTCACCTAGAAGGGAAGCTGGGAAATGTAGTTCTGGCTGGTGGCTGCTTCCCACTAACACCCTGTATTACAGAAGTGGGAGCATGACTCTTTGGTGGACAATTAGTTTCTCTGCCATATACTTGAGCTGTGAGGAGACAACTGGGACACCAGAGGAAGAGAAACAGTTAGAAGCTATGGTTTGAGTTTCAAAGTCTGGCCATGTCCTTTTGGGTAGGTCACTTTCCCTTTCTGAGTCTCAGTTTCCTAATCTGGAAAATGGAGACAGTGCAGAATGGGAAGAGATAATAAGGATGACCGAGTTATATTCTATCAAACATCCTACCCGTGGCTGCCCACTAAGCTTGGATGTTAGAGTATTTTAGGGAAAATGTGATGCAGTTGATGATTAATATGGATTTCAAATTTCCCTGAAAAAGAAAAAAAAAGCAAAGGACTAGCAACACTGGGTCTGCATTCCTGGATGGTGACAATCAGCCAGTGCTGAATGTAGAAAAGGTAGCATTGTGAAGTCCCCTACAGTCGAAGCCACTCCCATATGGCCTTTTGCCGATTTATATGGCCTATCTGGCCATGTCAGCAGGGAAATTCGAGGATCCTGAGCTATACAAGTGTCATACCTGCTCATAACGATGATCACACTCAAGCTTCAGGAATGTTTTACTTCTTTTCTGATTTCAAAGAACTTAGTCATTGCCAAACTTCCACCCCAGCTGCAGAATCTTGTACATTAGCTTTATTGACTGATAAACTCTAGAAATTGCATATTAACAATGAAGGCCAATGTATGTAATTTTTAATTGTCAATTTTTTTTATCTTGGCAGAGTATTGTTATGACTACCATAGTACAAACTTCAGGATCTTGTTAATTTTCCTGAGATAATGGATGGGCATTCTTGGAGAAGGTTCCATTCCAGAACTCAGAGCCCTGTGAGTCCATCCAGTAATCTGCTTAGGAAGTTACCTCCTGCAGAGGCCAGTGCTGGGGAGGTCGACTGACTGACAGCTGTAATTGATGGACACTGGTGATGATGCCAGGGGCACAGCTTTGTGGGGCAGGCTGGTGATCTCCTGCCAATGTCCACTTGAATATCACTGGGAAGGCAGGAGATGACCAATCATCTATGCCTTTTAATAGTCTGTTGACAGAAGATAAGTTAAGAAGTAGAATTATGTAAGACAGACTGCTGGGCAGAGCAGGGCAGCAACGGGAGAGGGAGGGAAAAGGAGGGGAAGAAAGAGAAGGAGGACGAGGACGAGGAGGATTCTGCGTATATTATTTAGGATAGGCTAAGTTATGCTGTTATAACAAATGACCCCAAATGTCAACGGCTTAAAACAACAAAGGTTTATTTCTTGCTCACAGTGCATATCCATCGAGGGTCAGCAGGGGTCTCTGCTCCATATTGTCCTCAGTCTGGGACCCAGGCTGATAGAGCCACCACCATCTGGAACACCATTATGGGAAGGAAAGAGAGAGAGTGGTGAATCGTGCACGACTGGTAAAGAGCCCACCCGGAAGAGACACCTATCACATTTCTGCTCCCGTTTCATTGACAAAAGGAAGGCATATGCCCTGCCTCGCTCAGAATCAGTGGAGAAGTACAATTCTCCCACATGCCCAGAATGAGAAAAACTGGAAAGTCTGTGAATGGCCTTAATATCTACCTCTCAGAGGATCCGAGATTCTAGATCTGGAAAGAATCTGTACTAGTTGGAACCATTTGGGTTGCAAATATAGAAAGTGAAACTCAAACTACTTTAAACGAAGGACATTTATTGACTCACAAAACTAAAAATTCAGTGGTAGGTCTGTCTGTCTTCAGGCAAAACTTAATCCAAGGGATCAAATTCTCTAAGATCTGGTCTCTTTCCATCTCTCAGCTCTGTTCCCTTCCATGTAGGCTTTGTTCTCAGGTCTTCATAGTCCCAGAGTTCAAGTTCAATGGGAAAAAAGAGCCTGTACCTCTCTTCAATTTTAATAAAAATCTGAGGCTTCAATCTCTCTGGACCACATCGAGTCATGTGCATATTTCTGAACCAGTCACTGAACCCAAAAGGATGGAATGTCGGGCAGCCCTAAATCATATGTCTAGCCCTAGAATCAAAATTGAATTAACTTCATCAAAAGCATTTAGACCGGGCTTCCCTGTTGGCACAGTAGTTGGGAATCCTCCTGCCAATGCAGGGGACATGGGTTTGAGCCCTGGTCTGTGAAGATCCTACATGCCGCGGAGCAACTCAGCCCGTGCGCCACAACTACTGAGCCTGCGCTCTAGAGCCTGCGATCCACAACTACTGAAGCTCGCGCACCTAGAGCCCGTGCTCCGCAATAAGAGGAGCCACCGCAATGAGAAGCCCGCGCACCGCAACGAAGAGTAGCCCCTGCTCGACGCAACTAGAGAAAGCCCGCGTGCAGCAATGAAGACCCAACGCAGACAAAAATAAATAAATAAAATAAAAATTTTAAAAAGCTTTTAGACCCAGGGGAGGGGAGAGATGGTTCCCAAGGGAAATTCAGAATGCTGGACTAGAATAAGTATCCAAAAATATACACAAATAAAATAACACATATCCACTATAGGATGTGGAGATGCTCTGACCCAGTGGCTTTCCAAGTATTGTTTTGTGGATGGGAAGAGTAGGATGGAGTTCCTGCACCCTCCAATCTCCCTTTCAATTAGAGCAATTGTGCTTTGTTATACATTAACATTCCACGTAAGACTTTTTTGGAATTAAAAAAGGGTGGGGGGCTTCCCTGGTGGTGCAGTGGTTGAGAGTCCACCTGCCGATGCAGAGGACACGGGTTCGTGCTCCGGTCTGGGAAGATCCCACATGCTGCGGAGCGGCTGGGCCCATGAGCCATGGCTGCTGAGCCTGCGCGTCCGGAGCCTGTGCTCCGCAATGGGAGAGGCCACAACAGTGAGAGGCCCGCGTACCGCAAAAAAAAGGGGGGGGGAATCCTCTGCTTAAAAAAAAAAACAGGGGTATTAAGCAACCCTGCTGTTTGATTCCACCCACTCATTTTACAAAAGTAGAGATTGAGATTCAGAAAGATTAGTAGATTTCTCTTCACGTCTCATTGGCCAGAATTGGTCACATGGCCTCCTACCTGTAAGGGAGGCTGGGAAAGTGAGCATCTGGCAAGGAGAATGGAATGATCACAACTGGCCTAGAGATAAACGGTCCATCTCCTAGGGCTGGGCACATTGCCACCCCATACAAAGGTAGGGTTCCTTTAGGAAAAGAGAAGGAAGGAAATGGCTCTCAAGGAGCTGTCAGCTGTGGTGGTATGAGTCTGATCTCATTGAAAGTTCCTTAAGGCTAGGACTGGGCCTTGTGCCTCTGTTTATTCCTCCACTGGTCTATGAAATGTGCCTGCAATGATCTCCTTTAATCTTCAAAACAATCCTATGAGGCAGTGAATCACACACTGACGGTTAAACTGTCCAGCTAGAATGGACTTTTATCATTATGATTGCGCCCAATTTTACAGAAAGAGAAACCGAACTTCAGAGATGAATTAATTACCCAAGGTCACACAACTAGTAAATTTTGCTTGTTCCTTACTTGACACCTTTAGCACTGAAGGAGGAGGGAACTTTAAGCACAGATCTTTAACCATGTAGGGGTTGACTATAGAAAGGTGGGGGGCAGACAGTGAGAACTGGGGCATGACAGAGGGAACAACAGCATGTGCAAAGGCCCAGAGGCAAAATAGTGTATATGAATGGCAAACAGGTTTGCCATTTGCAGGTTTAGAACCTAATGTTTAAAGGAACATTATACTTAGGAATTCAAGACTTGCATGAGGGCAATAGAGAGCCGATAGATATTTCAGGCAGAAGAATTATATCATCACATATGTAGTCTATCTTCAGTGGGGAAAATCAACTTCAGGAAACAGGACTAGAGCTGGGAGGCCATTGAGGAGGTGAGAGATGACAGTGGCCTGCATTACAATGTTGGTGATGGTAACAAAGTGTAGATTCAAGGAAAAAAATCAAGGACATTGAATCCACCGAGTCTGAATCCAGATTTCATAACCAGAGGTGACGATCTGGAGAAAATGGAAAAAGCCAAGACTGAGTCCCAGGTTTCTAGATGGTGGTGCCATTGGCTAAGCTGGGGTAGGCGGGAGGTGAGTGTGGAGGGCAGGAACCCAGGCAGCCTGGCTCCCAAGGCTGCACTCCTCGTCACAATTCAATCTCAATCCCCGACACTTAACACGCAATAGGAAAATGTCAAGACTCAGGACTGGGCCAGGGGTATTAAGGGAAACCTGATGGAAGTGAGGAAACCTCCCTCATTGGGTGTGGGTACAAGTCCTCACACAGCCAGTTCCTCACCCTGCAAAGAACACCAGGCACAAGTGAGTGCCCCTTGCCAGGAGCAGGTGGTGAGCCCCTCCCTCATCCTGCCTCAGAGCCACCATCTTTGCCCCTCCCCTGCACCCAAGGTAAGACATCTGGGCCCTCAGGTTCATCTTAGACTGACTGTAGTCTATCTTGGGCACCCCAGGCTACACCTTAGGGTGCCCAAGATGGATTCTATAGACTCTGGTATGCACTTGATTCCTTTCTCCACCTGTATCCTCAGAGAATCACCTGGGTGCTCTCACACCTATTACCCTGAAGCTCAGACTCTGTCCTGGTACAGTACTGAGGGAAAGAGTACCAAAATTAATGATTTTGACACTTGTTAAATTCATCCTAAAACTTGTGTGGAAGAATAAATGCCCCCAAATAGCCAAGTCAAAGAGTTTTGAACAAGAAAAGCAAAAAGTAAGGACTGCTCTGTCATATTGTAAGATATATTGCAAAGTCATAGTCAGATAAACAGTATGGGGCTCCAGACAAATAGCCTAGGAGAGTGCAAAACCAGATCTGTGTGTTTCTGGAAATGTACGTGCAAAGATGAAAAGCCAGGTCAAAGCTCACAGAAGCATGTACTTTTTGGAATTATCTTGTTTCCAGTCCTGCACATGGATGCTAATATGTGAACAAAGAACCTACTGGCTTTGCAGGTGGTCCTGGAATGAATGACTTCTAAAGCCCTCCACAGACAGGCTCACCCTCTAACCAAAAACCGGGACACAGATAGTATCATCATTACTTCACTCCGGTGGAACTGAGGCTCTGAGAGGTTAAGCCACTTGCCCAAGGTCACACAGCTGGCATGTGGCAGAGATGGGATGCAAACCCAGCTTTCCCTGACCCTAGAGCCCATGCGCTCTGCTGTCTCTTCCTCAGCAGCAGCCCCATGTGGAGAGGAAGCAGTGTGAGCTGGAGCCATTGTGAAAGCCCTAGAAGCTGCTAGAAGCACTTGAACTCAATCTCTGAAGGGCAAGTGGATTTAGACAGGTGACTGGGATGATGGCTCTGAGGCAGGGGACTCATCCTGGGGAAAAGAGCTTGGAAAGTGACTGTTTAGCCAGTGTGACCAGAGCACAAGATACCCAGGAAGGGTCTAGGAAGACGGGGTCACCTGGGAGAATGGGGTCAGACTGATGAA
This sequence comes from Mesoplodon bidens, assembly GCF_964165515.1. Classification (NCBI taxonomy): domain Eukaryota; kingdom Metazoa; phylum Chordata; class Mammalia; order Artiodactyla; family Ziphiidae; genus Mesoplodon; species Mesoplodon bidens. The sequence goes on from NC_138175.1 coordinate 30,595,762, forward strand.
GAGCTTCAAATGACTGAGAGAGGAATTGTGACTTTAATCTGTTGGAGTATAGTTTTGATTTTGTCACTCTCCTGCTCTACAACCTTCTGTAGCTCCTTTGGCTACTGTCTCCTGGCTAGTAAGGTAAGAGTATGTAGTTGGAAAGATGGGGGAGAGCCTGGAGACAGAGAAACCAGCTAGGAGGCTGATGTCACAGTCCAAGAGGGAGGGGCCAAGGGCCTGGAGGGGATAGGAGAGAGGAAGAGCAGGCACTTTGGGACAGGGTTTTGTGAGATGCACGCCAACGCCCCCCACCCCGGCCCTCGTCACATGGAGGATCACTGCTTCTCTGTAGCATCAGATAACATTTCAAGGTCAGCAAATAGCAGGTACCTTATTCTACTCACAGTAGAATTGAGCTGTGAATAGCCAGAAAAACAACTGCTGCCTAAAACTGCAAAGAACAGCCATCAACTCCCTCCTGGCTCCATCTAGGCACAGAAAATGACAGTCAGACATTCCTAGGTTCATATGTCACTTTGACGTTTACTCAGGCAAGTTAACCTTTCAGCACCTCAGTTTCTTCACCTGTAAAACAGAGACAGTGATAGTGTGTACTCCATAGGTTTGATGAGGCTTTACTGAGCTCATGTACATAAAATCTTCAGTAGAATAACTGGTATACACTAAGAGCTCAATGAGGTAGCTATTATTATCAATAACAAAATAATTGTTTAGGTAATATGTTAACTGTTAACTGTACTATGTGATTGTTATGCAGCTTTTAGCAAAGGAATTGGTGTTGGAATTCTCAAACATCACTTATTTTATCACCAAGGTGGCGACATGGGCCTTATGACTAAGAAATGTCAGAAGATGAAGCAAATTCCATTCAATTCAATTCAGGAAGTTGTGAATTGTCATTCCTAATTATAAATTGTTAGAGAGATAGATGGACAGATAGTAAATCATGAAAGCTAAACATATTTCCCTATTTGAAGTACTGATTGCTATTAAAAAAAAATAAAGAAAAGGAAAGAAAAGCCTATTATATCTCCCTCCAAAAGCCCCTGCTTCTGTGACAGAAGTCCATCGTGTCACCTCTAAGAGTTTTCATTATTCAGCAGTTTTGGGAATGAGTGATTGATGTAATTAAAGTTATTGGTAAAGAAAGATTCCGTTACCACAGAACAGATGAGTCAGCAGAAAGTTTAAGTAATGAAATAATGTTCCAAGGAGTGATTCTTAAAATAAGATTTTTTTTTTCACTCTAGACATCTTAACCATTGCTGATCAGCAAAAAGATGTGAAGTAGTTAAGAAATGGAGAAAACACGCTACACAATTTTAGAAATTCTCAGATGAAATCATCTGCAATCATATGAAACCATATTTATTGAGTAATAATGGTAAGCACTCACATTTCTTGAGAGTCCACCATGTGCTTTAGTGCACTTTGCATCCATTATCTCATTTAATCCTCACCCTGTGAGGTAGGTGCTGTATTATCCCTGTTTTATGGATGCTGAATTTGAGAGAGGTTAAGGAATTTTCCCAGGGTTGCACAGCTGGCAGAGGGCACAGATAGGAACGGAATCCAAGAAGTCTGGCACCCAATAGAGTCCACCTTCTCCATCACCACAGGTCCTGGGCCTCTCTGTTTAGATTTCTTAGTCATCTAATCTGGTTCACTAATATACCCAAGATAGTAGAGGGCAGTCAGGATTTGAATTCACATCTGTCTGACCCCAGAGCTGTTTCAAAATTCATTTCTATGGGAAAAATCCAAGTACACTGGCTTGGAATCCATTTCTTTGTTTTCATTTCCATCAACATGCATTGAATACCCAGGACGCTCCAGGCTTTGGGCTCTACTTTGGTGCTACAAAGATGGCTGGGGCAGGGAGACCTTCAGGAGGTATGTGATGGTCAATATGACAGATGATGAAGTTCAGACTAGTGCAGTAGGCGGGGGAGACGGTTGAACAAGATCCCTCACAAGGATCTATGGGACTTGGGGAGTGGATGCATATGAAGCATTGGGGAAAGGAAACTGCTGGCATGTTTCTGAAGTCCTTCCACTGGGTCACTGGATGAAGGAAGGCAAGAGAAGCCAATCTGGGGTTGGGGTGAGGCTAGGAATGGGAAGGAGGTGACTTTAGTTTGGGACAATTTTTTTTTTTTTTTTTTTTTTTTTTTGCGGTACGCCGGCCTCTCACTGTTGTGGCCTCTCCCGTTGTGGAGCACAGGCTCTGGACGCGCAGGTTCAGCGGCCATGGCTCACGGGCCCAGCCACTCGGCAGCATGTGGGATCTTCCCAGACCGGGGTATGAACCCGTGTCCCCTGCATCGGCAGGCGGACTCTCAACCACTGCGCCACCAGGGAAGCCCTAGTTTGGGACATTTTTTTTCATCTGTCAGTTTATCTGGCTTTATTCTTTTATATATATATATTTCTTTTTATTATTTTTAGTTTTTATTGAAGTATAGTTGATATACAATATTATATAAGTTACAGGTGTACACTATAGTGATTCACAATTTTTAAAGATTATTCTCCATTTATAGTTATTATAAAATATTGGCTATATTCCCTGTGTTGTACAATATATCCTTGTAGCTTATTTTATACCTAATAGTTTGTACCTCTTACTCCCCTACCCCTATTTTGCCCTTCCCCCTATCTGCTCCCCACTGGTAACCACCAGTTTGTTCTCTATATCTGTGAGTCTGCATCTTTTTTGTTATATTCACTACTTTGTTGTATTTTTTAGATTCCATATATAAGTGGGATCATACAGTGTTTGTCTTTCTCTGTCTGACTTATTTCACTTAGCATAATACCCCCCAGGTCCATTCATGTTGTCACAAATGGCAAAATTTCATTTTTTATGGCTGTGTAGTATTTCACTGTATATATATACCACATAGAAATTAAGGAAACAATCCCATTTACCATCATGTCGAAAAGAATAAAATACCTAGGAATAAACCTAGTTTGGGGCATTTTGAATTTGAGTTGCTTGTGGTCCTTCCGGCTGGAGATAGACTTCAGGTAGTGGATAGGTGGCCTGGAGAAGAGGTGAGAGTGCGGGCTGGATGTAGGCCAGGTGTGCTGCAACACCTTCCAGGCCTTCCAGGGCAGGTGAGGGAGGGCCTACCCAATAAACAAGCTATGCTAAAGGTCCCCACCCAGGGAGAAAAGAAAAGAGAGGAGAAAGGAGCAAAGGGGGTGTGTGTGTGTGTGTGTACAGGGGTGTTCACTTGGAGTGATATTACAGCCGGGAACCTAACAACACCCTACTTGTTAGCACTAAACAAAGTTCCCATGCGTCTCTGTGGCCAGCTTCAAAAAGGAGGGGAGAGGGATGGGAACCTCCCACTTGTAAGTATCTGGAAAAAGGGGCACTGACAGGGCAGGAACCTCTCAAAGGGAGATGCATCCACCTCCTCAAGCCCACCCACCCCTTCTCCAAATTTTGCTCAGAGCTGGAGGCTCCAACCCTCTCTTCTTCCCCTGCAGAAGAAATGGAGAAGGACCAGAGTCCTTTGTGGCGTCAAAGAGCATATTGGGTTGTGGGTCTTGGCCTGTTACCCCCAAAGCATGACCCACAGATAGGAAAAAAGAGATTCAGGCCTTGCAGAACCAGTGGAATGGGAGGAACAAAAGTTTACAAGGTTTGTAAGGATTCTCCCATCTCGGTCCTACCTCCCCAGAAGCTCACCCAGAGATGAGGATTACAGGGCAAGGAATTCATTAAGAAAAGGGCGTAGGGGGAGCAGGGTGGGGACAGGGGGCAGCCATCCCTGGCTGCTCTGTCACCAACAAGCTGTGTGATCTGGAGCAAACTGCTTTACCTCTCAGGGCCTCAATTTCCATATCTGTAAAATGAGCAGTTACTATTTTTTAAAGTGTGGGAAGCACATCTCTGGGGGGGACACAGGATGACTTTAGGTGTGGGTGAAAAGATGCTCATGTGACCTACATAATCATGGGCGAAGCAGAAGGAATGGGGTTGCAGTGACCTCTAGAACAGCCAGAGACCCTGAGAGACGCCAGTTGCCTTCAAAGCCCAGGAGGCCAAGAACTTCACTTAATTAACTGGCTTCTTAATAATTGTCTTCCACTGACGGCAAGAGATACTAGTATTTCAGTGACTGTAGCGGTACAAGCATTCCTTTCAATATAAGTAAATGGTAACAAAATTCAAAGGAAATTGTTCTGTAAATAGTAGTTTCAATAATCGTAGGCTATGACAAGGATTGGGAGGGCGGGGCTCAAATGAGTAAGTTTCGGGGAACACCGAGCAAGGTAAGGACCCTTTCCTTGCAATTTCGAGTCCTATGGAGCCTTCTCAGACATTCCTCAGACATTTTCTAGGGCCTGTCAGGCACTTACCAGATTAAAAGGAAAAGATTAAAAAGAAAAAAGAAAGAAAGAAAGAAAAAAGTGTCTGGAGAGAGGGGAAAAAAAAAAAACTCCACCAACCAAAACAAACCAGGCCAACGATTTTTCTACCACATTCTTCATGAGTGCAAAGAGGTGGTGTTTATTCCAAAAATACCCTTTTCTCCAAGTCGCCGCTCATCCACTCTTTTATGTGATCCAGGAAAATCAGTCCTCAACTACCAGGAACATCTTTGCATGTATGAGTATTTAGAAAAAGAGCCACAGGATTTGGATTTAGATGCTGAATACAAATAGAAGGCAAATGAAATCAACCAACCAACCAACCAACCAACCAACAAACAAACAAAAAACCTTGTGGCTTGGACCTTAAAAAAAAGTCTCAGCAATGACAACTGTGTGGTAAGTCTGATGTCAAACTGTGTTAGCTGGGAAGGTGTCTGGGATGTTCTGGAACTGTGAGGGTATTTGCAATCTAGGGCTAACAGATGTCTCACTCTGCTTGAAAGACATTGAGATGCTATTCCTAAGGGCCTGTGGGTTCCCTTGGGGACAAATCCACTGATAGATTTTACAGAAAAAATCCCTGAGCTGACGACCATATATATGCCACAAGGTGTCAAGAAAAGGATTGAGGTGGGGAAAAAAAAAGCCAAAAACAGTCAAGGTGAGACATCAAAAAAAAAAAAAAAAAAGAAAGAAAGAAAGAAATACAAAATAAATGCATGAAAGACCTATGATTGGAGTCCTTGTCCCCAGTTCAAATCTGTTTGCTAGGAGCTGCTCTGTAAAATGATGGGCAAAGGAACATTCATTTGTGCTGCATTATGTGAGATCATTGTGGGCAGGCAGGCAGTCACTTCCAACAGGAGAAATGAGCAAATCTTTTCAGATGGCAATTATTTAGGGAAGTAAACCCTCTTTGGCAGGGGCAGATGTCCTAGTACTTCCTTGCTGTTGAGTATCTGGGAGAGATGACGTACTCCTAGCTTTTCCCTCATCTGTACTTCACACACAGAGTCCTGAGGAGGCAGCCTGTCCTCCAGCAGCTTTGGAGGAGGGCTAAGATATTTCCCGGCGCTGCTTAAAAATATCTCCCTTGACAGCCTGTCACAGTGTCTGAGACTCCACCATTCTACATTCATTCCTCTCTGTTAAGGCATTTTGTTTCCAGGAGTTCTCCGTTAAAATACAGATATCCATGAGATCCTAGCTTGGCTGAGACAGAGGGAGAACACAGCCTAGGAGTTAGGAGACCCAGGTTTCCAATTCGGTGCTGCCTATAAACTCACTGTGTGAGCTTGGGCAAGTCATTTTCATTTCCTGAACCTCAGTTTCTCCACTGATAAAAAAAAAAAAAGAAAAGAAAAAGGGAAAGGAAAAGAGACAGAAATAAAAGGGGAGATGGGGTTAGAAAGGTCTGAGATATCTGGTCTCAGGCGGCAGGATCTGTTCACTTCAGGGTTTGGCCTGGACACTGGATGACCAGCATGTCCACGAGAGCAACTCCTTTGGGCCAAAGGGCTTGGGGATCAGGTCAATGAGTATCTTACTTCCCCCTTCTCCAGAAAAAAAAAAAAAATCCCTGCTCCTCCCTTACCACTGGACACCTCAGCAAATGGCAACCCCATGCCTCTGGGTTTTCAGGCTCAAATTCTTGGAAGCAACTAGAACTCCACTCCTCTTATTCCCAACATCTAATCCATCAGCAAAGCCTGTTGACACTACCTTCAGCCCAGACCTGATTGCTTCTCCCCACTTCCCCGGCTACCATGCTGGACCAAGACCGCATTCCATTACCTCCCCCTAAATTCTCCATCACCCTCTTAACTGGTCCCTGCCTCTACTCTTGTCCTCCCAGAGTCTCAGCTCCTCATATAGGGGGATGCCTTTAAAACATAGATTTGATCCTGTCTCTCCCTTCAAAACCCTCCCTCCCTTCCTCTCCCTCTCTCTCTCCCTCTCTCTCTGTCACATCATAAAATCCAAAGATCTCACCAGGACCTACGAGGCCCCATATAACCTGAACCTGGCTTTGCCTTGATCTAATCCCCTCCCATAAAAGTCTTCTTGGTGTTGCTCAAACCTGCTCCCACCTCAGGATCTTTGCACCTGCTATGCCTTCTTCCCAGAACTCTCTTCCCTGGGATACCTGCCTGGCCTATCCCCTAACTTCTTTCAGGTCTCTGCTCAAATGCCCCCTCCTAGGGGATGCTTCCCAGACTGCCCTCACTCCAAGAGCACACTCCTGTCCATGCCCTTACCCTACTTAATGTTTTTCCTAACACTCATCACCTGGAGCTTGTGATAAGCCATTATCACACTTACTTGTTTACTTTCTGCCCACCCCTCTAAAATGTAAGCTCCAGGAGGGCAGGGACTTTGCTCTGTTCATTGCTGCATCATCAGTACCTAGAACGAGGAATCTGGCATATTACAGATGCTCAGTTATGTATGTTGCAGGAAGAGAAAAAATAGTTTAAGTGGAGCTGCACTAACATGGAGGCCAACCAAGCCTCTTACTGGAGAGGTCAATGCCAAGGGCTTCCCTGTGCTCTGCTTCAGCAGGGCAGGATGTCCCAGGGAGGCAAAGGTAGAGCCAATTGTTGGGAGATCTGGGTGGGGCAGTGTGCGGGCTACAAGGTAGGCAGGGGAGGTAAAGACTCCAAGCTGAGTTTATAAGTTTGTGGGCTGCAGGATTTTGACTGAGACTAGAGGAAGTGGCTAAAATGACTTGGGGACACATTCCAAAAGACAGCAGCCTGCAGGAAAAGGGTGGGTTATACATACATGAGAGGAGGTCTGAACTGTCCTGTGAACTAACTCGAACTTCAATTCTGCCCCCACAGGGGATCCCAAGGCAGGTCCGGTCAGCTCCCCAAAGCTCAGCTGTGATCAGAGCTGCCTTTCCAGGCTCCCCAGTGTCCCCCTCCAATCAAGCCCCAGAGAGTGATGTACAGCCAGAGGAGGCAGGGAAGGGGAAGAGTGCTAAAGAACAACAGCCATTCTGGCGGGATTCTCCCCAAGTCAGAAGCCAAAGCCTCAGTCTCCCACCCTCTCCCCTTCCCCCCAGGCCTTGGCTAGCATCTCCAGTGAAGTGAAGTGCTAAGAGAGCATGACCCTAATAACTGTATTGAAAGATGACTATCTGCCACCCACTAGAATCCTCACAAAACAGGGGTGGGGGCTTCCCTGGTGGCGCAGTGGTTGAGAGTCCGCCTGCAGATGCAGGGGACACGGGTTCATGCCCTGGTCCGGGAAGATCCCACATGCCGCAGAGCGGCTGGGCCCGTGAGCCATGGCCGCTGAGCCTGCGCGTCCGGAGCCTGTGCTCCGCAACGGGAGAGGCTGCAACAGTGAGAGGCCCGCGTACCGCAAAACAAACAAACAAAAACAAACAACAACAACAAAAAAAAACAGGGGTGGTACAGGCCCATTCTACAGAGGAGGTCATTGAAGTTCAGAGAGGTTACTGCCCAAGGACCCACAGCTTAGTAAATTGCAGAGGGAGGTAGGATTGAGCCACCAAGGCCCAAGGACCCAACCAGTACACTGTAACGCCTTTGGACAACAGCCTACATCTCCATCTTCACACTGCTTGGGGTGCCCTGGTCACACTCAAGTCCTGGCTTCTAGGACGCTGGAGAGGTGCTGTCCACCTCTGGGCCTGCAGCCACTGGAGTCCTGGCCTCCCCCCACCTCCACCACCGCCTGAGCCGCTGGCCCGCAGGGGGCGATGGCGGCATGGCTGGAGCCCGCGCCCCAAATCCGAGGCTGGTCAGCAGAAAGCGGCTAAGGTCAAGGAAAGCCCCCAGAGCCAGGGCTGGGTGCAAGAGAACACCACTGCAGGCGCTGAACCCCCGGGGGCCGAACCCCAGCTGTGCTGAGCGCCGCTGCCAGGCCGCCCCGTGTGGACCGGAGCTCTCCAGCCGTTGTTTGATGAGCAGCGGCCGATAAATTCATTAATCATCATTTTATGCCTCATCAAACCCCCTCCAAGCCCCTCCATGGGAGTTACACAAATTAGCCCCTGAAAAGACAGTAATTTCAGTTTAGCGAGGTAAGTGCTTTCTGATGGGCTCCGCGCACAGAGCTCTCCTGACAAGCCAATCCATCAGCGCGTTGGGGATGGGACGCGGCCAGGCCGCCCTGACCAGCCGGGCCTCACCAGTCCCAGCCCTGCCCAGCCTAGCCTCTGGGGTCTACCTGGCAAGGGTCTCCGCCCCCTTTCCCAGGCTCCTTTGCACCCATCCTCCGCAGTCTGTCTCAGCCGGTCTCTTGCCTTCACCCACCCAGACCTCCTCCACCCCTTCTAAACGGAAGAAAAACTTTGCCGGAAAAACCGAGGCCCAAAGTTGGGGAACGAATTTGTCGAGGACGGCGGAGACCGACGCACTGGTGCTGAAGTTCTGAACTCCCGCCCAGTGGAGCTGGGAGTCAGGCAGTCCTTTCTCCTCCTACAGTCTGGATGTCCGGGTTCTGCGACCCTTTGAAACTATTGAAGGGTTGTGTGCATTGCGGGCATACATTGGGGGAGGGGGGGGTTATCCACGCCAATCCTGAAAGAAATCCCAGGATCCAAAAGAGGGCCACCTGGGAACAGAGAAGGGTGGTCCTTCCGTCTAAAGGGCGACTCCACGGGACCCTGGTGGCCGGGGGTCGGGGTGGAGGTGGGGGACGCCCCTGGCCTTTTCCACGTCCCTCCCGTCTTTCTTTCTGAAACCCCCGCCTGGGGTGAAAGACGACGCCTGGGGAGAGGAGCAAGAAAGGATTTTCTATCGAATGGGCCCTGCCAGTAGGACTCCAGTATGGAGAGTTGGGTAAAAACCACAGAACACTGTGGCGAGAGGTTGGGTATTTGCAAGCGCGAAGCCGAAGCCGCGCCTTCTCACTTTCCAATCCCTTTGCACAGAAAGTCTCAAGGGGATCCTACCCGGCGGGCAGGGCGCATGCAGAGGAGGTGGACGAGGAGCCGCCGCCCAAGCCGAGCCGACCGACCAGCGCTCGAGCGCCCAGCGACGCGCCTCTCCTTCATTAGCTTCCCCTCCACGCGGCGCTGCATGCCTCGGAAAATAAGTTAGCAAACGGGGAGCCGTTTATCTCTTTTATCTTGGGGCCTGATCCAATTAAATAAGTGCACATTTACATTTGCATCCATCAGGCGAGAGCGCTGAGAGCCCGGGGTTTGCTCGGAGCAAATAAAAGCAGATTTCACTGAGAAAAGTGGCGTCTGGGAGCGCCAGGCTCGTCCGGGCGCCGGAAACGAGCGCGGCCGGGAGGGCGGCCTTGGGGACCCAGGGTTGGGGCCTGCGGCCGACGGGAGGCCGGAGATCCCCAACGGCCTGGAGGGGCCGGCCAGTGCTGGGTGTGCAGCCAGAGCTGCAGCCCGGTCCCCGAGGCGATCGTGTTAGGCCACAACCTGGGTCCCACCTCGTGCCTGGGACCCAAGTCGCATTTAGCGCGAAAACGAAAAGGAGATTAGCTCTGGCCTGGTCCAAAAGGGAGACCCGTGGGGTGGGTGTAGGACCAGTCCCACAGCTTTGGCCACTTTGCGGGGAGAGCAGGAGGCAAGATTCCGGTCGGGCCGATTTTCCTCCTATTCGGGGGCCCAGTGGCAAAGAAGGCGAAAGTCAGGTAGAGGGCGCGCCCCCCGCTGTCCCCAACATCCTTGCACCGGGGGAAACCAGCTGAGACTTCCCGTTAGCGCTTCTGGATGGGTAGAGGGGGACGTCCAGGTGAGCACCTCCTCCTTTGCCACGCCGAGCTCATTAAAGGTGCTTTCGAAATAGGGTTTGAAGAATTCGAGGGTAGTTTTGTTTTGTTTTTCCTTTTCCTAAAGATGTCCAACCTACAGGCCAAAAGATAGAAACGATCTTTGGGGGCGCGGCTGCGTCGTAGACCCCCGACATGCCAAACCGCAAATTAAAACTGTGCGGGGCCCAGAGGCCGGGAGTGGAAAGGCCAGCAGAAACGGAATACCTGCACCTGAAGCGGAGCGGGCGCACCGGCACTGCCTGGACTGCGCACCGCTGCGCACCCCACACCCCGCAGGCTGCCCCAGCAGCCCGCATATTTCTCAACTGCCTGCCGCCAGGTTTTAAAGGCTGTGCCCAAGCCGTGGCAGGAATCTGTAGGGTTAATACTCTTCCAGTCGAAGGCCGTGCTTTCCGAATCCCCAATGTTAACTGGGTCCTGGGTCCCAGGCCGAAGCGAGTGGGATGGCGGAGCAATTTACGTTTGACCCTCTTGGGGTCCAGAGCTAAGGCCCCGCTGTGGGTGGAGGGCATAGCTGGGTGTCGCCTAACTCCTCCTCTCTGCGAGCCGCGTGGCGCCCGGGGACCAGTAGGCGGCGCCCTTCCTAAACTGCATCCGCCTCCGGCTCCCTCTTGGGAGCGCAATCACATTCCTTTCACTTTGGGCGCTTTGCAGGGCGCTGTTCTGTGCCTCCGCCCCAGCTGGCAGCTTGTTAGGTGGGACAGGTGGGCTGGTAGGAACGGCCAGTTCTGAAATCGCTCGCACGACCACCGCAGCCCAGCCCCCAACCTTCCAGGCTCCAAGAGCTGTGCACATCTCAGGGAATGAGAGGCCCTGAGGGGTTTGCAAACCAGGAGGCCTCGATGAAGGCCCCTCACCCAGGCCGGGGAACAGCAGTTCGGGCCCTGGCACCCCGGTCCGAAGAGCGGGAAGGAGAAAGGGCCCCTTCTGCAGCCTCACCTCAATGCCCGAGTATGCGCCCTCGGGGATTGACTGGGCTGTTGGTTCCTCGCCCCAAATCCCAGAAGCTGATTCGGCCCTGCACAGGGGGGCAAGGGAAGAAACCCAGCCGGTCCCCGGTTTGGCGCTGCCTCGTGGGGCTGACTGCAGGGACCCCACTCAGTGGTCCCGCGGCCTCTGTTGCCAGGGGTTCAGCGACTCCTAGTCCCCTCAGTGCCAAGCTAGGCTCTGCTTGGGGGCTGCAACCAGTGCGGCCAAGCGCAGGTGACAAACGCCCGCGCTACCCCAGCACCGAGGTGTCTTAGGCGCTGCTTCGCATAACTTCCGCGCCCCAGTCCAAGTCTGCGAACAAACCCCTGGCACACGCCGGAAGGTTTCCCCCAGCGCCCCTTGCAAGGAGCATCGCCTTCGACACGGCCCAAGATGCGGCCAGGCTGAGGCTCGGAGGCTCGAGGAGGGTCTTGGGACCTTACAGACACGCATCTACTTCTGGGATTAAACACGGGAGACATTTCCTAGCTGCACATACCTCGACCCGCCCAGCAGGCCGCCCCCAAACTGAGAAGTCTCTAGACAACAGAAAAACCACTGGCCACCGAAACCCCGCTCTGCAAAGGAGAAAACCCTAAACTTAATTTGGGGCTTGTACTTAGGACGAAGTACGCAAAGAAAACCCTCGACCCTGCAGAGGCCAAGGGCAGGAGGGATGCGGACAGGGGGCAGCGATGTGGGCACCAGCCTTCCAGACTCTGGCGGTTTCGCTGCGCAGCCGGGAGGCGTCTCGCGCAGCCCCTCGTTGGGGAGAAACGCCGCGGGCTCCCCGGTACGCGGTTCCCGTTCCCAGGCAGCCCCCGCGGGCATTCGGCTCCCAGCCCGGAGCCTCGGCAATCAGACCCGGGAGGCCCGCGCCGCGCCATTTGCATATTCCCGGGAACACAAGGAAGCCTACAATTTTCTTTTTAAAATCATTGGGCAGGGTTTAGGGCCAGTGCTTCCAAATCCCGCAGAGTTGATGTCGTCCTTAAACTCTCTCTTAAGAGAAGGCGACTGGCCTATTCTTCTGACTTTTTTAGAAGAGAAGGTGACTCCTGGGGCTGCATATTCAACAGGGGGGAAAAAACTGATTGTGAACTGGGCTGTCGGGGGGTGGATGGAGGGGGCTGGGGCGCGGGGGGTAGGGCAAGTCATCTCTGGAATTCAATTGTTTAAAAAAATCATTTATAATTAAAGGGACAAAATAAAATACGATCGTCTCATGCATATTTAACCATTCACACTTCCAGCTTTGAAACCATCTTCCCTGCGTGAATTTTCTCACTAATTTAAACACTGAAGTCGACTGCTGTTCAAGAAAACATCTGGACAATGCTGCTTTCAAACTTGTTTAAATTCGAATAAGCTAAGGGAGCCCCGTTACAGGCTAAAAAAAAAAAAAGTAGCAAAAGTGAAAACTCCGGTGAAAATTTGGGCTGTGTTTAAAAAAACAGGGTTAAAGTGGTCTTGAGTAGAAGTGCAAATATGTGAGTTTTGATTTAGCCTAATTAAACCGGTGTTATGTGCAAACACATTCTCTCTACGCTCAGGCTTGGGTTTAATGGAGCAAATTAATTCCCCTCGCTGGGGTATGTTTTTGCTGTAAAGCCTCCCGTCCCCCGACCAGTGAAAATTTCCCACGAAATTCCACAAGTCCTTGGTTCCCCATCTCCCGCGCAAAATGGAGACGCGAGCACCGACTGTGCTGGCGGGCCTCGGGCGCAGGGCGGTATCTCTTCCTCATGTGGGATTGAGACGCAACCTGCCTTTTCGTTTTGCGATGAAAGATGCGGGATTAAACGGAGAAAATAAAACCTCAAAAATACTTTTGTAGCTACTCGGACTCTTGATTCCGAGATGGGAAAAGTGCTAAAGTGACAAGCCTGATCAAGTCCACAACGGCCTCATTATCTAGGCAAACGTCCTCGAACTTTTGAATGCCGCTTGTCCAAAAAGGGGCCCTTGGGGGTGGGGCGGGGGGCTCTTCTGGTCCGTTCGGGGCTCCCCTTGCTTCCCCCAAGCGCTTATGGCACTCCCTCCCCCACTTCCGCCCACTCTCTCTCCAATCTCCGACTCTGCAAAGTGCAGGCTTGTAATTCAGGACAAGTGTGACACCTACCTGTGAAAGGGAGGAACCGTCCCCTCGCTGGTCCCGCGGCCCAGCCCCGCGGCTGCGCGGGGAATGTACCCGGCCGCCTACCACCCGCACGGTCGCGGATGGAACATTTACTAATCTAATCAAATCCAGCGAAGAGATCAATGCCCAATTTTGAAGGGGTAGAGAAGACAGTGACTTGGGAAAGCCTTCTCCTTGTCATCCCCTAACGCTTCCCGCCCGCATTAGCCCAGAGCACCTTTGAAAGAGTAATAAGGGCTAAATCCGGCATAAAATCGAACTCATTAGCAAAGTTCACCAGCTGATTGCTTTGCATAAAACACGACACTGATTGGAAGTAATTAGGTTAAGCAATGGAGCTCGGGTGGTGCGTGTCTCTAGCTGCCTTTGCCATCTCTTCTCCCTTCTGGGCACACACTTGGGTCTCTCTCCTCCCTCCTCCAGGGTCCAATCTCCCCACAGCAGCTCACATCAGTGATCCAAATCTGCATTCCGGGCAGGGCCAGGTTCCCCGGGGCTCGAAGCCTAATTACGGTTTCCCGCTGGCACACTAGGTTCGGTGGAACCTTTCATTCCCCACTTCGAAAAAAAGTTGCAGTTTGCACCTTTTGTCCAGGGCGATGGACAGTTTACTGTGGCTTCTAAAAAGTAATGAGTGGCTCTGATTATGTTAAAATCTCTTTTAATTAAATATTTTGCATTTTACAAAGGCGGCTGCAGTTTCTTTTACTTTTTAAATCTAAGAGTATAACCTGTTTCCTTTCTGTAATAATACTTCAGCTCATACCCAGAAAAATCAATAGGTGTAAAAAATTAAATTAAACTTGTATTTTAAAACTATGAAACAGTTTTGGGGGAAACACAAATGTATATATTTATATTACAAAAAAACATTAAATGCCTGTACAGGTGTCTTAATTTCATAATTTACTTCAAAGATATTGAGTTATCAATTTAAATACAAAAATGCTACATTAAATATACAGAATAAGATTTAATACAAATCCTTTTTTAAATTTTTCTTTTCAGTTGGTTAAGACATTTCTGTTTGTGTGTGGAGATGTTTACATTTTTATGTCATCCATCTCCAGGAACTATAAACTTTTTAGTAGGAGGGGTAGTTTTGTTTTTCTCTCATGTTGATGGAAAAATAACTGCCAAGGCCATGTTTTTTTTTTAATAAATTAGGAAAGTCCAGGACCGACGCAGCCCGCGTTAAATGTCGGACATACCTTTCTTCAGTTCATAGGGAGAGTCTTTGCACAGGTCTAGCTGGGACTGGCTCCGCAACATTTTCGGGTCTTTAGCCAAAGCGTCCGCTCGGTTCAACACGGTCTGGTTTAATCCATTGAAATGCGAGCTCGGACCCGTTGTAGGGCCTGGCCCGGGCCCCGGGTGGCCGTGAAGGTGTCCGAAGGAGCCATAGTTCGTGTAGCCAGGATAGAAGGGCGCCGTGTAGTAGAGAGGCCGGGACAGCACTGTCCCGCCTGGAAAGGGACACTGAGCCGAGGGCGAGCGCGATGGCGCCGGTGCTGGTGACGCGCGGCTGCCTCCTAGGGCTTGCCCGGCTACGGGACCGGGGCACGGTGGGCACGGAGAGCCCTCGCTCCCGCCGCCCCCGTCCTTGACCTTGTCCGAGGATGTGGCGATCTCCGCCAGAGACCACAGTTTGGGCTTGGCGAGCACCGCCTGAGGCGGTGGCGGTGGCGGCGAGTGTATGACCGAGGGCCCTCCGGGACCGGGGGGCAGCTCTCCCGCGGCTGGGTGTGGGCCCGGAGCCGGTGCGCCCGAGGAGTAGTGAGGGGCCGGGTCTTCGGCCAGCCGAGCTGCCGCAGGCCCGGCCGGGGAGGGCCCGCCGGCGCGGGGGGGCCCGGGCAGCGCGTCGAGGCGGCCCTCGGATGGCGGCTCTTTAAAATCCGAGTCGCTGAGGCTACCCTCGGTCTCTTTGCCGGCGGGGGTGGGCGGCCCCTGCAGCCTTTCACAGCCCGAAGCCGCCTTCTGCTCTGCTCCTCCTGCGGGCGAAACCCAGGCGGTCAGAGGCGCGGAGGCCGCTCGGCGGCGCCCAGGTCCCCGCCCGCAAAGGCAAAGACCCCTGCCCTCAACCTCCAAGCCCTGTGCGCCCCCTCTCCAGTCCCCCTTTTGCTTAACGCACCCTTTCCCGCGTCCACCAACCTGCATCGGGGCCCTCGGGGTCGCCCTTGTCCTCGGGCTTCTGGGGCTCATCCTCGTCGTTCTTCTCCAGATCAATGTTCTCTTCCTCCTCCTCGTCCTCGCTGCGGTTCCGCGGCGTCCACGTCATCTTGTTCTCCTTCTTGAGGCGCCGGCGAGCGTTGGCGAACCAGGTGGACACCTGGGTGAGGGTCATCTTGGTGATGATGGCCAGCATGATCTTCTCGCCCTTGGTGGGGTAGGGGTTCTTGCGGTGCTCGTTGAGCCAGGCCTTCAGTGTAGCGGTGGCATCTCGCGTGGCGTTCTTCCGGTACGCGGGGTCCCCGTAAGGGTACGAGCCCAGGGGTGCTGCGTACGGGTGGTACCCCAAGGAGCCTGCCATGCCGGGTGTATGGTCGTAGGGAGAGCCCTGCAGGGAAGGGGCAGAGAGAAAGTGAGGGTGGGCCGTGGTCCCCAGTACCACCTGGGCGACTGAAAGACACTTTCCCTGCGCCCAGGGGTCTTCGGGCTGCGAGGCCCGCGCTCAGGCTTCCCCTGGGGTAGGGCTGGAGAGCTCAGACCCTGGGGCAACGCCTCCTCCTCCTCATAAGGAAGCGGGGGCGCCAACTCCTGAGTCCTTGGGGGCGCTTGGAGCCGCCCTGGCTTCCCTGGCCCCTGGTAGGCCCCCCTCTGCCCGGGAATGTCCTCCCTCCGTGCGCAGATCCGGCCACGGCGGCCGGGCCCTCTACCCAGAGAGAGGCCTGGGTAGCGGCGGCGACTCTGCGCTCCGCGCCCGAGTGGTTGCGCGTTGGGAGCAAGGGTGGTGAGCAAAGGAAATCAAGGACTTTTTTTTTCCCCACAGAGAAAGGCAAACGAAAAGCTAAGCCTTGCCTCTGCGCTCCCACCCCTCCAAAAGTGTTACCCCAAACCGAAGCCAAGGCGCTTTTCCAGAAAGTGCACCCGGCCGAAAAATCCCGGATACACCGCAGCTTGTCCGACTTTTCAGAAATTTAATACCTCCAAATCGGATTGCAAAGATAGGATTACGGATTTGCAACATTTTGGAGAACTAATTAAACGCGAGGCCAAACACATTTACACAGACTTAGCACGCTTCTGTTCAGATTTCGGGTCTATTTCTTTTGAACTACTTTCTCCAAATGGCAAAACCAAAAAAAGAAAGAAAGAAAGAAAGAAAGTAAAATGTGCAGGGCGGCCTGGAGCTCACGTTTGAACCAAATGCTGCTCTTTAATCGCAGCGACCTCTCCCCAAAAAACCCTTTCCGTCAACTCAGCGATCCGAGCAAGACGCGGCTCTTCTCTCCGAGCAACTCCTGAGCCCGAGGCCCGGGCGAAGCCGAGGGAGACAATCGCCCAAGTTTGCAGGGTCCGCGAGGCTTGGTAGGGGCGGCCCGCGGTGGAGCCGAGGCCCGTGTCCCCCGCAGCCCCCGACCGCCCCAGGCTGCCCCAGCTGCCCTCGCCCGCCCCGGCTCCCGCTCACTCACCACGTACGAAGAGAAGGCGGCGGCTGCCGCTGCCGCGGGGTCGGCGCCGTACTGGAGGTGCGAGTTGTAGCCCGGCGAGGGCGCCGTGAAGGCGGTGGAGCCGGCGTAGGGAGAGAACGCGGAGCCCGACGACGAGCGCCCGAGCTCATCCGTGCGGGGCCCCGAGATGACGCTGGTGCTGTACGCCGGGCACGAGTAGAGCGCCAGCGAGGCGGACGGCTGGTACAAGTAGCCCTGCGGGTAGGACATGGCCACGCACGGGCATGGGGCGCTCCGCGCCGCGGCCGCCAACGAGCCGGGCGGCGCCCTGCGAGGGCGTGCGGGCGGGCACCTGGTCTCCGGCTGCCCTGGGCCGCCTCTCCTCGGGCCCCGGCTCCCGGGCTCCGGCCCGCGGCGCCTCCTCGCTGGCTTCCCGCGCGCCTCCGGCTGCGGCCGCCGAGCCCGCTCCTCTGCGCGCCTCGCTCGCCCCGGCAGGGTTTCCCCCCCCCCTCCCTTGCTGCTTTCTCTTTTTCCCCCTCGCTCTTTGCACTGGGGGGCTCTGCTTTTGGCTTCGCAAAGGTCCTGCCAAGATGCTAAGTTGGAAATTGAGGATTCTGACGCCTTGTGCGCGCCTGAAGCTCCTCCTTCGCGGGGTGTAGTCGGTGGGAGGACTGGCAGGAGCCTCTGGGCGGCCGCAGCCAACCCGGCCGCCAGGCGCGCCTCGCCCTCTCCCTCTTCCTCCCCGGCTCCCTCTCCCGCTCGCTGGCGCTCCCCTTGCCCCTCCCTAGCGCCCGCCTCTCCTCCGCGGCCCTCCTCTCCCCCCTCCTCTTATTTCCCCCCCTCCCCTCCTAGGTCTCTCCCTCTCTCTCTCAGACTCTTGAGCGCCGGCCCCAGGATGACAAACACATCCCAGGCGCGCCGATCTCTTCCAACTTTCCTCCCCTGCTAAGTCGGGGTGGAGCGGCGGTTCCGACACAAGGCGGGCCCTGATGGCCGGTCCCGCCGCTTCGACGCACAAAGAGAACGAGGCCGCGGACCGCGCGCCAGCGAAAGCTCTGCTTTCTGTACGCCGCAGTAAATTGCGGAGTTAGCGGATTTCTCGTTCGCCAGAAGGCTGAGCTCCAAGGCAGATCGCCGCCCACCCGCCCCTGGCTTCTCCCCCAAGCTAGGGGACCCGAGAGCGAGTTGGATACCCGGAATGAAGGCCCCCGAGAGAGCCGGATGGATGCCAGCGTCCAGGGCGCAGGGAGTCCGGGTTGACTGTCCCTCTCCGCCAGCAGCAGCAGGTGGGCGAGAGACAGGCCTTGGACATCTGCACGTCTCCGGCCCGGCCTCTCTTCCACCAACTCCCCGCCAGACGGCGAGGGAGGAGGCACTGGGGACCCAGTACTACGGGGGTAGCCTTTCTCTAGAGAGGTAGTGGGCAAGAGCTGCCAGACGGAGAAGCAGCTACACCGGAGTAGGTCTTCGGACTCCACTACACCCCCTCCCGCAATGCCTGGCTGCCTCTTTCTCGGGGCTCTGCATTATCCGCAGCTCGCCCCGCCAGGCCGGTGGTGGTGGAGAGTGCGGGTCCTCTTCCCCTTCGCACCCACTCTCGCATCCGCCCACGTTCCACTGCTAACATTGCGGAGCAGTAACCAACCCAACCGTTTGTTCAGCGAGGCGCTGGCAAGGCAAACACACACAACCGAGTCACAGGCCGAGCCCTTGCCCACGAAAGCCACACATTTAGAATACAAAACAGACCCTTTGCCTGTCTCTCCACACCGCGCCGCCACAAGCCACAGAAGCACTCGAACTCTAGGACAGACAGGGGCGCTGGAGAACCAGGACAGGGGCTGGCACAGTGTTGGGCACTCCGCTGGGGCCCAGTAGATCGGGGACTTTGTGGCCTTTTATAGTGAGGTCACACGGAGGCCGAAGTATGCCTATGCATAAAGTTTCCCTCAATGACTCTGACGGGAGAGATACACTTTTATTTCCTGAGCTCCAACCCTGCACACAAACCCACTCTCCACAACGGCACACTATCCGCAGCGCGACTTCACGCACGCGCGCTGACTCCTCCCCTCCGTCAGTTCCCTCCAGGCTCCGCCCCTCAGGCTGACGTCCTCCTACAACTGCTCTTTGCTCCCGGCCCCATCCCTCCCTGCTTTCACCTCTAATTGGACGCTGGCCTCTATTGGCTCCGCCCTTCGGCGACGTGAGCCCGCTTTCCTCCGAGTAACTGCGCCGAGAGGGCGGGGCGGGGCGGGGCGACGGCGCGCTATTGTCATGGAGACGGGAAGCCGGCGGCGGCGGTGGCGGGAACAGCCAGGCTGAGGTGGCAGCGAGCCGGCCGAGACTGAGGCGAGGCCGAGCGGCCTGGAGCGCGCGGAGCCGGCCAGTGGCGGCCTCTCAGGCAGCCAAGGTGCAGTGTCTTCTGGGGCTCGGACAACGCCCGGGTGGTCGCGGGGAGTGCCCCGAAGCGTCCCCGCCCTGCTCGCATCGCTCCCGCCTCTCGCGGCCCCTCAGTTCCCCAGCGCCCGCCCCCCCGGCTCCGCCCGCCGCCGGCTCCTCCCGCCGCCGCCGCCGCCGTCGCCGCCGCAGCCCTTCGCGCTAAAGGTCGGTAGCGGCCCGCGCGCGCCGCCCGCCGGGGGCTCGCGCCAGCCACGAGGGAGCGTCCGCGGCTCGCGCGCCCGCGCCGTGGAGGAGAGGTGAGCCCCGGGTCCTCCATGCCACCGCGTACCCGCCCCGTTGCGGCCGGGCTTCCTGCCTCTCGAGCCGCGTCCGCGTCCCCTCGTGGACCGGACGGACGCGACGGTGCCCCGCGCGCCTCCGTGGGCATGGGCCGCGTGAAAGTTGGACGGGCTCCTCCTGGTGTGACGGTCCCCGGGCGGGCGGGCGTGGGCGTGTCCCCTCCATCCACGCGCGGCGGCTTCACCCTCTCGGCTCTCGTCCGAGATTTCTGAAATGCTGACTTCTGAAATGGAGCCGTGGAGGTTTGTGCCACCGAAAATCTGAGTCTGTCAACACAGACATTCTCATTACATCATCATGTCACTCTGGGCAGCTAAGCAACCCCCCGCACACACACACTATACTTACAAACCACCCCCCCCACTTCGTTTCTTTCTACTGTCTTCTTTTTGGTGCAGGGACTGTAGAGAATCCTGCAAGATATTGAGGCATTTAGAATTTATGGAGTTTATGGTTCTGTTGCTGTGGTTGTCACCTCCGCTCTACGTCAAATTTGAGACTCATTTCTTAAGGATGTCTCTATTTTCTGGTTTATTTGCACATTGATGGCTCTGATGCTCGGCTGGCCACGGCCGCCCGGCGTCTGAGATAGACTCGTGTTAATATGTGAAAGGGAAGAGCTGATCATTAGCGGGCAGACGGGATTCAGATAACATCTGGCGGGTTTTCTCCGTTTTCATGTGAAAGCTTTCACGTTTTTGCTGGTAAACCGGAGGTTTTAACTTTTAGTCTTGGTAGCAGTGACGATAAGGATACGTTCCCTTCTCTCCACCCGCCCCCACCCGCCCCTTTTCCTCCTTTATTCATCGGCTTTGCCGTTTGGGAGCCTGCGTGCTTTTAGCAGTAGTTTAACTCGTCTCTTGTCACTGAAGCTTTCTCCCCCAGCAGAGGTGGGAGCTAACTCCCTCTGGTTCCAGGTTACCAGGACGACTCCTTTTCTTTTTGGCTTACTATTGCATTTGTATCTTTCCGAACATTTTAACTTACACTAGGGATAGGTATTCCCTGATTGTTCTTAATGAAGGACTTTAAAAAAAATCTAATTTTAAAACTTCCTAAGAGTTTATTGGTTTGTCATGTCTGCACGGATCCTGTTATGCATAACTCTTAAAATTTAGAGCTTTAAAGTAAGATCCACAATTGTATTGTTAAGACGTGGTCGTGGACCTTGCTCTTCGAGTTTTGGCTGTACAGTTGTCATTGTTTAAATCAAGTGCAAAAGAGGTTATTCTTGTTTATTTAGTGTAATAACTGTTTACAGTTAAAACTTTAAAGACTCATAAAAGGAGATCTGCTGTATTTTAAAGATCTCATCATTCTTATGGGAGAGACACAACACTGACGCTAGGAAAGGCAACAGATTGCTTCTGCCATATCGCTTTGCAGTTTTGGAGTGTACTTAAAGGATTATGATTGATAAGGCTGTCTTGCCAGAGAATGTTGACACAGGTGTGCATCGTTATCTTAATTAAGATCCTGAGAAAATGTTGTCTATAAAATGGTGACATAAGAAGGGCGGCATATTTCTGTACAGTTGTGCTTTTGGAGAATTTAATTGCATAGAAACCTGTCTTTGAGCTTCCAGATTTTGTGAGCACTTTGGCAGCAGAAGTTTTAGAGAGAAATGATAGTTCAATGTTAAGTGTTCTGGCATGTATTAATACTACTTGTGGCTTTTTGGCAATGCCTTTGTCGACTTTTTTTGTGCTTCCATCTTTGTGGAATAATAGTTCCTGATTTAGAAAGAAAAGCATAAATAGCATAGTATATTATTAAGCAACCGTTTATTAGTGTTCAGTAAAAATATGTAGAGGAAGGCATGCTTAATGTGCAGAAACAGGATTGTAATAAAAAGGTAAATATATAAGAAATTTATGTCCCTTCACTTTTTTTAGAAGACAGTCTCCTAGAATGTTTTAATGATCTAAAACAATTTCTTTTTTCTTGTTGTCAAGTACCTAACTACATTTTTTATGGAATGCCTTGTTTTTATTTCCAGACGTAGAAGAAAACTGTTTTATTTCTTCCAAGATGTGGTTCTGTAAACTTGAATTGATGAGCAAGTGAAGACAGTGCATTTAGACTCTTATTAGTTTAAGGATCTGAATCATAACCTGGATGACCACTAGAATAGTATTACTGTCCTTTACTTCAAATCTCTGAATGCCAAATGCCAAAACAATAGCAGGACGGATGCTGTTGATTATATTACCCCTTGGCTTACCCAGCACCTAATACCCTTCAACATAAGTATTGCATTAAGATTTCCCCCCTCTCTTTGAAGCTCATGATTTCCTGGAAGCTGGCTGTCCATCAGTGTGTATGTAAGATGTGTGAGTGTTTTTCTTTAATATTAAAACTCATTGTAGAAAGAGGAAATGAAAGTGGAGGAGGCCATAGGCGTTATGATCGGAGAAGCCAGGTGTAGAGTCACAGCTCATTCGTGACTCCAAGGATAATGAGCTGCAGAGCATTACATGGTAAACTAAAATCAAAGAATGACTTATTTAGATTTGTTTGCTGAAACTAAAACAAGAGCATTAATTTTGACATAATTGCTTTACTTATCCCCCAACTCCCCTTCAAAAATTTCTTTTCTGGCAGCTAAGATCAGCATCCCAATGCTATTATCCATACATTATTTTCAAATTTGATATGCTGTGTTAAAAGAAATGAAATAGGAATATGAGCTAATTACCTGTCATCTGTTTTAATAAGTCACACCAAGTAATAATATATTAATATATAATAATATATTTTTACAGTATAGAAATCTTGTGGAAATTTTCAGTGTTCTTCAGTTGATAATGTGCAAGTAAATGAGATCATGTAATCCTGAGTGAATTAAACATGTTCTTTAAAACAGATTATGAAAACAGGATCATATTTTGGAACAGTGTTTTAACTCTGAGATAGCACAGCCTATTTTGTGTGGTAATATCTCAATATCTTTGTGTATTTCCCTTCAGTGTCTACATTGTGTTGGCTCCTGTAGTTTAACATCTTTTCCGTATAAATGTTAGCTGTTTTATAGAGAATAATTGTCCTTAATAGAATAGCAGCTGATACCACTCTAAGAAGATGTAAAATCTTGGTATTATTTTTTTCTTGTTCAGTAATGACTCTGGTTTGCTTTCATAACACTACTCTGGAGTGTGATACTCATGACTTATTTCTGCATAAATCTGCAGTATTTTACAGCTAGAGTATACCTGAGCACCAATTTAGCTTGACAAATTAACTTAGATGCTTCAAAATTGAAAACCAGTATATTCAAATGTCGTTAAAGTTTAAATCTTTATTAGTAAGGATGCACTTAACATTTGTTCAGGAGAATAGAATATAATTTTCTCCTGCAGTTGTCATTTATGTAATCCATTTTTCTAGCCTTTTCTCAGGCTAATGATATTCCACACCTTGATACAGTCTTTAGTTGTTTATTTGCGATAATATAGAGTGATACCTTGGAGAAAATTAGATTAGATATTCATATCTAATATCCCAAAAGTATTTAACCAGACTCCTGTGTTTCCTTGAACAGAATCGTTTCCATTTTCTGTGCAGGTTTTAAGTATGATGTTTCTGTAACACATTTGGATGTTTTCAGCTAAGCTCACTTCTGAACCATGGGGTTCCTCCAAATGTTGACTGAAATTTGTCCTTGCGCATCCCCAGGCTCATCTGCAAGTGAGTGTCTGCACAGTTGTGCTTGTGTGTGAAGTAAACCCAAAATAACATCAGCGTTTGCTTTACCAAAGTATTTGTATTGGAAATAGGGATGGTCTAAGTACAGAATGTAGAGAATGTCACTTGAGGCCTTTGATTATTAAAGTTTTACCAATGCATTGGTAAGTAGGAAAATTTTTGATTCATGGAAATGCACTTAAAATGCATTTATTTTTTAATGTTATCATCGGATAGTGAAATTTTTGAACTCAGTGCTTTTCGTAAAAATCAAGACTAAAGTTATGATATGTTATAGAAATAGGATTATTATTTAAAGGAAATAATGTTTATATCAAATTACAGTTTTTGATTATTTTCATTACCCCAGTTCTTTTAAGAATAAACTTAGAGGGAGTATCAGCTCTAGTCATGGGTACTAAACTCTTTTAAAAAGACAAAGGATATACAGGTGTGCACAAAACTTGTCACTTCTCATCAAAATAGGGGCTGCTGAATACAAGCAGATGAGAAAAGCTATGAGAAAAAAAAATACTATGAAGAATATTTGTGTTGCCTAGTGGGGAGAGCAAGTACTGGATTTAGTGATAGAGAATATTTTCTTAAGTAAAAAAGATGGTTGGATGACAAAAATAAAAGCTAATTCTACAGAAGGCAACTCTAGTACAGCCTGCAGTAGAATAAGTGCTTCTCTGTGGATACTTTCAAAGACATTAAAGTGATTTTTAATGTCATATAATTGTTTTTAAATAACACACTTGTGTTCTTCTATCACTGATTGGGCTTTATGGGGCTTCATGTATGACCAAGAGCTGAAGCATTACAGTGACTTAGGAAACACACAAATATGAAGAAAATGTTAAACAGTGAGCAATCTGATTCCTCTTTGTTTGCCTTTAAGCTTAGTTTTTGGTTTTGGTTTTGTTTTTTTAACCACATGTAAACTTGTTGAATTTAAAAGACAGGAGGATTAGATTTTTCTTCCCTCCTAAGGATGAATATAGGAAAAACCTAAACATATGTGCAAATTGGTTGAGTTTTATATCTGTTATTAGCCAAAATTTATTATGAAGATTCATATTTATTTCTTATATATTAATGGTATTCAAGTGTGTTAAAACTGATACTTCTTTTATATAAAATAGGTGTGTGAGGGGGGTCCCCCACTCTTGAAAATATGAAGAAAGCATGTCCTTTCAACAGTAGGAGGTTATGGTTGATTAATTGAGAAGGTTATACTAAATGTTCTCTAGTGGAAATGGCTAGAGTATGCTTTTTGAGAACTATATCATTCAGGAATAAAATCAGTTGAAGTATTGGTAATTAAATTGTAATTCAATGAAGAAACGAACTGGTAGGAAAGATGAAGCTAACTCTTGCTGTTTTTCTCTTTAAGAATCTACAGTCCATAATGGAGCTACTGTACTGGCTATTGGAAGAAGGAGATTCTGAAGATAGGGAGGTAATATTATCTCTTTTCAAAGAATACTTCCCTCTGTAATCCTGTGCCTTTATTACATATAAGAACTTTATCTAGTAGAGAGCAATTTCTTTAAATTTGGGGTATGGAAACAATCTGGTTTTCCTGTGTTGAGTTTTCGAGCTCCTCCTCCTGGAGTAATAGGCTATGTTGGGAGAGCTGAGAAATCTCATCTAGGCATACTCAGCACCCTTAAAATAGCTTCTTTCTGAGAATTAGATCTGTGATGGTGGCCTACCCCGTTCTAGTAGATGTCATTTTAGCTTGTGGTTGATGTGCAGGCATTGAGCATGTTGCTTAGCTGTCCTCATTTACCTCTCTGGCTTTGTTGCCTTCTCTGGAGGAACGTGCTCTCGGCAGGGTGGTTTACTGCCAGCCACCACCCAGCTCTGAGTGGGAGACTTGCTGGTTGACAACTGGTTCCAGGGCTCTGCCAAAGAGCTCACCAGGCCCAGCCTGGGCTGCTCTAGCGCACTGGAGGCCAGGAGCTCCCACACACGGGTTCCTTCCCTAGCTGTCAGCTTTAGGTCCCTTTCCATTTTTTGTGTAATCCTAGGCTATGGGTAATACTTTCCGTTTCCTCTCACTAGGTTGGCTTGTTGCTTTCTTTGCAGCTGTTGCAGGGATTCACATGGAATGGAGGACTCTGTTTTATTCTGGATGAGATCTTTGATCATTTCCCCACATGCTTTTCCAGTTTCAGAAACCTAATGCTGGTGTTAAAGAATGAATCTAAGATTCTTGAACAACAAAAATTAAAAATGAAAAATCTGTGTCAATAAGAAAATCTTCCATCTTTTCATGCTATGTTGCTATATTGCCCATGCAAGTTAAATTAACAACAGAGTCAAACCCTTTTATAAATTATCAATCACTATGTCTAAGAATGTTTATAAAGGCTTAAATTGTGTAATGGTATTTATATCATTTTTTTTCCTTTTTAAGAAAAATGATATACTTTTCTAGTCATCAAAAATACTCCCTGAACTATATCTATGGAGGGATATTAATGTAATAATAGAGGGCTTTATGATGTCTAATTATATAATTGGGAAATTGGTAAGCAACAGTAGTAGCTAAAATCAATTTCTTCTATTAAAGAGCTAGTATACATTTAAAAACAAAAACCTTCAAGAAGGAGACTCTTTAATCTTTAAATCATATGATGTTTTTGGTTAATACAACAGGAAGAGGAAATATACTAATCTCAGATTCTTTTATTCTTGCCTAGGTAGAGGTTGGAAGCAGCTGAGGAGCTATTAACATGTAGCCTAGAAAAAAAATGATACAAAAGTGATTACTTGGAAGGCAGTTTACATTTGCAGAACAATTCAATATTATGTCCTTGACCAACTTTTACACTTCATATACTTGGGTTATTACTCTAGCTTTTAAAATATCAATCTATGGTGTAGCTTGTGTATGGAATGCGAGGGTATTTTTGAATTGACTGGGTCTTGCTGGTCATTCTAAAATGTGCTACAGTATTACAAAGTTGAAATGTAATATTTATTAATAGAAGGAAAATATAAAATTTAATATCTGGGCAACTGTGACCTTTAAACCTACTTTAAAAGTATAATCTTGACATCTGTGACACTATTTTTTGTCTTTGTTATATAGATAGAATTATGGATATTCTACAATCCAAATGATTTACTTATTAATTCCAAATTTTGTTCTCTATAATGGACTTTTAAAATAAAAAGAATACGTGCTTTAGTCATGGACTAATTTATTAAGCATTAGTACACAGAAAAGCAGCCTTGATTAATTTAAAACTGTGAAAGGGGGCAGGTAAAACTGTTTTCGGCTGAAATTTACTAATGCAGTAACCATTTAAATTAAATGTTTGTTAACGTAATAGTGATGGCATTTTCTCCTCCTCCTCCTTGTGGTTTTGTCCAACTAGATGTTACAGTGGCAGTTGCGCTGACTGTTAAGTGTTTAAATGATGACACCATTATGTGAAGTGATTTTGAAATGAGAGATTCCAGCCAAGAATTACATCTGCTCCCATCTCCTTCAAATCATACTCTCTGGCAGTACAGATTATGATTGATTTGTTTGTGACAGATTGCAGGAAACAGTCATTGATTTTTCAATATTTTACCTTAAAATTATTTACAGTTGTAACCATGGGGAGGTATTTCCATGGGCTGTCAGCCCCTGAAAGACTAGGATAATATTCCCTGCTCTCTGACAAGACAAATTACCTGTAATGAGTGCAGTAGCTGAAGGGTATACTTTTATTTTAAAATATGTCAATAACCCCTGTGACTAAACGAATATTGATTTAGCATAATGAAGCCTGAGTAATGTGAAAATGAGCTTTTTCAAGGAGCATGGTAAAGACTTTCTTTTTAGCTGGTTGTAAGAAGCTTTTCATTCTTTTCAACTAGCTAGTGGAGATAAGGAGTTTTATATGCAAACCATCAGGAATGATAGTGTTGTTTGTGATAACCAGGGTCCAAATATTTTGCCCTTGCTTTTATCGATTCTTTTTCAGATCTTATTTGGAGTCTTACTTTCAGTCATAGAATAGCTACTGATTTGCTTGCTCTTATCTTTAACCAAATTATTGTATTTACCATTCACCATATTTTGCGTTAGAACCTCTGGTATTGAATATTAAAATATAAGTCTATATACAATCATTTGTAGATGACATAATAATTATCTTCAGACATTTCAAATAGGTCTATTGTAGTATTTAAAGTGCTGTATGTTATGGTAGAATAATTCCTAGTCCCTGGACATCAGACTGCTTTCAGTGGGAATGAAGATTAATTTACTTAAGCCCTGATATTTTAGGCATCATTGCATGTTTTCATTTTTGTCAGACTTCCACCCACCCTTTTCAAATGTAATTCTCAACTTTTTAATGGATTAAGATCCCAGTACCTAAGGTCCTTCAAACAAGAATGATAATAAAGTAGTATATTGCTTTATTTTATAGTTCATCAAGAAGCCAAAGATCTTATGCCTGACTAAGTATCTCCATATCTAACTTGGTAAGGCGAAAATAGAGTAAACAATGCCTATAATATATAGTAGAAAAGTCAGTATTTGAAGATGTCTAACTTGTATTCCATGGGAACCTAGGGTATTTTATGATAACTAATAGTAATAAAATTTTATTGAAAGCAATAGGTAAAGTCCCTTTAGAAATTAAAAATGAGTTATGATTTAAAGAAAATTCAGATGGCTCTTTGTGAGTGCTAGTTCTTTTGTAGCATTGCATTGGAAATGTTGCAATAAAATGAAAAATACAAACATATCTTTTAATGGAAAATAGGATAGACTCTAGAACAGAAAATTATCGTTTTATTTTTTCCCAGGAATTTGCCTGAGGGTGTGACACAGATGATCTCTGTTACTCGTCTTAGTTGTGTCCTGCAATAAGCTGGATGCTTTATAAAATACTGGTCCCTTGGTTTCAAATGCTGTAAGATTTTAGTTCTCCATCACCCCCTCCCCCCAATTTTTTCCTTTTTTCTATAAAGGACCTTTGAAAATAGAAATATAAAGGTTGCACTGTCATCACATATGAAACTGGTAGCCCAAATTCTTCAACCATTAATTTGGTTTATAGTTTTCTAAGTTGGTATTTTAGCCTTAGAGCTTATCTGTGGTTAAGGCCTATCTATAGATGTGCCCTCCAGAAAAAAATGAATATAGATTTTTTTCCTCAATAGTTTTTTTAAAATGAAGCGTATTTTCTTCATACAAATCTACGTTAAGGAAAACATCTATATTGTTGTTTAGTTTATTTTGGAGTAAAATAATAAATGTATATGGTAAGTACCTCCTGACCCCATCACTTAGTTTAAACCTATCTGTTCATTTTATAGTACATGTGCAGAACTATTTACGTGAATAAAATTCAATAAATACGTAGATAAAGTAAAGCTTTTTCTGGGGAAATTATCCTCTTTTGGATACTCTGCCCTTTTCCATTTCTTTTCTCCCCTTGGAAAACAAAAATCTTGCCCTTGTTCTCCTTTAGGGAAAAACTATTTAGATAAAGTGTTTTTAAATCATGCAAGTCATTGCCTGGGGTTGGTTAAAACATTTACTTTTTTGAAAAGGAGAAAATGCCCCTGTTTTAAAAATCTTTCTTGTATTTTTATCTATTAAGATAAACAGTTTACTTTGATACGGTACATACCAATCTACTTAGTTAATTTTTTTTCCAGAATTCATTTTACTGTGCTTGGTATGACCTTCTATGATAACTTAATATAGGAACAAATTAGCATATAATTCTATTTTCCATGTGACCTCAACCAGTTGCAGAATTGTACCGCCACTTTTGGGGCGCAGTTTGATAGTTTATGTAGACTATAGCATTTTTAAGTGTTTGCAAATGTTCAGTGCATCCTGCCTAAGGTGTTATCGAAAATGTTTAAAAGTAAGCAGTTAGAGGAAATACTCACCCCTATTCCTAAGGTATCAAAATGCCTTCTAAAGGTAGCATTTTAAATTAGTGTGCATAATTGATTAGTGATTTGTCTTTCTACCAAGCATAAAGCAACAGGGCAAAGTTAAGTGAGGTTGGTGAAGTATAAGAAGATATTAGGGACTGATGGTGACAATGATCATGGCAACTAAATGGATTTTTTTTTTCTTTTAGATTCAGCTATCAGTCTGAAATTTCCTGTGGTCTGTTCAGTCTAGATGCAAAGGCCATGGAAAAATCAAGTGCTCAAGTTGTTTAAATATGTTTTGGATGTTCTTATTTATAGATTACAGTATTTTTCCACTTAAAATCCACAGTTGTCTTGCAGAAGAAGGTTATTCCCTTCTAGATCACCCGTTTTATTTGACATGCTTAGTGTTGTAATGTATTACCAAATGCTATCTGTTTTAATCAAAGAATAGAAAAAATAAAATCAATTTTATATGTTGACTTTTTTTCTAAAACGACTTTATTGGATTGAATGAATGTTTATACCTGAAAAAGAGCGTTCCAAAAAAAAAAATCACATTCTCCAACATAGCAATTCTTCTGGCAATCTGATATCATTAGAATAGGTTTAAAATCACTTTCTAATGTGACTGTATTATATTTATGGGAGAAAAAAGACTTGAAAGGTATCCTTATATATATTTTAATTCTCTATATTAGTTCCTCTGGAATAGAACATTTTCTTCTCAAAAAATCTATTAGCTCGACTCAGATAAAAGAAAAAAAATCATAACTGGCAGAGCATTTGTTACGTGTTTGAGCACTTGTTATGTAAAGAAGGTTGACATCCAGTCTTTCACAGAGTTCTTACATTTGGGGAGACTGAATAATGACCATTTGCCTTGCCATTGGGAAATTCCTTGTTGTGGCCTTTGTGGTGGCTGTAGGAAAATGGAAGGATTCCTCTGTGGCAGGCAGGCCTCTGGCTTCTGTGGTGTGAACACTGTCAAGGGGTATGTCTCACTAGAGGTGGCCCTTAGCGAGGGAACTGGGGCGATTCACAGATGCTGATGACACTCGAAGAAGCAGTTGTGAGTGACTGTTTTGTAAATGACCCAGTTCGTACTTCATCCACTTCTGTAGTTTTTACAAAGTGCTATGATAAATTCTTAAGCTCAGGTCTCCATATGGCAAAGTAAATTTATTAGGCTAGAGTGTTTCTTTTTTATTTTTAATTAAACTTAGTACTTTGAGATCATTATAGATTTCACATGCAGTTGTACTAAATAATGGAGAGGTCCTTTGTACCCTTTACCTAGTTTCCCCAAATAGTATGGTGTATAGTGCCATATCACAACCTGGACGTTGGCATCAGTACAGCCAAAATGCAGAACAGTTCCTTCAGCACAAGGATTCCTCATGTTGCCCTTGTGTATCCATAGCTGCTTCTGTCCTGCTCCCCTTCCTTAACCATAGCAACCACTAGGCTGTTCTCCATTTCTATAATTTTTTCTTTTCAAGGATGTTATATAAATGGAATCATATAGTATATAACCTTTTGGAGTTGACTTTTCTCACTCAGCACAATTTTCTGGAGATTCAACTTGAATATTTCAAGCCTGTTCTTTTTATGTTTGGGTAATATCCCATGGTATGGTTGTCCCACAGTTTGTTTAACCATTTACCAGTTGAGACTTCAAGGTTGTTTCTGGGTTTTCACTATTACGAATAAAACTGCTGTAAACATTAGTGTATAGATTTTTGTGTGAACGTAAGTTTTCATTTTCCTGGGATAAATGCCCAGTAGTGCGATTGTGGGTCATATGATAATTACAGAGAGCATTTCTTTTTAAGACTAGAATTGATTTTGTGTGTATGGAAGGGGAGACAAAGAGGACATCTACATTTTTGTGGTATTTTTGCTTTTACTGGATTTGTTTATGATTTCAAAACATGCAGACTATCTTTTTTTTTTTTTTTTTGCGGTACGGTACGCGGGCCTCTCACGGTTATGGCCTCTCCCGCTGTGGAGCACAGGCTCCGGACGCGCAGGCCCAGCGGCCATGGCTCACGGGCCCAGCCGCTCTGCAGCATGCGGGATCCTCCCGGACCGGGCACGAACCCGTGTCCCCTGCATCGGCAGGCAGACTCTCAACCACTGCGCCATCAGGGAAGCCCCATGCAGACTATCTTAAATAACTTGTAGCTAGATATCAAAAAACATTTTTTCCACAACCTAGATTTTGTTCTTATTTTTAGAGAAATATTTTTGAGAAAAAAATACTTTTGGGGGGGTAAACAATTTCTATGTAAAGGAATAAAGGTAGACATATACTATAGAAAAGATGCTGCAAAGCTGACAGGTTACTTGGGGAAATTTTCCAAGCGTTAATAGAGAGACTTGACGTTCAAGGATACATTATAATAGTTTTTCAATTGGTAGACTCTAGCTTTTGTCACTACCATGTTGCCTGTAGTTTTTATTTGTAGAATGAATTCATTATCTTTACAATTTGTGTTCAGCGATATTGCATTTAATGTCCATCTAATTCAACTATATGCACTTAGGAAGAAAAGAAGGAAATAAAAAACAATAAGTATCTTTTCTAGTACGTGGCCCCTAAAAGGCAACTATTGATACTTTACATGATGCTTAATGGAAGAAACAGCTCTGTTCCCAACCCTGGTGGAATTTATACTGTTATACTTCCTGAGAGGCATGTATGAAACCGTCTGTGCTATATTTTGGGAGAGACTTACTGAAAGGATTTTCAAGGATAATTTTTATTCGGATTTTCCACCGTATATATTGACTTTAGAACTCTTACTGAAGATGTAGCTCCATTTCTTTTTTAGAAACATTGGATGCCTTTAACTGGTTACAATAATCCTTCTAACAAAAGTCAATATTTTAAATCTTTAACCTTTTTGAGTGAGGCCCTAGGCCCAGAGGAACCCCAATCTTGCAATTCTTCTAAATATAGTTAACCTTTAGCCCATTATGGTCATGACCACAGTGATATAAATGACATAAGATAATAAAATAGTCCTTGCCCTTAAAATGACCTGGACAAAAGATAGTATGGACATATAAAATCTTTGAATACCAGTAGTCACTCATCAAGAAGCAGCTAGGGAAGCATCTACTGTCTAGCACTTCTAGGAACTGGGACCCTAACAGTAAAGAAGAGCAATACAGGCCCTGATCCCTTTGCGGGGTTCTCATGGCTCTTAGATTGGGGGGTGAGGACAGGGGAGAAGTAAAAAGAAACTGAGATAGAGTCTAACATGATTTTGTGTTGCTAGAAATCCAGAACCTTCGGAATTTAGGAGAGAGAACTAGGAAAGCTGAAACTGCTGGAGCAGGCCTCGCAGAAAATGGTGGGCTTGAATTGGGAAGGAGCATGTATGTGACACAGAGAAGGAGGACATTGAGGACATCAGGAGCAGAGGGAAATGAGCTGCAGCGTGGTTTGTTGGAAGTGAGATGCAATCTGGTCTGGTCATCAAAATAGTAGGTGACTGCCCCAAAGTATACTTAACAGCTTCCTATGTTTTAGGAACTCACCAGAAATGTGGCATGCATTAAGAGTAATATTTGAGTTTAAATATGTATATTTGAGTGAAAAACCAAATGGATACTCTTCTTAAAACTAGGACTTGGAAGTAGCTTTTAGGCTATGAGGCTCAGTATGTGTGCGTGAATGTGAAAAACAACCTTACTTTCCTCCATTTGTGTTTGATAAGGAATAAGATATTTTGTACCCTTCTGATGTGTTAAATGCATAATCTGTAAGACTATAATATTTTAAAATGTTTTATTTTAGGCTTAAAATAAAAGAACTTAAAGTTCTTTTAGAAGAGCTCCAAAATTAAAACTGCAAGATCACATATAGATAAAAGTTACATAAAGAATACATTTGTAAGGTGGTACATAGAGCTGATGGCTTTACTAAGAAACTATTTTGGACACCCTAAGAAAATACAGGCATTTCTGTGCATTCTTTTCAAGTGTTCAAGGTAGTAAGAGAGCTGAGAGCCTTTTCTAAATATGCATCCAATTTTAGAAGGCTAAACTAGGAAGCAGTAATATGCCTGAGGCCCTTTAAGTCAGGAACTTGGAAAAAGGAAGCCACCTAAAGGACTATCAGAGTTTCTTTAAATTTATATAAATCATAGATTTGATCAACGTGATTATAAAAGACATCAAAATTAAGATATTCAGGATTTTATGTGTAATAATACAGATTCCAGTGCCCCCAACTATACGCCATTGCCAGTGAGGAGGCCAAAATGAATTGTGTTTTAGGAAAGTGCTCCATTAGGTGGGCGACTTAAAAGTTCTGAGTGTGTATAATGAGCCAGCACTGTGGAATCATCTTGTAATACTGTTTATCTAGCAGTTTAAAAAAAAAAAAATGAAAATGGTGCTATTTTAGACAGTTAGAAAAAAAATTTTTTTACAAATATTGCAAATCATAGGTTGGTTACCACTAGACTTCCTGACTCTGCTGTGATTGCTGTATTCTCTGTATATTCTTTTAAAATACGAGGCACTTTATAATTTTGTCTATAATTGTTTATATATATTTTCTCCACAAAATGTTTTTAGAACAACTTATTGCTAAATTACCTTAACCTACCTGCCATTTTTAAACTTTATGTATGAATATACTGAAGTGTCAGTTGCAAGACACATTAGCAGACTATTTAATTTTCTTTTCCAGTAGTCTTTTTATTCAAAACGCCTTGCAAACTCTATGCATAAAAATAGCAGACAGCTTCCACTTGCAGGCTTTTGAAGCTGGAGAAGATGTGTTTTTCACGTGAAGAAACTTGAGTCCCAGGAAGATGAAATGCCTTGCTACTAAGTGGTAATAAGGATCTTTTGACTCCACAGCAAATGCTGCCATCTTGAAGATGCTTGTCCCCAGTTCTGGAAATTCAATCTGCAGATGGTTGTATCACATCCCTATTCTTCATAATATTTTATTCTATACACATCAGAAATAAATGTCTACCTGCCATCTGTACATGTCATACAAACATTTTGTCACCCAGTATGGGTACAAGTAACCAGTTAAAGTATGTTAATCTCAGAACTGAATTTTAACCAACAGAATGTTCCATGTATTCATTACTACTTATACATACCTGCTGGCTTTTAACATTGCGATAAATCCAGGGAATCAAATATGAATACAATATGTTTCCTGAATTCAACAACGTGGGCATTGGGCTCAGGCATGGAGATGAAATGGTGAACAGCATGCAGTGTTTACCTTTGTGGAGCTTGGAGCTTAGCATCTATCTTGGCTACAGGGGCATAAACAGACCATTTCAGCACAGCACGGTGAGAGGGAAAGGCCAGGTGCCATGGGACCCCAGAGGCCGAGTCCCCAGCCAAGCCTGACGGAGGGTGGGCAAAGTCAAGGAAGGCTTCCTGGAGGAGAGGGGCATTCGGGTTGAGCCTTGAAGGAAGGGGGAGCAAAGAAAGACAAGGGAGAGCATGTGCCTTCAGGAGTCAGCAAGGAGTTTGAAAGAAGCAGGAGAGGTGCGTGCGGAGATTAGAAGGCGAGATGAGAGTAATCAGGGCCAGACTGCAAAGGGTGGTTTATACGCCCGAGTCAGCAGCTTGGACCTCATCTTACTTTCACCTGACCAGCTCTGCGTTGTGGAGGTATCGTGTTTGGTGGCAGCATGGGGAGTACATTGGAGACCAGCAAGACTGGTGGTGAGAGACTAGTTCGGTGGTTTTTGCAAGTAATTGTCCAGGGACGAGAATCGTTGTGGGAGCCAGGGGAAGGAGAGCTGTCGGTGGATTGATGGGAGATGCTAAGATGCTAGAAATTAAAGGAACTGTGGCTGACTGGTTACGTATGGGGGTAAAGGAAAAGCCTGTCAACGAGGGCGTCCAGAAGGCTGCAGCAGTTAGTTCGTGGTGGTGGTGTTTTGAGACAGGGAACCTAGGAGAAGGAGGTCTAATGGGAGAAAAGACAGTGTGGGCCGAGTAGATGGTGAGATGCTAGGGGATTTGGAACTCACAATCTAGTAGCAGGCAGGGAACACAATCTATTCTTTCCTATCCGCTTGTTTTCATTTCTCTGAAAGGCACATTTCTCCAAAAATGTATTTTCTTTCATTATTAAATGTTGTTTTCCTTTTTTTCTTATGTGATACAGCTGTAATGGTCCTGTGAAAAGCAAGTCTGAGATGAACCGTTCAATATTATTGGGCAGCGTTTGTTTTTATAAAAAGATGGGGTTCAGAATGATACAAAGGAAGGAAAGTGAAAGAATATTCCTGGCTATAGCTGTCCCCTAAACTGTTCAGTGGATTAAGTATACTCAATTTCATTTGTGCAGAGGGATTTAAAGATAGAGAGGGAGGGGCAAAACATTTCCAAGAAAAAAGCACTGGAGAATATTTTTGTTTTTAGACACTTGGTGAGTTTGGATTACAACATATGCTTAAGTGATTAGTAAGTAACATTATCTGGATCATGTTACTTCCAACATTCACCCACAGGTCCTTACTCAGCATGTACTGGGTACTGGACAGTGTTGGCCATCGAGTAGAGACCATAGTGGGCATGGTCCTTCCCTCAGAGTTTATAGTCTAGCTGGAGGGTTATAAATCCTGAAGGTAGCTTTTTATGATATTTCTGTCCATGTTTGTTTAATATAGTTGACATACATTGCGAGGACAACTTACGACTCTCAGATCCTATAAAAATGAACGTTTATGCCTCCAGAGGGCACTGCCATGTTCACAGGAGGAAGA
Source organism: Mesoplodon bidens (assembly GCF_964165515.1). Lineage (NCBI taxonomy): Eukaryota > Metazoa > Chordata > Mammalia > Artiodactyla > Ziphiidae > Mesoplodon > Mesoplodon bidens. The sequence goes on from NC_138175.1 coordinate 30,631,743, forward strand.
AAAAGAAAGGATTCAGGCTGCCTTGACTTTCTATCTGTTGAGGTGGGGCTAGTTGGAATTGTTTCTCAAATCAGGGGACTGGAGCACATGTGGACAGTAGCTCCTGGCTATTCCTGTGTAGCTAAGAAATGGAGTTGTGACTTACTTGCTCAAAAGGGTCAACATTCCCCACCAGAGTGGTACATTTGTTACAGTTGATGGACCTGTGTTGACACCATCACCCAAAGTCCATAGTTTACATTAAGGTTTACTGTTGGTGTTTTATATTCTGTGGATTTGGACAACTGTGTAATGACATGTATCCACCATTAGAGTATCATACAGAATAGTTTCACTGCCCTAAAAATCCTCTGTGCTTTGCTTATTCATCCTTTCCTCTCCACTAACCCCTGACAGCCATTGATCTTTTTACTGTCTCCATAGTTTTGCCTTTTCCATCATGTCATACTGTTAGAATCATCAAGTATTTAGCCTTTTCGGATTGGCTTCTTTTAGTTAGTGATATGCCTTTAAGGTTTCTCTCTGTCTTTTCATGGCTTGATAACTCATTTCTTTTTAGTGCTGAATAATATTTCATTGAATGTACCAGAGTTTTTCCATTTACTTAATGAAGTGTATCTTGGTTGCTTCCAAGTTTTGGCAGTTATGAATAAAGTGGCTGTAAACATCTGTACGCAGGTTTTTGCGTGGATATAAATTTTCAACTCCTTTGGGTAAATACCATGGAGTGCTATTGTTGGATCATATGTAAGAGTATTAAGTTTTATAAGAAGCTGCCAAACTGTCTTACGAAAGTGGCTGTATTGTTTTGCATTCCCACCAGCGAGGAACGAGATAGACCCATGATTAGGTCTCTGTCTTTTAATGAGCCCGCTGCACCTCTTGTCTGAACTTCGCACTCCTCCTCAGTCTCCCGCCCCCTTAGGTAGGACAGGGTGGCTAGAGCGGGCTGCAGTTACATATTTCCCTTCCTCCCTGTGGAAGGCTATGGCCAGCTGGAAGTGAGTATTTCTTTTCCTTCAGGTCAGTTAGGCTCTGGTAAAACCCTAGCAGGTTAGGCTCTATGAAAATAGTTTCTCCTGAGAGCAGACCTTGTTAAGAAGAAAGCTCTGGCACGTTTCAAAAATGCTTCCTTTTCCCCCTCCGCCTGCCAGAGGCATGAGGGGATTTTTCCTGGACGTTCACTGTGAGGACCTGGTTGAGCTCCTGGAGGTGAAACACAAAAGGGTGGGGACTCCCTGTGACTGGGCCCCCCGGAACTTTTGCCTTCAGAGTTGTCCACACTGAGCCTCCAGCAACTGGGCAATTACAGTTCAGGCTCTCCCACCCTGCCATTGGCTCCCATGGAGGTTTCTGCTTACGGGTTTCTGCTCTAGTGAGTTGTGATTTTCTGTACTCATCTGTCTCTCACGCCAGCTTTAGGGGCAGAAGTCTGCCCTGTAACCGCACTTCCCTTATGCATCTCACGAGATTGGCTGATTTTTCAGTTTGTTCATTTTTTTACTTGTTTTATATTGGAGTTGGTGACATCTATGCTCCTTACGTGTTAGACCAGAAACCAGAAATCCACAAACATTTATCAGCCTGTGACAAGATAAATACCAAATAATAAGAGAAAGCATTTAGAAACTTACATAGCGATTTGACTTTGCCATGATATCCACGTGCACGATTTTATATTTTACAACAATATTGGTCTGCAGAAGATTGGAAATTAGAAGCAAAACAAAAAGACAACAAACGATTGGCCCTTCACTACAGATAGGTGGAGAAGCATGGAACTGGGGGGCAGTCAAGAAAATGATGATTGGGGATGGGAATTATACCACTTTATCAGTTGTCCAGAAGGTGCTCTGAGATTCCGGGGGAAGAAAGTCAAACTGCTTGGAGTGCACAGAAAAGGGTGATTAGGGCCTTTCAGAGTGGCTGTGCTGGGCAGGGTACAGTGGCTTATGGGAGAGCATAGACATCCTCCACCCCCCACCTACCTCGCCCCTGCTGTCAGAGTGATCTTCCTAACATGGAGATCAGATCATGTCACCCCCCTTGCTTAAGTTCTTTAGAGACACCTTCTGCCTAACGCTCCTCAACTTCTCAGCACCATTCCTAAGGCTGCTCTCCACCTGACCAGAGGACCCCTCTCACGTCGTTTTCTACCACTCCAGCCTGTGACCCTTCTCTCCAGCAGCTGGTTTTCCTGGAGTAGATCGTGGCGTGCACTGCCACCTCAGTCACGCATGTGCATGACTGAGGTCTCTTCTGTTGGGAAGGCATCTGTGGTCTCTTCTGTTGGGAAGGCCTTCCCTCCTCTCACTGTTCTCTGGTGAAATCCCACATATCCTTTAACATCATCCTCTTGGGGGTTTTCCTGCATTTGATGTCAAATGCACAGGTGAGGTGGGCCCAGGTGCTCAGTCAATGTGGGGTGAGTGTGGAGCTGGAAGGGAAACTTACAGATTCTGCTACATTTCTGATGATTTCATGTTCTTGTGTCTTCTTTGGGCATCTCCTGACTGGAAAGGGGAATGTGTTTCAGGCAATTAGGTAGGAGCAATTACCAAATAACACTGAAACTAGCATCTGGATGCCTCAGGGCTGCAGGGAGACCAGAGAAGAGGCCACTGAAGGTCGGGCTCTCCTGGGGCAGCTTTCCTGGGGTTCCCATCCTTCTCAGAGAGAGAGCCTCTAAAGCAGGGCTTGGCAAACTTTTTCTCGAAGGAGCCAGATAATGAATATTTTTGGCTTTGTGGGCCAGACAATGTCTGTTGCAACTATTTTGTCATTGCAACGCAAGAGCAGCCATAGACAAGTGGGTGTGGCTGAGTTCCAGTGACACTTTTACAAAAGTGTTCCAATAACATTTATGAAAACAGACTGCAGGCTGAATTTAGCCCATGGGCTGTAGTTGCCAACCTCTGCTCAAAGGAAAGAAAACGTCCCCTTTCTTCTGCCCTGTCTCTAAATAGCCTTTGGAGGCCTCGCTAAGTTTACCTTTATAGTTTCTAAATTCCTGGATTTTTTCCCTTCAAAATGGCATAAACAATGAGTAATCTGCCCCTCCTTGCCTGTCAGTTGCAGCCTAAAATGTCCTTCATTGATGGAGTGAAAGATGCAGTGGCATACACTGAACATGTATAAGTGTTTGTAAAATTCATCCTTAACCCAGGTCTTTATGAAATAGACACATGAGATTCTGACTATGAACTATATGAGAGCTAAAACCTTGCCATAAAGTGATTTGGTAATATCCTTGGTGCTCTGACTACCTTTTGGTGGGCTATGTGAATTTTGGACCTGGAAAGTAGAGTTAAGCTTTTCACAAACTGGGGTAAGGATGGGGACCTAGGGGATGCCAACGTCCATGGCCCAGTGTACTGTCTAGAATTCACACCTGATGGGAAAACCTGCACAGCTTACTGATACCTTATCTTTGAGATAAGAGTGGTAGACAGCATAGCAATGCATAAACTAGGCCAGTAGACATTAAAGGCAAGTATACCTGCCTCAAATGGCTCAGATGGTCATATACTCTATAAAATGCTCAAGCCAAATAGCCATGTAAATTAAAGTCGAAAACAGCGGGGTTACTAAAACCCTGACATCATCAGCACCAGGGAAGCAGGTAGAGGAGGCTTGCTAATGCTATGATAGCCTTTGTCACCTCCCTCTGCCCCCAAGGGGCCCCATAGAGGTCACCCTGCTACCCTATTTCCCCAAAGCCACAAATCAGGACATCTTTTGTGGCCTGACCAAACAGGACGACCTAGTAGCAAGGCTCATGCGAGCTGTGACGGGGGGACTCTGACTTGGTCCTCATCATCTTCTGGTGCTATTTGGAGTATCTTTAGATTAGCCACAGTCTCCTACTCTGAAAAATAACCAGGATGAGACATTCTTCACCCGGCAGTTTTTGCCCCCAGATGCAGTCAAAATCAATGTGTGCTTTATAGCCAGCAGTGGAGTGGTTTCCTTTACAATCTTGAACTCTTTCCCTTATGTCTTAGAGGTCTAACTAAACACCCCCAAGAAAAGTTGGTGATATTCCCAGTATCTCTCTTCTTTTATTTATATGACAACCAGACCAGTTGCAAACTGTATTTCAGATAAACAACAATATATTGAGCACCTACTAGACCATTATGATGTGAAATCAAATTAGAATGGTGTGAAATATTACTAGATCCTCACCCAGATGCATAGGCTAGGTTTGTTCTCCTACAGCCTCTTCTCTTGAGTGTAGTGTGTGATTATTTAGATTTTATCAAAAGGGTATAAATTAGTAATTTTATGTCTCTTTTCTCCCCATTTACCTTTGGAGATTTTAACTTTTCATGTTGAAAAGTCCATTTTGAATATATTTATCGTCAGTGTTGAAGAGGGCTAGTTTTAGTTTATTCTAATGTTATGTACTTTAGAGCTTGAATTATTTACTGTGGGTTTGGTTATTGACCTATTTTATTTGTCATTTTATGACATACATATTTTCAGTGGAGACACTTAGGCTAAGCTATATTTATTTTTACCACAGTACATTAACCATAAAACTATCTAACTACAGTAAAAACCACGATAATCTGGAACGCTCAGGGAATAGGTTATTCAAGAATAGCCAAGTTTTAAGAATGAACATTAACTATTTGTGATGGAAACCTTTTTAAAATGGACCATACCTGTCCCTCTTATCTTGAAAAAAAGGTAGAGTCTCACCGCACTTTGATAATAACTCATGGTCTTCAGTAAGAATTGCACTGCGTGACTCACCTCTCATTAAAGGACTTGGGTGTTCTTTTTTGTTTTTAGTTTCTTGTTGTTGGTGGTGGTTTTTAATTCTCATGGGCATTTCTTAAACCAGTCTTTCTTCAATGGCTGTCAGCTGTGTTTCTCACGTGCCCTCCTGGTAGCCTTCCCTCTGCCCTTCAATTTACTGCTTTTATACTTCTGTGGACTTGGAAACAGGTGATGGAACTCATGAGAATATAGGCAGGCAAGAGAAAGGACTTCCGGGGACCCACTAACGGGTCAGATGCCTCAGTTGTGTATTAATAACTTGCAAGCAACCCTTGCCTCCCTGAAAACTTACTCCTTAGCCTGTCGGTTCTCTGCGTTCTAGCCAGCAGGTGGTAAAATGGGGCAGATCTGCTGTAATTCCTCCCCTCAACATGTTTCTCTACTCAGCAAAGCTCTGCAGAAGCTGATTCTAGCCAGGATAGGGGAGCTCTGAGCCTTGTGTCTGGAAACTAAGGCAGCTAGTTGAATACACCTTAGAAAAGAAAATCAGGTTTAAAACAGGCCTCATTTTAAGTTCATAGTTTATTAAATGATGCCTATATCATGATAATATCCTGAAAATTCTCCTTCTCTTTATCCTATTGCATCTTTTTCCTTTTTTAAAAAAAATAAAATGCTAAACGTATGCTCTTTGGGCTTGTAATTTATTGGGACTAAAGCTAAAGCCTTAATTCTAAAAAAGCATCTCTAGTCAAAACTGCCTAGCCCTTAATGATTCTAGTTTCTTTAATGCACGTTATTATGGATGCGTTACATATATTTTTTACTTCAGTTTCTTTGCACAAAAACAATGAAAAATTCTTTATTAAAGATGCTGGCAGGTGACCATTAGACTAGAACCTTGGTTGTCTGACATTTCCATGGTTCTTTGCAGGGTTTCATCGTGTTTTCTCATTGGATCCTCAGAACAATGCAGTGGTTATATTGTCCCCCATGTCAGAGCCAGGAGACCAGAGGTGTCCAGTGACGCGTCCAAGGTCACACTGCTGTTAGCGCTCTCAGGATTGAGCTCAGCACCTCTGCTTCCCAGACCTGTGGGTTTTCCCCCATTACCTCCTAAGTTATCGTACTGGTGAGTAAGAGGTGAGACTTATTAGTTTACCGTGTGCAGACACATTAGTTCTCAGTGTGCAGTTGGGGCTGCCAACCCCTCCGAGTATGTGAAGTGTCAGATCTTCCAAAGCGAGAGAAGGAGAACTTGATCAGCATGTGATCCTAAGGGAGAAGTCTGTCATCTTCAACCAGCCGTCACCCTGCTGCTGCTGGAGGGCTGGAGACTGCCCGTTTGGGAGCCAAGGACTGATGGTCAGTTGTGTACAATAACCTGGGGACTCTGGTACTAAATATAGTGGCATTAGTTATTACTGTAGATAATTGTCCAGTGTTTTTAGAGAACCAAATGTTGTTTTGTTTAGTGGTTTTGGCCACATATGAGTAGTCAGTTAATGAAATTATTATTTTTCAAAACCAGGTGCTGAAGAGTTTGGGAGTGTATTCTGATCCATTTCTTAATACAAACAATATATCTGTACCGCTTGTATCCAAATCACAAGTTGCCTTTATTTTTACTTCCAGATTTCAAAATATAGCTGTTTTTGAGCTGGAAAAAATTAGTCTTTGGCAAAAACGTTTTGCGTAACTGGATTTAATTTGTCATTTACAAACTCTATTGCTTTTTGTTTTAAGGATTGTAAATGATAGGTTATATTAAACCAATGTTTTTGAAGGTCTACTAAGATGTTACATTCCAAATAGAATAATATTTAAATAAACCTTTAACAAATTTATATTTTTCTTTTCATTTATATATGTGTGGGTGTGTGGGTGTGTATTTGCTGATGGAGTAGAGATTGCTTCCTGAGAAGTCAGCCCAACCCCCAAATTCTAAAATGTTCTAATTCATTATCCAGTTTAGCTTTCTAAAAATCGGAAATTTAGTCCGATCTATTTATACTAACAGACTGGTGCTATCAAGTTAATCCTGTAATTAAAATTCATTTCTCAAAGATGTTACTAACATCTTAGAAATATTAAAGATTTAAACCCTAAAAATTGGTATGGAAATTATTAAATTTTCCCTATTTTTTCCCTTCTCTCCCAGAGTGATTCATTTCACTTTCTGTGTCTTCTTCCATGAACCATAATGCTTTTGCGGAGATCCCTAATTCAGTGAAACCTGTTTAGGGGATCATCTCTGTTAGAAAGACAGCTGCCAAAAAGGCATTCACTCTCCGAGTATGGACTTTAGATTATGGCCAATCAAGACTTGGAGCTGGAGGAACACCTGTCAGAGACGTTTTTCTGCAAGGAGATGGTGTCTTTAATCAGGTTTCATTGCACTTCAGAAAAAGATTCATTTTAGAATGTGGGTAAAACAGCATCTGCTTTTATGATTCATCCTCACCATCCTTTTAAAGCTGAGAAACCAATTTAGAGTTTATTTACGACATTGTTCTATGGCAGAAGGAGAAACTTCAACAAAGTGTTTAGCAAAGAAGGACTTTCCCAGATGTTTGACTTGTAACTTTCTTTCGTGAAAGAAATCTAAACATTTATTTTTGAACTTTTTTCCTGTGAGTACAATTGACAATAGGAATTCTTATGGATAAACTTTTAAAACTGTTTAAGCTAAATTGTGAATATGCATCCTGAAAGCTGGGAAACCCTCCTATGTTGCATTTATATGTGAACAATGCAAAGTATTATTGATACGGACTGGTGTTCAGAGGAACGACACTCAGCTTTCAACTCTGCAATTAGAGGCACGGTTAAGTACATAAAACACAGGTACCTTCTCATATCTGAAGACTATACTGAGCATAACTATTAGAAGACAAACTTCATTTTGCAAACTGTAATTTAATGGTATAACAGTGTGCAGACCGGAATATTGGTTAATTTTCAAAACATTTTATTCTACACCAATTAGCTCAGGTCCTGGAGGGCAAAATGACAAGAGGTTACTCATTTACTATGTATTTAATTAATTGAAAAATGCTCAAATTGCTTTTACAGTTGTTATTAAAAAGTAGAATCAGTGTTGCCAGTGCTCAACCATAATTGGAACCCCAGGGAATTAAATATTTAGCATTAGTAATGTAACAGCACTTAGGACACAAATTTCTATTTTCGTAATGAAAGCTATACACTGTGAGTGCAAGCGGCTGAAACGACAGCTGTGACAAGTGAAACGGCCTGGGATATTTCAATAAGACACCTCATTGGACAGCAAGTCTTACCACATTACTCGTTTGTAAAAGATCTGCAACTTTAATTCCCAAAAGAAACCCGTTACCCAAGTATTTAGATTTCTAATTGCACGCAGGATGAACAGTTGGGCAAATGTCTTGCCATAAGTGGCTGAAATGTATAGTGCTTTCTAAATAATCCTATATAAGTTCATGCCTTTGTCAATTTAAAAATAGCAGGACTGTCAGGGAATAAAGATCTTGTTTGTTTTAAGTTTAATTACATTTTAAGCATAAATGCTCTCAGTGTTACAATGAGAAAAGTTGGATATTAGACTCTAATGAGCTACAGTGGTAGACGGCTGGAAACCCTAAGGGATTCCCTCCGTAAATTAACTGGATAAAAGTACTTGGTTAGGATATAGTTGATGGCTGAGCTGTTCTTAAAACCCAGTTATAGAGCTGTCTCTCACTCCTGTTTTCATTCCAAACAGGCCCTGTAGAGACTTTAATGGCCGCCTGTTACAACTGTTCAACTTGCCAAAATGTATTATATTACTCCACTAATAAATAGTATTAAAGGGTATTTGACTTCATTTCTCCTTTTCAGAGGAGATCAGGTTGATAAACACAACTGGCTTAGGTCAGTCTCATTTTAATTTATGTCATCTAAGTAATATTGAAGGTCCCTGGTTTGAATTTGGCAAACGTTATTTTCCCGGGGATGTAAAACTTACAAAATATTATGGACAATGGAAACAATTAATGGAGACTATTTATTATAGACTCTTTGTCTTTGAGAGATGTATGACTTTGACATGTTTAGCCCATGTTCAAAGTATTTGAAAAACCATAGCTAAACTGACATTCCTTGAAGCATAACTCGACTAATTCCTTTGCCAATCATTCTGTCTTCTTGAAAAAAGAAAAAGTTGCAGGACTTTTTGATTTCATAATTTTCTTTTGCTTACCATTGTCTGAGTCAGTTTTTATGAGAAGTTATTCTAACTGATCATGATTTCTATTTTATTTTTTGTAATGTTTAGAACATACATGCTTATTTTTTTAAAAAGAGAGAGAAGAAGAATGTAGAAATTTATTTGATAGTCTCCCTTTCACCCTCTCCCCCAATCCTCCCTCCCTCTCTGGTGATCACCTTTGCTAACAGTTTGATAACATATCAAGCATTCATAACATTTTCTGTGCATATTATACACGTGCACAAACAGATGTTATTTATTTATACATAGTACACATAGCGTATTTAGAGAACATAATTTGGATCACCCCATAGAAGTCAGTGATTTGCTTTTTCCCCACACTTATTTATCATAGATATTTTCCTATACTGGTGTCCAAATCTTCCTCATTCTTTTTCATAGCCAGTTGTCATTTCGTATTTTAGAGGTATAAAATTTATCTATTGCTTATTGATGTCATTTGAAGTCACCTCCAGTTTTTCCGCTATGGCAGATAGCATTGCAGTGAACTTCTGATTGTGCTTGAGTGTGTGTGTGTTTGCAGCAGGTGTGTGTGCATCTTTGTGCACGTGTCATAAAAAGATATTGAGCTAACATTTACTGAGTGATTACTCTGTGCCAGGTGCTATTCAAAGCACTTTACATATACAGTATTAACTCATTGCATCATTACAATAAAGAGCTAAAATGTATTATAATCTATATTTTACATATAGGGAAGCTGAGGCACAGAGAGGTTGAGTTGCTTGCCAAAGGCCACAGGCAGGTAATAGCAGAGCCTGGGCTCAAACGCAGGAGGTCTGGCACACCAGTCTGAGTGTTTAACCAAACCAGTGTGCCTGCAGAAATACTTTATTTGTTCTTCTGATTCATCGTTCCTAAGTAGTGAGTTCAAATGTGGTTTCATATGTTTATTGCCATTACATTTCTTGTTCTGAGAATTGGTCCGTTCCTGTCTTTTGCTCGTTTTTCGGTAGTGTTGTCTTCTTAGCAAATTACAATAGATCTCTATTGATAATGGCTATTGACTCTTTGTTATAGTTTATCAAATTTTTTCTAAGCCTGTTGCTTATATTTTTACTTTGTTTTATTTTAATATTACCAAGTTTTGCTTTATGGATTGAGGTATAATGAAGCCTTTTATCACCTGCAAGATTACAAGTATGTTTTCCTACATTTTCTTCTACTACTTTTAATTTTTTTAAAGTTTGATCTTTCACTCAAGTGGGATTTATTTGGGTGTGCAGTGTGAGATAAAGATCAAACCTTTTATTTCTAGTAACACCCACAGGTTACTTTTGTAATTTGTCCATTTTTTTCTCTATGGTTTGAAAGATAATCTCTGTCTAATGCTATATTCCACCTATATATGTCCCTGGATTGCCAATTGTCTGGAATATTCCACAGGTCTAATCCTGCAGCGTCACACTTTTCACCATTATAACATAAAAGTAAGTTTAAAATCTTATAATTAAAAAGATAATCTCTATCAAATACTCAATCTTAAATTATAAAAGTTATAGATATTATAAATATTATATAATAAAATTGTATATAATATAAAATTTCAAAAGATATTTTAACGTCTCATACATTTGCTTTTTCAGATAAACATTTGTATCAGCTTGCAAATTTCATTTTAAAATTCCTTTGGGATTTCTGTTGGGAATAGATTGAATTGATAGATTAATTTAGGGGAAGGGATGAATCTTTCTAATCCTTACTCCTTATGATATCTCAGAATAACAGCTAATATATATTTGTTGAATGAATGAATATATGCTTTGTTTTGTTTTTGGAGATGAGGAGAGGGAGTAAATATTTGATCATTTTCTAGATGTTTTAAAAATTCTTAAAAATGATCATTTCACTTAGATTTTCAATTTATCATTGTAAAGTTCTACATAATATTTTCACTTAAAAATTTTCCCCATATTTCTAAGTATGTCTGCTTTCTTAATCCAAATGTAGTTTACTTTGGTTTCTCCACTTTTTGTCTTTGTCAGACTTGATGGAGTTTTACTTTATTGGTCTTTAGGTATATTTTAAAAATTGCTTTTATTGATATGCTCTCTTTTTTACTTGTTTGATTGCCCTTTCATCTTAATTCTTCCTTTTACTTGTTTTAGTTTATATGATTGACTTTTTCCTGGGTCTTTTAGCTGAATGTATAGTGTGTTTATTTTTTCTCTCTCTTAGTTTTTAATACATATTTTTAGGCTATAAATCATCCTCTAATTTCTGTTTTGGCCATGTCCAGTAGTTTTTATATATATTCCTTTCATTGTCTTTCATAAGTGAATAGTCCATAATTTTACACTTTTATTCTTTTTTAACCAAAGAGTTATTTTGAAAATAGCATTAAAAAATAAGTGGTTAGAGCAGTAATTTTGGGGGGTGCTGGCTACAGGTGCGGAGAGAGCTATCCATATATTGTTTATTTCTAGGGTCTTTTTTTTTTCATTATAGGTAGAGAATAGAGCCTATATGATTTCCCCTTTGGGTAATATATTGAGATTTCCTTTGTAGTCAGTTAATTTTTGTAAACATTCTACAGGTATAAAGAAATGTGCATTCTCTCTTTAGGAAAAGTATCTTAAGTCTGCTTATTAAATCAACCTTGTTAATTATGTTTTTCAAATACTCTACATTCTTATTTTCCATATATCTTAACCTGTCAGTCTTTAGGAGCTTGTGGTTTTCAGACATTCTCCTGTATTTCCAATAATGTGTTTATATATTTTGAGGCTTTGTTGTTTCATGGAGTAAAGGTTTGTTTTCACTGTATCTTCCTGGTAGATTGTACATTTAACTGATACAAAATTTCTCTCTTTGTTCCCTTTGATTACTAAAGGAAGCCTTTTCCCTAGTGTGGTGCTCCTTGTGATTTTTTTCTTTTTGAAGAGTCTGGAGTTATTTCACATTTTTCTTGCTTCTCCCTCTCCTCCAGCCCTCAAGCAGTGAGCCTTCCCCAGGCACATTTCTCCTTCTGTTTGGTGAGCAATTCTCAGCAGCAAACACTGCTGCTGTTACAACCCACTGTACCTATGGGTGAGGGTGGGTGAGTGTGGAGAAAGGCTGGCACTAGGGTGGGCCAAGGGAGGCCCAGAGGGTGCAAAATTGATCACTGTCAGTGTCTGCAAAGTCAGGCGGACCTTGCATGCTGCTGAGAGTGAGTGCCTTCCTGAATTTGGCACTCTAGGGGCCTCACCTGCCTCCCCAGAGTCCCAGTCCTGCTAACAGAATCTATTGTTCTCCAGGTTGGCCTTTCAGTGATCTTGAGAGATTGCCCATCACTCACTCTGGGTCTTTCATATCTGTCATCTCTGAGTTTGCTCTTTCATCACTCCACTGAGAAGGATGACCTTTGTTTCCATAGTAGCTATTCCTATACCTGTTTGGATTGTGATTTACTCTGGTATTTCTGTTAATCTATTCCTGTCTTTTTAATTTTTATTTTCATCAGGGTAACAATGATAAATTAGTTAACAATGAAATAACCCTAAAAGAAAAACGGAAGGTCTTTACCTTACCCTTCTTCACTCCCATTCTACTCGTCAGAGATAACCCTTGAAAAATTTCTAGCTGTTTCTTCTATTATTTGCCTTCACATTTCTAAATAATATGATTTCTGCTTTGCTTACCACTTATAGGAATGCTTTATTGACTTCCACTCATGACATTTGAGTATATAGCTTTGTTACTTTACCATCCCCATTGCTCCAAAACTTCATTCTCCCAACATAATTTTTGGCTAAATTTGGTTTTTACTGCTGGGAAAAATAGTGTACTTATACTTCCCTAATCATTTAAACTTTTTTTTCTTGAAGCTAATAATGGACTTGTTTCTATATTTGATTAGTTTCCGTGTGTTCCATCAAATCCATTATTCCCTATCAACAGTTTCTAAGCAGTTATATCTATCAGATAATAATTTATCAATTCTCTTTTAGTTATTTAGTTTTTCCTTTCTAGGGAACTCTCTCTGGAAACGTTTTTTTCTCCTTCTCCAGTTTGGATCGATTGCTTTCTTGCTTTGCCACCTGGTTGTCATCCTGAAACTTATCTTTATGTTTTCCTGTGTTGGAGTCTGTGTTTTCTCTTGTTTTATGTCTTCCTCTCTCTTGCTTCTCATTTTCATGGAGCACATCCTTCCACAGCTTTCTACAGAAATATGGATGGAAGTAAAATATTTTCATGTGAAAATGTCTTTATTGGAGGTGTCACACTTTTCCAAGAGCTCTATCTTATACTCTGATTGCTCCTATTCTTTAACTGCCTGTTCTTGTTTCATCGATATAGTATCTTCTCTTATTTCTCTGAGGTTGTTAATAACTTGATTTTAAGCACTATTTCCTTTTGTGCTCTGCGTGGTCTCAAGTTTCCTCCAGATCCTATTTTTCCGTAAATTTAGGTCTTTCTCTTTCATGTTGGAGAATCTCCTCAAACGTCTTGTAGTCGTTAGCTATAATATTTAAGAAAAAGGTGCTCAAAAGCTGATGGAAGCTCTGTGCTCATCTGTGGAGCTTGTTGGTGGATGAATTTCACTGTTGGATGATCAAGTGGCAAGGCATCCTTGGCTCTGGGGGACCCTTGAACTTCTGGATCTGAAAGTCTCCCTTTCCTTGGGTTTGGGTCTCAAGAGATGAACCTTCCAATCTCCTCTTTGGGAGGTATGATTTAGTGGCTGACTTTCTGGAAGCAGGGAGGAGGAAGGGCCCAGGGAGCTCCCCGTTTAGTACAACGTTTTTAAACCCTGTGCCTTATTGCAGCCCTTCTCTCTGCCTGGTATCTTTGAGTCTGGAGCCTCTAATTTAACGTTTCCTGCCCCCAACAGTTGCCTGAATACATATGAGAGGGGAGATCTGGGAGTCTGCTGTGTACACAGACTTTGAGCCTATCTCCACCTTAATGCTCAGCCCCCATGCTCCACCATACCTGCTTCCTCCCATTCCTGAGCCTTTAGGCGTCATGGGCTTCACTCTCACTTTTGCTCCCCTTGGCAGAATTTAGCTTCTAGCTTTCTTTGCTCTTTAAAGCCAACTTATCACTCTCCACCCACTCTCCACTTTTGAAAATTGTTTTGATGTCTTTGAAGATGACTTTGATATCTTTCATGCAGTGATGTCTTCACTCTCTCTTTTTTTCCTACGTACTGGTGTCCTCTTTGCCTGGAGCCCTTGTCTCTTCCTTCGCTTTACTGTCATCTCCTCAGAAAGCCGCTCCTGGGTCTCCATTTTCTCCCTCTTGTATTGTCTCTTGGCCTCTCTAGGCTGCAGGCTCTATCTTTTATCACTCTTTACTCAAATCCTGGCACCTGCTTGATACTTACTTGTTGAGTGAATAAACAAAGCAGAGCTAGGTTGTTCTAGACTGGAAGAAGTGTGACGTTTTCCTTCTGCCTGGCCTGGAGGAAGCTGCCATCAGAAGCACCCAACGTTGCCTTTAAAGTGCCAGATCTGGGACCACATACTGCTTTACGAGGGAGTGAAGTTGGGATCCATGCAGAGAGGAAGATGATGTCTGCTCCTCACTCCCCCACATCTGTGTTCCAGCTGTGATGACTTAAGCCCTGTCCCTTTTGGAGAAAAGTGTGTAGATCAGTGCTCTGGGGTTGGGACTTGATTCATAACGTTAATAATGACAATGCACATATATTGAGCATCTCCTATGTGCCGGGCACCATACTGCGTATGCAACATGCATAATCTCATTTAATTCCCATCTGGGGTAGATTATCCCTATTATTTCTGTTTTTATAAGCGAGGAGACTGAGGCTTAGAGAAGATGAGTAACTCACTCAAGTCCATGGGATTCATGAATGAAAGAACTAAACTTGGACCCAGGTCTGTCTGATGCGAAAGCTTCTGCTGGTATAGTCACGTTCTACTGGTTTCTGTGATGTTTGCCTCCCTCTACATTTAAGCATCACAGAATCACTGGCTGGAGTCATGACATCTCCGAGGAAGAAAAGATCGTAGAGGTCATCTATTTGTTCCAACTCCTGTTGACATTGAGGAGAAAATGTAAGCCCGACATTTCCAGCCACGTATCATTTGCACAGTGAGCACTGCATTTAGCATTGATGCCTCACAGGAAACAGTAGGATCAGGATCTGTAGCTAACCAAGGCAAAGAAGGGCACAAAAGCTGGCCCCAGATCATTTTTGGCAAGTGCACACAGCCCTCTGTCCACAGGGTGAATGAAGCTATACACCAGAGTAACTTAAGTAAGTACAGTGCTTATCCTGAGAAAGGCACCTTGGGAATCTACTCTGACATCGATTTCCTTCTGACTTATAGTTGATATAAAACACCTAATATTCCATTGGTCAGCTTTCCAAATCCCCTGTGCCACTGGGCTTTGTGTTAAATACAACACACACGGCCCGAGACTGCAGACTCAAAGGACAATGTGGAATAAAAACAGCAGGACATGATTCCAAGATTCAGTATACGATACAAACTTTGGACTAAAATCACAGGCTATTTCTCCCCACCCTTCCCTCCAAGTTCACCTACTCCCATAGTTCCTTAGGTTTGCAAAGATTTGAAGGCAAGGGGATTACCACTGAAGTAAGTAGATTTCAAGTCCTGGTGATGTTTTTGTAGCTGCCACATGTGGCCCAGTGTTAAGTAGCTGAACATTTCTGCTTGCTGGCAGCCAAAGTCAGCCCTCACCTCCTATGGAGCTCTTTCTGACTTCAAAAAGCATTCCACAGGGTTGCAGAGAAGAGGAAATGTGGGAGAGGGTTACCACTTACGCTGCCTGAATTCATTTTCCATCTTTGTGCTTTCCGGTTATTAAAGCCATGCAGGAGACAACAGAAGGGCAGAGGAATTTGAGGGCTTCTTCAGATAAGGTGCTAGAAACCCCGATATTTGAATGAGAGATTGCATTCTCCTAGAAGCAACTTTTTTAAAAAGCATAACTAAATGTAATTTCGATTGGAAAAGGTTCCTGTAACAGATGTGCAAAATATGCTGAATCAGTTAAGGGATCCCTTGCTATATATGAAAGCTCATCTCTTTGGATCTTTCAGGGAAAAAAAAACCCAGTCATTTGGAATGTTTTCCACAGTATAGCAATTCTGCTGGTGGCAAGCAAAGCCAGCCCAAGAAGGCACTGCTTACAGAATGGCATAAGAAGCATGTCATTTACAAACCCTCGCTGTGCATAGCTGGAAAGCAGGAATGAGGCTGGAATAAATATAAGCTGGACACTCCCTGATGGGGGACATCTTAACAGCAGCTACCCTGTTGAATTTTTGAAAAAAAATTTGTTTTGCCTGTTAGAATTTCTTAAAGCTTGAAGAGGACTTTAAAGTCTTCTAGATCATTTCGACATTGAAAATAAACCAACACAATTCTTATTTTGTTCTACTTTATATTTTGAATGAAATTTTAAAATAATAATTGATTTTTTTTAATTTGCAAACTTTTGGCAGAACTCATAACACAGTACAATAAATTGCTGCATGAGCCAACCTCCTCCAACCAATTTAATGAGATGTGAGCAAAGTTTGTTAGATCAAATGAACAGTAATAGGCTGATTTTTATTTTCAGATGTAGTCAGTCAACAGATACTTACTGGACATACCTGCATGTAAGGAACTGTGTGAGACCCTATAGGCATCACATGTTTAGGACACAATGACTAACTTAGAACATTAGACATCTTCTGTTTTCCTTTTGCAGTGATACGTATTTTTATTTATTATTTTTATTGAAGTATGGTTGATTTACAATGTTGTGTACAGCAAAGTGAGTCAGTTATACATATACATATATCTACTCTTTTTAAAAATTCTTTTCCCATATAGGCCATTACAGAGTATTGAGTAGAGTTCCCTGTGCTATACAGTAGGTCCTTATTAGTTATCTGTTTTATATATAGTAGTGTGTATATGTCAATCCTAATCTCCCAATTTATCCCTCCCTGACTTTCCCCCCTGGTAACCATAAGTTTGTTTTCTACATCTGTGACTCTGTTTCTGTTTTGTAAATAAGTTCCTTTTTTTTCAGATTCCACATATAAGCGAGATGTCATATATTTGTCTTTCTCTGTCTGACTTCACTCAGTATGACAATCTCTAGGTTCATCCATGTTGCTGCAAATGGCATTATTTTGTTCTTTTTTATGGCCAAGTAATATTCCATTGTATATACGTACTACCTCTTCTTTATCCATTCCTCTGTTGATGGACATTTAGGTTGCTTCCATGTCCTGGCTATTGTAAATAGTGCTGCAATGAACATTGGGGTGCATGTATCTTTTCGAATTATGGTTTTCTTTGGATAGATGCCTAGGAGTGGGATTGCTTTATCATATGGTACCTCTGTTTTTAGTTTTTTAAGGAAACTCATATTGAGTGTGGACTGTGAATTGGTTGTGATGATCTTGGGGAGGAAGGAGGCAGGGCCCTCTCAGCGGCACCTGCCCTTTGGTGCTGAAGCTGACTTGAGTCAGTCTCTCTGTCACTCTGGGTTTCTGTCTCTCTCTCCTCTGTCTAACCCACAGGGTGGACTATGGTTGGAGTGGAGCTGGAGGTTTCTCTGTGTGAAGCTAATTGGCCCATTTGGGGCTTAAACCCAGATTCTTAGACCTCTTAGTACCTTACTGTAGACAACTGGGCTTGGAACTTTGGATGCAAATGCTAATCGTTGATCACTAGGAATGACTTTCTCCATTGGGGTCCCAGAGGAGACGGGGGGCTGGCTGGCTGCTGCATCAGCCCTGACTCACACTTACAGTGAGAGCTTTGGTCCTCTGTGTAGAAACAAATGAAGTTCAGGCATTGCAGGGCCAGTATGTCCCTCTAACATTCCAGGGGACGACTCAGTGGGCGACACATCCCACAACCTGGCCTCCTCCACGAGAAGATGCATTCATCAGGAGTTAAGTTACACAGTACCTAGAGATTGATGCAGATGTGTGAGCCACACGCCTATTTTTTGGTGGTAACCTAAAGGCTACCCTGGTGACTTTTTGAGAAAAAACTGTCTTCCTCTTCTCTGAATCGATGGATTTGTTGGCTTGAGTTTTAGAGCAACCCGAACAGTGATTAGGCTAATGGCCTTTGTTGGCTCAAGGCCTTTGTTGTTCTTAAAGAATAAAGCTTAAACATCCCAAGAAATAGATGTATAAAGAAAAACATTTGCTTTGTAGTGAATTCAAAATTGCTGACTTACGGTATTGAAATACATCCAATATGCACAATAGCCTGAATCTCTGATAGGCCTTAAATTTAAAAGGTAGGTGTCAGAAGGACCCATCAGTCAATGTCCAGATCCAGGATGTAACTATCTTTCTCCCCATGTTCAAACAGCCATTCCTCATCTACCCTGGCACTCTTTTGCAAGCCCAGACGTGTCATTGGAACCTTTCCTCAACACAAGTTTAAGTCAAGGGATTGGAATTGGCCCTTGAGATGACATTTATAGACCAGCTCTGATCTAGGTAGCTTCATTCAAGGAAATTTCAGAGTTCTACTTTTTTTGCTCTATACTGGTTTATGTTTGGATATTCTCACTCTCCTTTTGTCATGACTTTTGTGTATTTCTGTCCAAATGTCATCAGTTTCCAACCTGGACTTAACTACATGTGCTGCCTTGTAGTTGCATGGGTACCAGGAAGGAAAGGAACTTTCCAAAGTCACATGCAGTTTTACATCATAATATGATGTCATATAATAGTAAATGACTTTTAACCAGTGTTAAGTAGACTGTATTAGTTTGAAAAGTGAACTATATTCAGTCTTTTAATCGAGGTTTCATGAAATGTCTATTGTTTGGAAAAGAAGCATTTTTTTCAGATGATGTACCTTAGGATACATGTCTCTTAAGCCAGAACAAAGGCTGTGAGTGTGTGTGTGTGTGTGTGTGTGTGTGTGTGTGTGTATTCATAACTGAACTGATAGTAAAACCATTTATTGAGCACTTACTATTTGCCAGATACTATGATAGTCATTTTAAATGTGTTTGTATTTTTTGCAGGGCTGCCATAACAAAATGCAAAAACTGAGTAGCTTCAACAAGAGCAATTTATTTTTTCATACTTCTGGAGGCTGGGAGTCCAAGATCAAGGTGTTGGCAAGTTTGGTTTCATCTGAGGCCTCTCTCCTTGGCTTGCAGATGGCTGCCTACTTGTTGTGTCCTCAGATGGCCTGTCCTCTGTGTGTGAGCATCCGTGGTGCCTTTATCTCCTTATAAGGACACTAGTTAGATTGGATTAGGGCCCACCCTAATGGCCTCATTTTAATTTAATCACCTCTTTAAAGGCCCTATCTACTCACATTTTGAGGTACTGGAGATTAGGGCTTCAACATATAAATTTAGGATAGGGGAGAAGGAGACACATTCAGCTCGTAACAGTGTTGAATCCTCACCACAATTTTTGTAATAAGGGTACTGTCATTATCTCCATTTTAAAGATAAAGAAGCAGAGGTTCATAGAAGCTGAGTCACTGGCCTGATGACTTCCATGTAGCAAGCCAAGCATACCATTTACATGCTCTGTATTTCTTTTTCGGTGTGTGTGTCAGAGATATCATCTAGTTTATGAAGTGAGTTTGAAAAGGCCCATTGAAATTTCTGGATTCCTTTAAAAGGAGGTGTATGTAGCCATGTTGCTAAAGGAGCTTCTGCCACTTAGCAGCTGTGTGACCTCTGGCAGGTTACTTTACCTCTCTGGCCTTTGGTTTTCTCGTCTATAAAATGGGGATGTTAACTGTACCTACCTGAGAGGGCTGTTGTGAGGAGGATGTGAGATAATCCATATAAAGTCTTTATAACAATGTCTGTACATAGAGGTATTAAGTAGATGTTAGTAGCTATTATTATATATGATTATTGTTATTCTGAGAAAGACACATTTTCAGAATGGGACAAAGTGATTACTATCATTCCATTTTAACAGTTGAAAGTGTTATTACATGCTGGTTGTTTGGATCAACATATTACCATAGTTTTAAATATTATCATGTTCAATATATTGTGTCATTTTACGTTGGCAGTATGTCAGAGGCTGGTGTAACATGTCAAAAGGGATTTAATTCATTGGCTGTGTGTCATAAATGTGACACAGCACTGAGAATCAGACCGACAGTACCTGTTTTTAACACATGTTGGACACACCGGCAGGGTTTCCTTGGAGTTGGGAGCCTCGCTGAGCTGTTGCAGCACCAGTTTTCTGGGGAGCCCTGAAAGACCATAAGAGATTATTCCCTAAAAACCAATTTTCAAGTGGCCCCATTGCAAAATGGCTCTGCAATTACTCTGTCATGCAGAGGCCTAAACTGGGCACATGGAGTGTTGCAGACAGAGTTCCATGAGAGCCCTGCTGGCCCACTGGACTCTGCATGGCTGCCGTGGTCTTCCCTGGCTGGGTTGCACTGTCATGGGTGCCAGCCCCCTGGAGCAGTGTTCCTTGAAGTTGCTTCCAGACATCCAATATTGCAGATCACGCTGCACTGCAGGGCCTAATCCATCTAGTCTAAGGTACTTTTGCAAGTATTTTTCTAGATTAAATTCCTAGCAGTGGAGTTGCTGGGCTAGAAGTTATATCTATTCACAATTTTGATGGATATTTCCAGACTGACCTTCAAAACAGTTGAACCAGTTCATTCTTACCCACAGTGGGTGAGTGTGCCTATTTGATATTATCAAATATTTTCATTTTGGCTAACATGATAGGTAAGATCCATTCTTCCACAATTTCTTTGATTTGTATGTCTTTAATTATGAATAGAGCACCGTTTCATCCATTTGTTCCCTGTTTGTATTTTTTACTTCTGCGTGTGAATTGCCTATTCATATCCTTTGCCCACTTTTCCACTGGGTGTGTCATTTTCCAAGTGAATTATATAGACCCTTTGTCAATTAAGGAAACGAGCCCTTAAGGCAAATATTTTCCCCACTTTACCCTTTGTCTTTTGTCTTTGTTTACAGTATTTCGGCCCATCCTAAGTTTTTAAATTTACGTTTTTAAATTTCTCAACACCCAGGAAATTTGTGGAGAGTTGGACTAAATCTCAAGATCCCTTCAAGTCTAAAGAAGATTCTACAAATACTAACAACCACAAAATGAAAGGAACGCAAGTCCAGTGATGGATTGTTTGCAGACTTTAGCAGGTGGGTGAAAGTCACTTCTGTTGTCTAGGCCTTTCCAAGGATTCTGTCATCTCTCCTGTAAAATACTCTGCTCTGCATTGTAGCAGCTGAACAGTTGACATAACAATCAAGATATGATTTTTTAAATGTTTTTAAAATGTTTTTATTAGTGTTATAAAAGTCATATGTTTCACTACAGTGATTGAATTTTTAAAATCCAGGCTCTGGCACCATGCCTACCCCTCAGGAATGTGCTGGATGAGTCTACCAATGTTTGTGGTAAAGGAAAGTGATTAATGAAAGGATGAACCTCCCTAGAAGGCTTGGTGAGCTCAAGGATGCTCTCACACTTCTTCAAGGGGAGGAAAAGAAAGTAAGAACTTTGAATGCAGACACTAAATGACTTGGAGATAGCTTTCAATAATTTATGATATAGTTTTAAACTTTTTGGAAGATATGGATCCTCCTTAAACTATTAAGGTAAACTCAATTGTCTAAATTAGAGAGCTTCTCAAAACCTTGATGTGCATATGAATCACTTGGGGATCTTGTTTGAATGCAAATTCTGTGATTGGGTGGGGGGCTCGGGTAGGACTGAGATTCTGCATTTCTAGCAGGCTGCTTGTCCCCAGACCTCCTCGCAGTAGCCAGGCTCTAAAATACAACTCTCCTGAACACATTCCCCTACTCCATAGTACTATATGCGCATATACACATGCTTTATATATATCTTTATATTCCTGCTTTCTAAAACATTAATTGGGAAATAGACCATTGTTTCAGAAACCGCAATGTGCTTCATGGAAAAAACATTGGGTACGAAGGCAAAACATTGACAAATTGATACTTTCTTGCTTGGTCATGCCTGATTTAAGGAAATGAAGCCAAAATAGGCTATGTGAATTGGAAATTGACTTCAACCACATTTAAATTATTCTCTTTTAAAATATTAGCAGTTGAGTGTGTAAACCAATATTTATTTTCTAATCAAAGGTTTGTGGTAAATGGTTTATAAATGAAAGAAATGAGGGAAGAATGCTTTGAAATGCTTCTAGTAATAGAAATGGAAATAGGATATTTTACTTCTTTAAATGGCAGACACAGGCCTCAACTAAAATTCATCCTGCTCTAGGAAAAGGAAATTATATGAAAAACTGATCATAGTATAAAAGCACAGGCCAGCACCTCTCTACCAGCGATCATAATAAGTATTTTTTGGTGGAAAAAAAAGTTGAAGATCCAGCTACATTAAGGGAGAATCTATTAACAGAGTAATTGTATAGAGAGGATCCCTTAAGAAAAGCTTCCAAAATTCCATTATCTTAACTGTCACTCGCCACTTTGAGTTGTCTTGGAGCTGTGTGTTTTCATGAATTACCAGAGCTGTTTGTTTTTTCCTTTATCAGTCATCACCCTGTCAGCCGGGCCATTCATAACAACTTTTGGCAGCTCATCAGGAGAGTTCAGAGCTTGAATAGGACCCTATCAACTCTCACACCTCATTGTGTGAAACTGTTTACCAGCATTGCCTTTTTCTGTAAATATTACAAGCAGAGCCCTGAAAGTGGAGATGTGTGAAAACAAAATGGACAAATCTTGTAGCAGTTGGCTGAGATGGCAGATGGGGGGTGACTGAGAATTTGCAAGTCCTTGTGTTTCCTTTATTCGGCTGAATACTGCCTAGTCACTGGGCTTGCATTCTCCTGTATGCTTGTTAATTAGACAATATTTAATTTGACTTAACATTTGTGTCAGTTTGGTGAAAGTGAGACTTTGTAATTAGGGAGTACAGACCGGGTTTCTGTCACAATTCTACTCACTTACCCTAATTTAATGCCCCCTTTTCCAGTGTATTGTCACACTTGGTGTGCTGAGTTCCCCCGCTGTCTTTTATGCTTGACTAGTAACAAGGTGGCCCGCATTATACAACCACCAGCAAATGGACTCTGTCTCCTGGACTTAACAGCCTGAAGTTTCTGCCAGATTCACCCATCAGAAATAATTTCTTATTTAAAGCAAATGTCAACAATTCTCTATTGAAGCTAATATCATGAACTTGCAAATGGGTATGATTTTTTTGTTCTCTATTTTTATTGAAGTTATATATGCACAGATTTTGAAGTGTCAAGTAGTTCCAGGTTTTGTGACAAAAAATAGCCATCTCCCCAATCTCCCACCCCTACCGCCACAGGTAACCACGTTCATTTCTTGTAGCAGATTATTTAGAAAAATTACTTCAGAGTGAGAATTAGGTTGTTTCACTGTACCTGTTTTTGGGTGTTACATAGATGGAATCATTGCTGTGATTCACTTCTTCCACTTACCATGAAGGTGGGTTTTCTTTTTTTTTTTACAAATTTATTTATTTATTTTTGGCTGCGTTGGGTCTTCGTTGCTGCACGCGGGCTTCTCATTGCGCTGGCTTCTCTTGTTGCGGAGCACGGGCTCTAGGCTCACGGGCTTCAGTAGTTGTGGCTCGCAGGCTCAGTAGTTGTGGCTCACAGGCTTAGTTGCTCCACGGCATGTGGGATCTTCCCGGACCAGGGCTCGAACCCGCATCCCCTGCATTGGCAGGCGGATTCTTAACCACTGCACCACCAGGGAAGTCCTGGTGGGTTTTCTTTTAATTACTCTTTTTTAAAACCAAGGTATAATTTATATACAATGAATGCACAGATTTTCAATGTACAGTTCAGTACATTTTAACAAATGAATGTACCCATGTAACTTTACACCAAACTACGGAACATTTGCAATACCCCAGAAAGTTCCCTTATACACCTTTGCAATCAGTCCGCATCCATGAAGCAATCACCTTTGTTATTTCTTTCATCATAGATTAGATCTCCCTGCTTTAGAATTTTCTGTAGGGCATTATACATTAGGCACTCTTTTGTTCCTGACTTCTTTTGCTCAAAGTGACATCTTTGAGATTCATGCAGAAATTTATTCCTTTTAACTACCAAGTAATGTTTCATTGTATGAAAATACTACTGTTTGTTTATCAGTTTACTTGTTGATGCTCAGTTGTTTCCATATTGGGGCTATTGGGTTGTCTTTTTATTATTGATTCATGGGAGTTTTATATATTCTAGATAACAAGTTCTTTGTCAGAAATCAGCTTTGCAAATACCTCTCCCAGTCTGTGTTTCATCTTTTCATCTTCTTAATGGTATCATTTGATGAGCAGAAATTTTAAATTTTGGTTATGTCCATCTTATGATTTTTTTTTTTTATGGCTTGTGCTTTTTGTATCCTCTCAAAGAACTCTTTGCCAACCACAAGATCGTGCAAATATTCCTCTATGTTTTCTTTTAGAAAACATTGACGCTTTCTAGTTTCAGATTTTACATGAAAGATTCCTATCTAAATATAATTTTTGTGTTATGGTGTGAGGCAGAGGTCAAGGTTCTTTTTTAAAATATGGATATACAATTGTTCTAGCATCATTTGTTGTAAAAACTTTCCTTTCCCCATTGGATGTGTGTATGTGTGTGTGTGTGTATATACTTCAGAACTTTATTCTGCTTCACTGACTTGCATATCTATCTATCTTTATACAAGTAACAGTGTCTTAATTATTGTGGTTTTTAAGCACAATTTAAAAGCAGGTAGTGTAAGTCTTCCAAATTTTTTCTTCTTTTTCAGGTTATTTTTACTATTCTTAATCTTTCGTGTTTTCATATACATATACAATCAGCTTGTTAATTTCTACTACAAGCCTCATGGAATTTTGATTGGGATTGCACTGAATTTATAGATCAATTAGGGAAGAACTGACACTTTAGCAATATTAATTTTTCCCATCCCTAAATGTGTTATATGGTTTAAGTTTTTTATTTAATAACTTTCTGCAGTATGTAGTAGTTTTCAGAATACAAGTCCTACCTATCTTTTCTTAAATTTATTTTTGAATATTTTATGTTATTCCTTCAATAGTAAATGAATTGCTTTTAAATTTCTTTTTTTTTAATTTGCGGGTAAAATTTTGAAATATAATTAAACTTTGTGTATTGACCTTAATTCCTGTGACTTTGCTAAATTCACTTTTCAGTTCTAGTAGTTTGGGGGGTAGATTCCTTAGAATGTTTTATATATACAATCATGTCAACTGCAAAAAAGACTGTTTTGCTTCTCTCTTTTAAATTTTTATACCTTTTTTTCTTGCTTACATTGTTGTGCTAGATAGGGCTTCCAGTATTTTGCTGAGTAGATATGGAGACAATGGGTATCTTGTTCCTGAACTAAGAAGCATTCAATATTTTACCAATAAGTATGACATTAACTCTTGTTTCTTCATATATTCCCATTATCAGGTTGATGAAATTCCTTTCTTTTCCTAGTGTTTTGAGAGGTTTTTTTTCATGAATGGTGTGACATTTTTTGACATTTTCAAAAATGTTTTTGCATCAATTGAGATTTTTTTTCTCTTTGATTCTGTTAATGTACTGAATTAGAACTATTGATTTCATAACGTAAAACCAACCTTTAATCCTGGCATAAGCTCCACTTATCAATAACATTTATCCTTTTCATATAATGCTGAATTTGATTTGTTAATATTTTCTTGAGGACTTTGTATATTTATTCATGTAGGATATGAGTCTATAATTTTCTTTTCTTGTAATGTCTTTGTCAGGTTGTAATAACAGGGTTATGCTGGCCTCATTAAACTACTTGAAAAGCATTTCCTTCTATTTTCTCAAAGAGTTTGTATAACACTGGTATTAGTTTTGTCCTTAAACCTTTCATAGAATTTGTGAGTAAAGCCGTCTGGGCTGGGGTTTTCTTTGTTGAAAGGTTTTTAATTATGAATTTAATTTTGAAAATGGATATAAAGCTCTTTGAATTTTTCTATTTCTTCCTGTGCTAATTTTGGTAAGATGTGCTTTTCAGGGAATTTGTCCACTTGCTCTAAGTTGTTGAAATTATAGGCATAGAGTCATTAATGTTTTTGTCTTCTTAAAGAATTGAATCCCTTTTCATTTTGTAATAAGCCTATCACTGGTAATATTTTTTGTCTGAAGCCTACTTTGATATTAATAAAGCAACTTCAGCTTTCTTTTGAGTAGTGTCTGCATGGAATATCTTTTTTCATTCTTTTACTTTTAATCTAGTTATGTCTTTATATTTAAAGTGGTATTCTTGTAGGCAGCATATAGTTGGGTCTTGCTTTTTATCTAATGTAACAATCTATCTTTGAATTAGTGTGGCTTACATTTAATATGATTATTGGTATGGATGAATTAAAATCTACCATCTAACCAGCTCTTTTCTATTTCTTCCATTTGTCCTTTATTTCTTTTTTCCTTTCTTTTTGCTTCCTTTTTGATTAATTGAGCATTTTCATGATTCAATGTTATTTCCACTATTGAATTATCATGCACACCTCTTTTGAAAAAAATTTAGTACTTTTAGGGTTTACCATGTACCTGTTATTTAATTAAAGTCCACTTTCACATAATATCCTGTCATGTCTAGTACAAAGACAATATATCCCCAATTTCTCCCTGTCATTCTTCTTCTATTCTTGCCACATACTGACTCGTACATATGCTGTAAATACACAATACTACTATTTTTGCTTTAGGTAGTTATCTTTCAGAGCAATTAAAAATAATAAAAAATAAATTTTGAACTTTGCTTACCTTTAGTTATTCCATTTACTGTGCTCTTAATTTTTTTATGTAGATTCAAGCTTCTGTCTGCTATTATATTCCTTCTGTCTGAAGAACTTTCTTCAGTATTACTTATAGCATGGGTCTACTGGCAATGAATTCACTCAGGTTTGTTTTCTGGTTTTGGGTCAGGAAAGTCTTTATTTCTTGTTCCTTTTTGAAAGACATTTTTGCTGGGTATAGGATTCTGACTTGACAGGTTTTTGTTGTTGTTCAGCTACAGAGACCTCATTCCTTATCTTCTGTCTTGTGTAGTTTCTGGAGAAGTCTACTGTAACTCTTATCTTTAATTTTTATTCCTCTGTATGGTATGTGTCTTTTTTCACTGGCTGCCTTCATAATTTCCTTTGTCTTTGGTTTTCAGCAGCTTGTATATAATACGCCTGTGGTGTGGGAGTACTTTTGGTAGGGTAGCACTTATCCTGCTCGATGTTCTTTGAATGTCTTGGAACTGTTGTTTGGTATCTGTCATTCATTTTGGAATGTTCTCGCATATTATTTCTCCTTATTTTTTCTTCCTGGGATGCCAATTACACACCGGTTAGACCTTTTGTTATTATATCGTATCTCTTGGATGCTCTGTTGTGTTTTTCCACCCACTCTCTATCCTTCCCCACTGTTCTGCAATCCATGCCAGAATTGTTATAAATCCAGTTTCCACAGATGTGAGGGTCTGACTGAACATTGCTGTTCTCCTCTTATTCTCCAAATCCTTGTGGGTTTATCCCTTTAAAAGATTGTTTTCTGCCATTTTAGTGGTCTTGGGAAGGAGTGAAAGTAGATGCACATAGTCAATCTACCATCTTTACCTGGAAGTCGAGTGTGAGTTTCATTATTTAAATTAAGGTTAGTGGTGGTAAGGAACTAAATTTCCTATTATCTTTGAAATAAATCAATCTATTATATAATATTTTCTAATTTTAAAGGACTTTTACATTCTTCAAAATAAAAGAATCACAAATAATAGTAGCTAACATTTATTATACACTTATCATGTGTTAAGTGTTGTAAATGCTGCTACTGTATTAACTAATTTCATTCTCACAACAGCTTTATAATATAGACATCCTTATTTTTTTCATTTTTACAGATGAGGATAAACTGAGGCACAGAAGATTAAGTAATTTTTCCAAAGATTCAGAAATAGAAAATGACAGAACTTGGCTCCTTAACCACTATATGTATTCTGACTACCTCCAACAAATTGGAAGATGGTGGCTTTTAGGTAATACCTTTGTTTTTGGTCTCTGCAATCCTTCGTGTACTACTGTTACCTCTCCAAGAGTCTTAATCTATGAATCAGTAAGTACATATTCAGTGCCTGTTATGCGACCAGAATTGTTTTGTTCTCTGTGGAGGTATAAAGAAATACAGCAGGGCTGCTTCCTTCAGGGAGTTTACACCTCTCTAAGAGAAGGCCCCCACTAGTCTGAAAATAAGCTTAATGGTACAAAGTAGTACCATCATTCAGGAAAATGAAAGCTTGATTTGATCTGGGTGCTCAGAAACCATGAGACACTCATTAAAAACACTGATGGTTATTCAAGAGTATACTTAGCTTCTGGCTTACCCATGCTGCCTTTCACTTCTCCCTTTACCTCTTTTTTTTGCAGCCTAATTTTAGCTACTGTACTGTTATAAATATTTCTTCCACAGAGCAAATTAAGAGGATTGTTTATAAGCTCAAAAGATCTTTGGAAAAGTGTAAAGTGGGAAGAGTCTCAAATTCTTGCTCACAGTGATATATAGATATAGATATATAGATATACCTTTTATTCCAACTACCTTCTTTCTCTGTCAAGATGGATAACTGAGAATGAACATGTATTAACATTATATTTCTGGAATGGCTGTGAGTAAACAAAGGGTTGATAGATGCAATATTATCTTTAGATTGGCTAGCACAGGGACTGACTCCTAATAGATACCTAACAAATATTTATTGTTTCATGGATTGAATGAATGAAATTAAATCCTAAGGTGAATCTTTTTTAGACAATGAAGAAAATCCTCATGAGTTTGTATTTTAGTTTGAAGGAATTTTCCTAATTCAATGCACATCAACATTTCTTAGGGAGAAAGTTGTCGTCGTCGATTCATTATCCTTACCTGGAAACTCTTCAGGATTAAGGGACGGGATTCACTCATAGCTTATGACCACTCCCTCCCTGGGGCAGTACCTAGAATTTGTTGGATGGAAATATTTGTTGGATGGAAAGTTGAATCATTTGACAGCATGTGATTTGAGGCTGAAGGAAGTCTAAGTGCTCTATAAACACCTATCCCAACAGTAGGTTCTACACAAAACTAACGGTAACAATAGAACAAATTTTCAGGAAAAACTTGCTAATGTAGTAGTCAGACCATGTACTTTTTTTTTTTTTGGTGTTTTTATTTATTTTTTTTTTCAATTATTGGAGACATATATATATATATATTTTTTACATCTTTCTTGGAGTATAATTGCTTTACAATGTTGTGTTAGTTTCTGCTGTACAACAAATTGAATCAGCCATATGCATACATATATCCCCATATCCCCTCCCTCTTGAACCTCCCTCCCACCCTCCCTATCCCACCCTTCTAGGTCGTCACAAAGCACCGAGCTGATCTCCCTGTGCTATGCAGCTGCTTCCCACTAGTCATCCATTTTACATTTGGTAGTGTAGATATGTCAATGCTACTCTCTCACTTCGTCCCAACTTCTCCTTCCCCATTGTGTCCTCAAGTCCCTTTGCTATGTCTACGTCTCTATTCCTGCCCTGCCACTAGGTTCATCAGTAACATTTTTTTAGATTCCATATATATGTGTTAGCATTCGGTATTTGTTTTTCTCTTTCTGACTTACTTTACTCTGTATGACAGACTCTAGGTCCATCCACCTCAGTACAAATAGCTCAATTTTGTTCCTTTTTATGGCTGAGTAATATTCCATTGTATATATGTGCCACATCTTCTTTATCCATTCATCTGTTGATGGACATTTTGGTTGCTTCCATGTCCTGGCTATTGTAAACAGTGCTGCAATGAACATTGTGGTACATGACTCTTTTTGAATTATGGTTTTCTCAGGCTAAATGCCCAGTAGTGGGATTGCTGGATCATATGGTCGTTCTATTTTTAGAATGAACATACTGTTCTCCATAGTGGCTGTATCAATTTACATTCCCACCAACAGTGCAGAGGGGTTCCCTTTTCTCCACACCCTCTCCAGCATTTACTGTTTCTAGATTTTTTGATGATGCACATTCTGACTGGTGTGAGGTGATAACCTCATTGTGGTTTTGATTTTCATTTCTCTAATGATTAGTGATGTTGAGCATCCTTTCATGTGTTTGTTGGCAATCTGTATGTCTTCTTTGAAGAAATGTCTATTTAGGTCTTCTGCCCATTTTTGGATCAGGTCGTTTGTTGTTGTGATATTGAGCTGCATGAGCTGTTTGTATATTTTGGAGATTAATCCTTTGTCAGTTGCTTCATTTGCAAATATTTTCTCCCATTCTGAGGGTTGTCTTTTCGTCTTGTTTATGGTTTCCTTTGCTGTGCAAAAGCTTTTAAGTTTCATTAGGTCCCATTTGTTTATTTTTGTTTTTATTTCCATTTCTCTAGGAGGTGGGTCAAAAAGGATCTTGCTGTGATTTATGTCATAGAATGTTCTGCCTATGTTTTCCTCTGAGAGTTTTATAGTCAGACCATGTCCTTTGAAACCAAGCAGACCTAGAGTCTAGTCCCATCTCTACCACTTAGGAGCTAGCTGTGTGACCTCAGGAAGTTGTTTAACCTCTCCAAGTCTCAATTTCCCAATCTTTCAATTTGGAGCAGTAACAGTATTACATATGTTTGTTGTGAGGATTGAATAAGATACTCCACACTGTGGCCAACTACAGGAAGTGCTCAACAAATGGTAAATAAATAGTTATTATTCTACAGAGATTTCAGGAGTTGAGGCTGTGGCCATTTTGATCTGTAAAGAATCTTGACAAAAGTGGGGAAATCTAAAACAGAGATACCTATATGCTTCCTGTGTTTGTCTTTTCTTGCTTCAGGAATTTTGAGTGGCGTTTGTTTGAGTATGTGGAAAGAGGTGCAATAGGACAGGAGCTAGAAATTCTTTCTACTTTTAGAGAAATGCCCTCTACCAAGGATTTATGCTAACAGGACCCCATAGGCCCACCCTGTCAGCTGAGGATGAAAACAGCCAGAGACAATGGAATATGACACAGTAATGCGTTCTCATTTGTCAGGTGTCAGCTTGCCAATATGGTCTAAGGATATGGTATTCAGTAATTCCTAGAAATTGGTAATAATGATACCATTTACACAGCAGCTCCTCTGGCAGTTTTCAAAGCACTTCCACATACACCATCTGATTTAATTTCCACCACAGTGCTATGAGGAACCTGAAATAAATATTATCATTCCCATTTTATAGATGAGTAAATACATTCTGAGAAGCAAAATGACCATGCCCAACCCCAAGGTCACGTAGCTGCTCAGTAATCAACCTCAGACTTGAACCTGAGTTATCACTCTGGGATCATTATTTTTTTTCCATCAAACAAACAGCTTGTTTGTTCTACATAATCCATCTCGTATTTTGAATATTAAGTGTGCTTGCACCCATGCTAGATCCTTAAGAATTCGTGTTTATAAGATCATTTAGTAATCAGTAGCAGCAGCTAATCTTGTGTGTCTTTTTCGTCCAACAAGGAACAAAGTTTGTCATCCTGATACACCAGGTCTTTAATGATGTCAATAAAGAAACAGCCCACCCTTTGGTTAAAAGACTCTGAGCCTAGGGCTTCCCTGGTGGCGCAGTGGTTGAGAGTCCGCCTGCCAATGCAGGGGACACGGGCTCGTGCCGCGGTCCGGGAAGATCCCACAAGCCGCGGGGCGGTTGGACCCGTGAGCCATGGCCGCTGAGCCTGCGCGTCCGGAGCCTGTGCTCCGCAACGGGAGAGGCCACAACAGTGAGAGGCCCGCGTACCGCAAAAAAAAAAAAAAAGACTCTGAGCCTTCAAGGACCACTGGTTGTCCAGAGGAAGCCATAGTTATTCTGGTGAAGCACGAGGCCACGGTCGTTTTGATCAGTCACTCAATGGAGGGTCCAAAGCTTAAGCAGAATAAACTCAGGAAAGACAGCACTGGAACTCTAGGAGTGTAACCTCACCAGCAGATGAGGTAGTGATGGATGACTCCTGATTATGGAGTCCTTTTCATTTCTCATTTTATATTCTGAGTTGTTACCTAGAATAAATCCTACTGTTTCTAATTAATGCACTCGTTGTCTTTGTTTTGAATGGAAAAGGGAAAAAATGTGTTTATACCCCTGCTAGCAGCATACAAAGTATGCCTAAAATGGAATATCTTTCTCCATCATGAATAACATTAATCTTTGCAGTTCTCCAAAGTAACTAATTGCTGTATAGTTGAATTCCTGTTTGTAGGGATGGGTGAGTTTCCAGGTGACAGTTTGTTGCAGGAAGAATTCTCTCCAGAACCATTCTTAAGATTATTGTCAAAGTCCTTAATCAAGAATGAGAATCCAGGGAATTCCGTGGCAGTCCTGTGGTTAGGAATCCACACTGTCACTGCCAACGGCCTGGGTTCAACCCCTGGTCGGGGAACTAAGATCCCACAAGCTGTGCAGCATGGCCAAAAAAAAAAAAAGAATGAGAAGCCAAACTGTTAGACTAAATACACAGACAACCAGCTGGCAACAGGCTGAGCTCATCCTTCCTGGATTCTTAATTGTCAGAGAGAATTGATGGATAAAGCTACAGAGGGCTTGTCATCCATTACAAATCTTCCAACGGGAGGGGAGCCGCCACGCCACAGTTTTCTTCTATCCTGAGCCTGTCTTTGTTCTTCCAAGTTCGTGAGTATGAGATGCCTGCACGCACCCATGCCCTCTGATGACATGATGACAGTGATAGTGAGCCTGAGGATGCCACACCACTGTGCCATATTCTTGAAAGAACCCTATTTTGTTCCAACAACAATTTTCAGTGAAAAGAATCATCACATTTTGCATATTCCCTTACAAGGGCTTGGAGAGATTACATCACTTGTTCAAGGTCACACAATTATTAAATGGCAAAGTAGGAATTTGAGCCTGGGACTGTCTGCCCCCAACCCCAGGCTTTCGAGCATCAGCCTCATTGTCTCTACTGTGATAATGGCTTCCCTGTGGTAACTGTTAGAGGCTGGAAAATGCGGGCCTGAGAGAACTTTTAAATATGAAATAACTCTGCCTACTGAGATTCTTATTTTTAAAAACCCAGAGGAAATTATATTAATATATTTATTTAACATTTATGTACAATATTTACATTTACAAAATGCTTTATAGTATAACAGAATGGGCAGAAATATTTATTGGGGCATATAATTTGTCTTTTCTTTCATATTCATTTATTCCTTTGATTTATATCAAATGTTCTCCGCTTGGTCTTCTGAGATCATGTACAATGGTAACAAATTTAAAATAAGATTAATAAAAGATTATTTTATATCACTCCTAGGGAAAACCGAGCAGGGCCATGCCATTCTCTGTTCTTGATAAATGTTATGCAAAAGCGCATAATATCGTCCCCAGCATACTGTCTGTAGCACCAGCTATGCTTGTTTATGGTGCTTTGAAACTCTAGTTGGCTCTTATTCCTCATTTATTTTCTGGTATTCATTTCTGCCCTTCAGCTGGTTGGGGTGCTCCACATTTTGGATAATAAACTGCTGTGAGCAGCATCTGAAGAGGCTGCACTCTGGCCTTTCTTCATTGATCACCAAGCCAGAAGCCTCTGCAGAGTTTTCTTGCTGATGATTCCCTCTGCCTGGAAATCTTTCTTCCACTGATGGTCCCATAACTGCTACCTTCCTTCACTCGGGCCTGAAATCAAACAGCACCCTCCCCAAGAGGCCTGTGTTGATCCCAGATCCCAAAGAATCACCCCCCCATCAGTGTATCCTGGCTGCTCTTTTATTTTCTCTTTAGCACATAAGACTATAAAGAGCCCTAGAATTCCAGCGTTTGGTAAGAATAGATAAAAATATATATATTGATAAGCTAATATTTTGTCACTTTAAGTTGCTATGATCTGCTTTAATCTTTTAAGGAATCTCTTTAATGCAAAGTACTCTGAAGGTTTGGAATACACTCCTTGTCTTTTTAGACTCTGATCGTTATTCTGGAGGGCATGCCAATATATGGCTAGGAGCAAATACCCATGTTTGGTTACCTTACAGGTTCTAAATCTAAATAACTTGTGTGTATAATCAGTAGACTAAAAATCTACTCTCAGAAAAAATGTTTTTCTCATCCTTATATATGTGTGTGTGAAAATTTACTTTTTCTTTAAAGAATTGAAGGTAGAGTGCCTAACTAAACTGGTTTAGAAAGACAAGTATAGAGGTCTGCCCTGGGAGGGAGGGTTGGGGGACAGGCAGATTGGGTAAGTGGTTCTCCACCCCGGCTGTACGTTATTAATAATGATCTATCCTACCAACCAGGACCAATCAAATCAGGATCTTGGAGGGTGCGCCCAGGCACTAGTGTTTTTTATACTATGCCAGGCGAGCTGATGTGCAGCCAGGGGTGAGAACCACTGGATCGGCAGGCTGCTGTAGTCCAGTCTTGAGCAAAGGGAGTTACCAGGGTAGTCATTGTCGGCCCTGCCTTCCCACGCCTGCCAGGTAGAGGCGCCTGATTCTCATCCAGCTCTGACTGAACCTGGAAAGAACCTAGGATCCCCCTCTCTGCTGGTGGTTTCCGGAACTGGTCTTGCTGTCTTCAACAGTGTTCAATGAGCCTAGCGGTGCCACCACAGCACCCTCTCCTCCGTTCTGGTCCCCTGTTTCGATTTCCCCCTTTTTTTTATCCCGCCGCACTGCGTGGCTTGTGGGGTCTTAGGCCTTAGTTCCCCAGCCAGAGATTATACCCCGGCCCTCGGCAGTGAAAGCTGGAGGGCAGCTGGAAACCAATCAGGAAACTGAAACAGGGGAATTCCCTGGCGGTCCAGTGGTTAGCGCCCTAACCACTGGACCGCCAGGGAATTCCCCTGTTTCAGTTTCCTGATTGGTTTCCAGCTGCCCTCCTGAACCCTCAGCCCAAACCTTTTCCGGCTCATCTGTGCCTGACTACTCTTTGCTTAGCTCCTGCTGACTTCCTTTCCATGGACTCAGGGCGTAATTCCCTATGTCCAAACCGCCAGCTGGGGTCTGGCTTCCAACAGATTGAACCACCCAGAATCACAGTGGAGGCTCCCTCGTGACTCATCCCAGCCTGGCAAACTCAGCAGCTGCCAAAGCCCCAGTGGGACCTGGCAAACTCAGCAGCTGCCAAAGCCCCAGTGGGATAATACCCTTGAACATGGCCCCTCAACAAGGCCTTTGAATTCCTGGAGAAATAAACTCCATGCCCTTAACAGGAGGCTGTGCAAAGCTATGTGCAAGGGGGCCTGAACACAGAGAGGGGTGAAAAATGGGGGCCAATTAATGCAGTCAGCCAACCACAGATGGGAAGCAAATAAGGGAGATATTGACTGAGCATTTCTGGGGAAGAAGCAAAAAATGTGTGAACATCAGCTCTACAAGGAGTTTAATTTGATCTGAGGTGAAAATAGGTGACAAAATGACAATTGTGATCATGTTGCCATGAAGCATCCAAAAGTTTGGCAACTTGGATGCGAGTCGAGAAAGGTATATGAATTATTTAGACAAGTTAATAATGGCAACGTGAGTGCTGCTCACACTGTGAACCAGGGGAGAGAACGGGCTTGGATGAGATCCTGGAAAAGATTGGGGGGTCCGCCATGCAAAGCTGCTTCCTCCCAGGAAAGGAACGGGGGAGTTAGGGCTAGAGCGACCGCAGTGTGGTTCTTGGGAGCTTCTGTGGACTCGGTTGTATGACGTACACTCAGTTCATCCCTTTGCTTCTGGTACAGCAGCCTCAACTCTCTGAATTTCCTCTCCTCCAGGCACCTGGGTGGATTATACCTCCCTGCCCCTTTGAAATATGAGAGGAAGTGTCATATGTCACTTCCTTGTGGAAGCCATGAAGAGCCACCACTGTATTTTTTTGGTGTTCTCTTTTCCTGTGACAATGAATTGTCAACCTTGCATTGAGTTGGTGGCATCAAAAAATGGTAGTCTTGGGCTTCCCTGGTGGCGCAGTGGTTGAGAGTCCGCCTGCTGAGGCAGGGGACACGGGTTCGTGCCCCGGACCGGGAGGATCCCACATGCCGCGGAGCAGCTAGGACCGTGAGCCATGGCTGGGGAGCCTGCGCGTCCGGAGCCTGTGCCCCGCAATGGGAGAGGCCACAACAGTGAGAGGCCCCGCGTACCACAAAAAAAAAAATGGTAATCTTGGCTCCCTGGGTGACTAAATTAAGCACAGCCACCTGCTGACTCACAGTGGACAAATAGCACGAAAGAGAGATAAACCTTTACTGTGTTAAGCCACAGAGCATCAGGGGTTGTTATTACTGAAGCAGAGCCTAGCCTGTCCTGACTACTGCAAGGACTTTCCCCATGAACGTGTCCCTGTTAACTCTCTAGAACTTTTGCTTACCTCCAGCCTGGTAGAGTAGAAGGAACCAGTTTTTATCACTGAGAGGGGGAAAAAGTTTCCGGCATTACCCTTCTGTGCTCCTCTAAGGTGGATAGACTCAGGGAATGGAGAATGGAAGAGAACTAATGTTTGTTGATTTCCTACTCTGCACCAGGCACCATGCTGGTGCTGTGCTTGCAGCCAGTCTTTAGAACAGTATGGTTAAAGGATTTTCATTTTTATATTATTGATAAGGAAGAAGAGCTCAAAAGAGGTTAAATTGCTTGTCTGTAAATCTAGCTAGGAGATGACAGAGCCAGGAGAAGAACTGAAGTCCATCTGACTACAAAACCTATGTTCTTTTCTTGTAAAATAAATATACAAGTAATGAGCTTTTAACCCCTGATAGCCTGTTAGTGTTTTTCTCCAGACCATAATCTCTTTGGAATAATCTTTAGTTAGATCAAGCTATTATTCCAAGCTATTATTCTTAGAATTATTTTCTTCTTTTATTTCACTCAGATTTGTTTTTACTGATCTTTGACACCTGAGGTGCTACAAATCTGCATGTTTGTTTAAACTGCAACCAAACGCACTCATGTTTATGTTAGAATATCATCACCAGGATGTCTGGAACTTCTTCCACCGTGGCTACAGGTTTTTTAAAAATGTGAGGTTTGCCTTTTCTGGCAAGGATCTTGGAGGAGGGAAATAGAATGAGATGAGGTGTGGAGGGAGAAGGTTTATTTGTAAAGAGGAGAACATGAAGGCTGTACTCAGTTACCAGAGACCCTTTAGTACATGGGATCTTTTCAGCTATCTCTCCGTGACGCTTAGAAATGTGTGATCCATCTACTCCAGAAGATCCCTTGTGACTCCTGCTGGGCCTCACCAAAATAAGATGAAATCTCCATGCAAACCCACGACTCACGCTCTGATTCCCTTGGCTTTCAGAGCGCAGCCAAGCCGCCCCATTCAGAGTTTGGCAGAGGGCATGCCTTGGCCTGTGTTCTCCAACTCATGACATGACTTCAGGATGGAGGGCCAGGATTTTTCTCAAGTGTAACAATATTAATTATCAAGTCACTTTAACACACGTGTGATGTATGTGTGCATTTATTTCACAGGAATGGTATAAAGATTAAATACTTAATGAATCCATTTTTCATATCAAGGATATATTTGCCCTGTGCCTAACTATATCTCTCCCTTCTGTTTCTCATGAGAGATATAGCTATCTTTATTATGTAATCAGTAATATATCATTCCTTCTAAGCAGGATGTAATTTTAGCAACAAGATGAATGGCCCGGGAATGTATTCCACTGCCCTCTGCAGAAAGGAATATATATCAGACCTGCTCAGGTGTGTGTCACTTCTTTATATTGGGAGCTTTCAAGCTCCCCAAGTGGCAGCCTGGGTTTTTCTGGCTGACAGCCCCAAGTTCTCTGTTATGGCTGCGCAGACAGCATTAGGAAATGGCCATGTGTGAACAATAACCAGGCTTGCTCGCTCCAGCCAATGAGGGATGTGGCTCTCCTGGGCCTAGGATTATTACACCAGCTAGAAAATAACCAACTGGGGCTTTAATTTATTTATGTGCAGGATCTGTTTGTATAGGACCATCCTCAACTTCCTACCCACCACCTCCCATTTTTTCCCCTGATGCCTTTAAGCAGTGAAATTTCTTTAAAAATGCAGGAATAATTCCAGTTTGACTAGCAACATGAGGAATTAGTCAGTTTTTCTTGAGCTTTCAAGGAGAAAATGATCATTTTCTTTCATGCTGCCTGTGAGTTTTATAGCTTCTTCGTAGCACCTTCTATCTTGATAACATTTTAATTTTGAAGCTATTTTGAATTCATTTTTGAATTGATCTGTAGGAGAATCAAAGCAATACCTTATCTACATTTCAGATGTGAAAACTGAGGCTCAGAGAGGGTTAGTGATTTGTTCAGGTTTGGGGACATGGCCAACTAAAATGGAAAACTCCATATCACACGGTTGCCTATGCTTAATTTTTAATGATCTCTATATAAGATGGAAGATAAAAGTTAGAGGTGTTTGCTTTTGCAACAATTGTATATGTGAAAATCTGAAATTCTTTGTGCAACTTCTGCATTTGCTGATTCTAAGATGTACTTTTCTCTCATACTTGTGTCCCCCAAACTGGGATACAGCTGATAATCAATGGAGTATCATAATCTGATTGGTACTGTTTTTCCTTTCTTAGTGGTTGCAGCAGATTGACACTTAAAGTACCCCAAATCTTCACCCCCCTCTGTCTCCATGTCCTTCGCCAAGATGTCACTTTGCAACTCCCCCATCAATCAAATCTATTTCCCTAAGCCTGGAAGATGGGTGGGCCTTATCTTTATTTGTTCCTGCAGAGGGCACTGTTGGTGCCCACCCATTCCCCTTGGCCCTTACTGCCTCCGCCTGCCTGACTTCCACAGGCACCTGCATTCTTTGCTTGAGGCTGTCTTTGCCTACTGTGATGGCTTAAAATATGTTCAGAGTCTTTGACATGCCTCCCTCCTCTCCCCTTGAGTGTGGGCCAGGTTTCATGACTTGTCTCGCTTCTCTCAAATGGAAGGTTGGAGAGGTAGTGTGACTTTCTAGAGGAGGTTATAAAAGCACTGTGGCTTCACCCTCTCCGATCACTCACTTTGCGGTAAGCCCTATACCTTGTCCTGAGGACATTCAAAGGGTCAAAGGAATTGAGACCTCCGGCTAAAAGCCAGCCCTGACTGGCCAGCCATGTGAGTGGATCATGTTAGAAACAGATCCTCCAGTCACAGTCCAGCCTTTAGATAATAAAAATCTTGCCGATTTCTTAACTGCAGCCTCATGAGGAAACAGAAGCCAGAACCAACCAGCTAAGCTATACCAAAATCCCTGACCCTCACAAATAATATGAGATAATAAATATTTATGGTTGTATTAAGCCACTAAGTGTTGGGATAATTCATTGCACATCAGTATATAACTAAATATATAAACTTATCCATGTGGCAAGCTGGAAAGGTTGGTGGATTACATTTTGGAAGCATCCCTCAACCAATGACATGCAGTAGTTTGTATAAATACCACAGCTTCCTCATGCCTTGTAGATCACTGAACTCCCAGAGTTTCCCCAGGGGAAACTCCATTTGCCTGGGATAGTAACTGGATTGATAACACCCTTTATTGACTACTTTCCCTCCCCTAACTTCTTCATGTCCCTACTGGTGTTTCCTTCACCTCCCATATTAATTACTTGTTCTTAAAGCCTTGTCTCAATACCTCCTTTTTTGGGGGAGGAAGGATGCAAACTAGGTCAATTCCACATAACCAGTTGCCAGATCCTGTGTATTTTTAATTTGAAATTATATTTCCATGGTTGTAGTTCAATAGCACCAACCTGACCTAATGCAAAAAAAAAAAAAAAAAAAAAAAGCAAAAAGGAACCCTCCCACTTCACACATATATGAATGTTGGTGAAAATATACCCCCTCCTCAATTTTTAATACAATTTAAAACTCAAAACTAGGGAAAAAAAATCCTCAAGTGCCAAGCACAAAGAGAATACTCAAAGTTACAGTGATAAGAGGGAGGTGAAATGAAAATGCTCACATGTGAATCAGGAGGAGAGAGAGAACTTAGCAGCTGAAGCTTTGAAGCTCTATGAGCAGGATTATGTAGGTCTGAGCTCCGTGAGACCATAATCAGGAACCAGGCTACCCGCATAAAGCCAGGGGTCCTGAAGAGATTATCTAGTATCCCTCTGAATCGGGAACTAGAGGAAACTTCTGCTAGCCTAGGGGAATTGCAGGAAAGCATCTAATTTTCTTGGGGCTGTGAAAGTAATAGGAATCACCAAAAAAAAAAAAAAAAAAAAGAAAGAAAGAAATTTGTTCCACAAGTTGTATGAGGCCTGAATTCTGATTACTCATGTACTATGGGAACCCCAAACTAAGAAATTATCATAAAGTCTTGTCCAGAATTGGTAAGTGTAAAAATGCTCCAAAAGGATGTTTTAGGGCGCATAAAAATTATGTGGCCTCCCCTTTCAATCTCATCTCTTTAAGGAAGAGTTTACAGAAAGAAAAAAAGAGAAATGAAAAAAAGAAATCACAGAAGAAAGCCAACCACAATGCAATGGAGCCAGCAGATGAACAAATGGGAGAACTTGTACTTCAAGAACTAGAAATAATAGAACAACAATCTAAAAAAGACTTTAAAATAAGTAAAAACAAAAAACATTTCAAGACATGGAGAAAGGAAAAGTAGTCACAAACCAAGAATAAAGCTATTTGAAAAAGGGCAGATTTGGGGAAAAAAATTCTAAAAATCAAAAATATAGTAATTGAAATAAAAACTTAATAGACCAGTTGGACTGTAAGGTAGAGGTGGCTGATGAGAGGTTAAGTGAATTGGAAGACACATTGCAGGAAATCACCCAGAATATAACACACAAGATAAAGAGATGAAAAATATGAAAGTTGATCAAATGAGCAGGTCCTACCTATGTCTATTAAGAGTTCCAGATGGAAAAAAAAAAGGAGTTAGAAGCAAACAGATAGTAGTCAATAATTTCCATTATCTAAGACATGAGTCTTTAAAGAAGCACACCAGGCCTCATGCAGTATAATTAAAAACAAACCTACTTTTAAACACTAGTTCAACTGCAAAGTATCAACCTTAAAAACTACCAGAGAGAAACACAAATTTACGTACCAATGAATGACATTTAGACTGAGGGCATATTTCTCAAAGCAAAAATAGCAGGCAGAACATGGCTGTTGTGTTATAAATGTAGTTACAAATGCACAGGAATAATGCATTCAAATTGCTGAGAGAAAAACTGTCTTTCCAGAATGAAAGTAAAATAAAGTCAATTTCAGACACAAATGACTATTTTGACCAGTAGTACTTTGGCATGTAGTACATGAAGATTTACTTTGGCAAGAAAGAATATTACCTTGAAAAGAAGAAGTGGGATGCAAGAAGTATTTTTAAATGGATAAATATGTTGGTAAATATAAACAAATACTTGATAATACAAATTAAAATGCCTATGTGTTTAAAAATAAGGGAAAAATAAATTTGTAAGTATAAAACCATGGAACATGGGAGAGCAGATCAGAGTTAAAGCATATGTTATTTAGAAGGAGGTAAGTGATATTGATTAATTCTAGACTTCAGTTTAGGTGTGAATATGAATATAAGGGTAGCCATAACAGAATAGAAATGGAATGCATAATTTGCATGCAAGTAGAAGAAAAATATGAGCTGGAATACTATCCACCAAATCATGATAGTAGCTTCCTCTTGGGAGAGAGAAGAGGCGATGGCCACCAGGAGGGGCTGGGGAAGGGGGTAAAGGAAACGTCAACTTTATCTGAAATGGTCTACATTTTTAAAACATTTAGAAACAAGCCTTTTTGTCCCCTGTGCCTCTGGGATATGTTCAGGATTTTCCCTGATATTCAAGGTCCCTCATAACCTGCCTCTATTTTTCAGCCAGCTTAGCTCCCTCTCCATCTCTCAACACATATTTTCTATTTCCATCAGGCCAGTCTCCCCATTTTTTCATAATCCTTGGCTTATTTTAGGATTCATATCTCTGTTGTCCAAATCCTGCCAGTCCTCAAACACCCTTCTTCCTATCACCCAATATTGACAACAGCAAATGGGACTGTCTGTAACACATAGTACATAATTACATTCTGTTTAGCTCTCTCTTATTTGTACGTAGCTATCTTACGTTTATGTTTTCTATTTCCTTTTAATTGCTTTCTTTTATTCAGTATTTAACGTAAAAGATTATAGAATCTCAGAGGTCAAGAACTGTGGTGTTTATGATACCCTGCCCTGAAATCCCTCATGGCATGTTCCACAGCTAAACACATTGTAAAGAATGTATTTGTTAAATTGAAAGCAGTCCCTCTGATGGAAAGGCAATAAGAAAAGAAAATGAACAAGCAAGTTTTGATCATTCTTTGGTGGATAAATTGCACCAACTAAACAATAATAAAAGTCACTTATTTCAAAGTTATTGATTAATCTCAGTGATCTGGAATGTATTTGAGATTCAGAAAAAGTTGGTTAAAAACATGTGCTTTGGTGTCAGACAGATCAGTTTAACCATGTGATTACTATCTTTATGACTATGAATAGGCAACCTAACTAGTTTGAGTCTTAATTTCTTCATGGGTAGAAAGGGAAAGTAGTTTTTGCATGGAAATCACCTAGCTCAGCACGTGGAACATAGTAAAAGCACTCAGTAAATGTGACCTGGGATTATTATTACCTAAAATATGTAAACCCAAAGCCATGAATGAGATACCTCAGTTCTCTCCCATCCCGCTGCCAGCCCACAATAGAGTTGCATTTATCTGCCCTCTAGAAGTTGTGTGGCCATGCTATTTATGTTTGCCAATAAAATGTAAGCATAAAGACATATTTTGTTTCCTACAGAATTTGTAAGACCTACTGAACAATTCATCAATTCACCTTCCCCTATATGGGGAAGCACATGTTGAGATGAAGCCTCTGCTAGCCTGGGTCCCTGAATGACCATGTTGAGGAGAGCTCTGCTGCAACCCAAGTAGACACATAAAATGAATGAGAAACAAGCTTTTGATGTGTTAAACCCCCTGAGATTTTGGAGTTTTTTGTTCCTGCAGCAAAACTTAGCCCATCCTGACTAATATAATGCATTAAAAGTTGTAGTTTCCCCCATCCCACCCCCCAAAAAAAACCTACCTAAAGCCATACTTTAGAATTCACTTGCTCTTATTTAAAACACTTCTTTCCAACTTGTTTATGTGGTTTCCCATCTCACAGGGTGTTTAGAGCAAAATATTAGAGGCGATGTCACCAGAGGTAGGCACTCACCCCAACGAGAAGGGAAAACTGTGATAAGAAGATAAGGAACTCAAAAAGCATTGTGATCTGGGGCCATTTGGGATAGGTGGAATTAATGATGCTTACTAAAAAGCCTTTGAAGCCATCTCTGTATCACAGCAATGCTTTTTCAGTTTATTACAGGTTCATTACATTTTTATTTTGCTTATTCATTTTCTTTATTTTATCGTACATTTAGTTTTTACTACACTTTTTTTTTTTTTAATGCTTACTATCTCCCAAGCATCATGCTGAACACCTTGAATGTGTAGCAGGTCACTAACGCTCTCAGCCTCTCTCAGAAGTGGCAGGTTTTATCCCATCTCTGTAGCAGCACTCAGAGATTTGTAACTGCCCGAGGTTTCTTGGTCACTATGGAAGCATCAGTTTCACGTGAACCCAGCCCCTCTGATTTCAGAGTCCTTTCACCATCATGCCTCTCATGCATTAGCATAACACCGTAGGATAACCCTCAACAAAGGCTAAATTATGTTTCAGAAAAGTCTGTTTTAAAAGGCTGGGAGACATGTGTAACATTTTGGACATTTTTCTATTAAAAAAAAAAAAAAGATTCAACTTTAACAAGTGTTGGTGCTTCAAAGGCTAGAAAGCTTGGGTTATCAGGAAAAGCCACATGTGGGAAGCAGCTCTCTCTCTAACAGCATGAGATAAATGAGACAGTCTTGAATTTCAATGATCTTATAAATGCAACAGGAATGATAAATATAAATCTATTAAAGCTCTTTCATTTAGAACAAGGAATCTGTATTCTTTGACCATAGAACTTTTTTTTTTTTACTGCAACTTTCAAACAGAAAAAGTTGCTGGCCACGGATGAGTCACTTCCTTGGTTCTTTACAATGTGAAGAAAAAGGACCCATGGTTGGGGGTGGGGAAGTTGGGGAGAAGGTGAATTTCTCTGCTGCTGTCCAAATGGTTGCCAGAGAGGCCCCAGTTTGCCATTTCATCT
This sequence comes from Mesoplodon bidens, assembly GCF_964165515.1. Taxonomy (NCBI): domain Eukaryota; kingdom Metazoa; phylum Chordata; class Mammalia; order Artiodactyla; family Ziphiidae; genus Mesoplodon; species Mesoplodon bidens. The sequence continues at coordinate 30,675,895 of NC_138175.1, forward strand.
CTGTAGTTGTTTCCTTATGTGAAGGATGGCGGCTGACACCCAGGCGTCTTCGCCATAAATGAAAAGAGCAGAGGACAACAAAACTAGAAGCCCAGAGAAGTTTCCTGCATTGAGAGGCGTTTGGCAGACAGCGTTTCTTATAGGATAACAGCATCTCACTCCTCACTGCCAGAACGACATCTCTGGGGCTCAAGTAACCTGCTCTGGAAACCTACATTGTCCCTACCTACCACAAACAAGGTTTCACTCTCAGTGGAAATTTGATTTGTGTTTGTATTTTTGTATGACCTTTCAACAGGTAAGCAACCTATTTGTCGTAGAACCGTAGCACTATTGTTTAAACATCACAGTGGCAATTTCAGTTCTCTGGAGGAGCTATTAAGAACGTAGGGTCCCTTCCCTGATCTGTGTTTTTGTCCCCCGTTACTGGGGGTGCAGCGTATTCACATACCTTCAGAGGGGTTCAGAGATGCCAGAAGGGGGGTGATTGCAAATGCTTACTATCAGGCTACTTCTGACAATTCCTAATGTAATCCATACACTACACATACATTCTAGTTATACAATTTATGAGGTATAACAAGGGGAGAGAAGTGAAGCTGGGATATAATTGTGACTGATGTGAAACAGACATGTAGAATGAATGGCCTTACAACATTTTCTTTGAAGTTTGTTAAAAGCAGTAAAGTGATATTCACTATAAGTGAAACCTGCTGTTACAGATATCCACTGGCTTGGGGAACATTTTCTTTTGACTTTATTTCTTGAATTTTAATTTGCCACTTGAAGTTTTCAAAATTTTTTTCTTTTGACGTGCAATGGACGAGAAAGGGAATAAAAATTGTGGAGCACCTACTACGTGCTTATCCCATACCAGGCACTTGACATCAGGGCTGACTCACAAGCCACAGTAGGGCACAGTGCCTAGGGGCCACAGGAGTGTTTTGGTTTCTTTTAAAGTCAGAAGAAAACAATGATATAATAATAATACATTATCAATTCATATAATAAAGTTAAAATTTATTATAATAATAATGAATATAACAATGAATCGCACCTGGATTATATTTGTCTTTTAATCCTTTCTTTATGGAAGAAGAAGCCTCCAAAGGCAATGTGGCAAGGGCCCACAGATTCCATAATGTGGTGGCCCTGCTTGATAGAAATTATCATGTTTAATTCTCTTGAGTGAATCTGAAAGACTGGAAGACATGGAGAAAGTGACATTTCAGAGACTTAAGTTTTCCTAAGGTCCTAAAACTAGCAAGTGGTAGAGGCAGGTCTTAAGACTATTGTCTAATTCTTTCCACTGAAGAAGGGCTTAATGTATAGGTAATTCTACATTGGAACACCTGGCATTAGGAAAGAAAAATGTCACATATATTTGGTACCAAAGAAATGAATGGAAAATCAGTTCTGAGGTTGACATGTATTTTTCCATACAATATAGGAAGATGTGTAGAAATATATGTAACCCAGATGTCCCCAAGTTTACCAGCTTCAAGGTCAATACTTCTTTTCGATGCTCAAATGATAGTTTACGCACCCACAGGAAGTCCGGCCTTCGTCCTATCACTATCGTCTTCCCATCTTTCTCTTGGGACCTGTGAAGACCACTTATGTGTTCCTCTAACCAGTCCTGGTTAATACCCAACGTCTCAGCAGACTGCTTCTCACCGCATTTGGGGCGTCACTTTTGGGGCAGGTGGTCACAGGTCTCTCTTCACACATCAGTGCGTGCCCCTCTCTTTATTCCCCAGAACACAGCTAAGACAGAGCTGGGACTTCCAACCAGTTTTTACTGTAGTCTTGGGGGCATCAGTAGTACAACATGAAGGGGAACACTCGACGAATACCTAGGTCGACCAAGCATCCTAATTTGCCCAGAACTAAAGGAGTTCTCGGGAAATTTTAGTTTGAAAACTGTGTCAGTCCTGGGCAAACCTGGACAAGTTGTTCACCTTACAGATGTCTCATCTTGAACCCACAGCCCTGACTTACCTCACTTAGGGCTTCATCTTGGCTATTGGTCTATCTCCACTCGGCTAAGCTGGTTCTTCCCATCCCTGTCACCTCCAAGAATGCTCTTTCCTTAGATCCCAGACCCAGCTTTTCTTGGCCTCAGAGAGAGGAAGACCTCTTTCCTCTAGTTTAAGACCAGCCTCCTTCCCTGCCCAGCCTCATTACTAACAGGAAGACCTCTTACCTTGCTGGGAAAGACCTGTGCTCCTCCATTAGCATGTCATTAAATCCTCATGGCCTGGACAAGACAAACCCAGAAGTCCACAAGACTATTCCCAGACTCAAAGTCATTTAGTCTTAACTGACATCATGTATGGGACCCCAAGAGTCTAATATGGGTTGTTCTGTATCAAACCCATGCAGTTTCTTGTCACAGTCTCTTGGCCTGATAGATGAATGGGAGGTTGGGTCATCCCCATAATTTGGAATCTCTTGTGAGAAATGTTTAGTTTAGAACACAGACACATCTCTGGCGCATCATGAGAAAAGAGGTTTATAACCCCTAAGCAGCACAGTTCTGTTCAAACACACCACAGATGTTACCAAGAAGAGCACTCAGCCCCTTGATGTGAAGTGTCTGAATTTTGGTTACTCTGTGGATTCAGGACTTTAGACAAGAACAATGGGTAGGTATATGTCCTATATACGCTGTTGACTAAAACACCTTTAAATTGGACCTCCCTGAAAAAAAGGAAAGTTCTTTTCCAGCACCAATTCCAAATCCTACCCTAGAATTCAGCAACATTTGTGACTCTCAATGATGGGTTTCCAACTTTGAAAATTTAAAACTTAGGTCTACGAAGAACCCCATTACAGGTAGGATCAGAGAGTACGTAGAGATTACAAAATTTGTAACAATGCAATTAAGTGTCACATGAGTTGACAATATTTATCACAAAGCTAAGAGGCCATCTTGGGCAAACTGACCAAAAATTTAATATTTCTGAGAAGGGAAGAAAAAATTAAATGAGACAGAATAAAGTTAAGAAAGCTGATTTCAGAAGACTTTACACTGGGGTGGTAAAACTGTAGGAGGGCTTTCACCAGACTCTGTAGCATTAACTTTACCATACTTACAGTAAAAAAATCATGATTGTACCTTCTTCTATACCCTGTCATTATTACATCACCTGTTTCAGTTTTTTGATGAATGAATATATGTGTGTATGTTAAACTTGAAATTAAAAATCAAATCATCTGTTTTAATAATTTTGCTGTCACTCTACCTACTAAATATCACTTTCCTTTTTTTTTCTCTGTAGATAATCTCAAGAAATACAGGATAAAATAGGTGTTTGACTAAAATTCCAAGTAGACCTAAGAAGTTTGTTGTGCTGAGGCCTGGATAGACTTAGGAACACATGAATCCAGGGGTTAGGGAAGAGTAGGGTCAAAAAGAAAAGTAGTACAGATAGTTTTTGCCTTGGTGAAAAGTCAGAACTTCATATGCTGCAAAAGAGAGGTATCAGAGCAAATGTGGATTGCCACAGCAATCAGACAAGAAATAAAAGGAATCCAAATTGGATAGAAGGATGTAAAATTACCACCATTGGCAGATGACATGATACTATACATAGTTGAACCTTGAAAAACACAAGGGCTAGGGGAGCCGACCCCCTGCATGGTTGAAAATCTGTGTATGACTTTTGACTCTCCAAAAACTTAACTATCAATAGCCTACTGATGACTGGAAGCCTTACCAATAACACAAACAGTCAATTAACACATATTTTATATGTTATATGTACTATATACTGTATTCTTACAATTAAGTAAGCTAGAGAAAAGAAAATGTTATTAAGAAAATTATCGAAGAGAAAATACATTTACAGTATTGTACTATATTTTTCAATACTGTTAAGTTTATGTCATCCATTTACAAGATGAATTGTCTATCTGTCAGCACCTACATCAATATTGGCTTATATGATACAAAGCACAATAGATATTATACATATTACTAACAGCAGACAGAAAAAATGAAAAGATAATGTGAAAAATAAATACATATTTCTTTACAAGTATAACAATTCATGCATTGATAACAAAGAAGCAGCAATATGATTGCTTTATGTTAACCTAGTGTAACTGTTACAATTACTTCATGGTAGCCTAGCCTATAGGCTAATGAATGAATTGTTATAAAATTTCTTTATGGCATACAATATTACAGTCATATTCATAATACAGTATTGGAAACATTGTTACATTATTTAGAAAACCACTTACCTGTGATAAGAGGCTGATATGCAGTTTCTCCAATTATGAGAGAGAGAGAAGCACACTGTACAGTAAGGTAATCTTTTGAAAACAAAGATATAAAACAGTAAGAAAACTAGCACATTATTAATTCTATATGAAATGTCACTCACCTATGCCTGTGTAAGAATAGGCTATCCACTTCAATACAACTCTTGCACGTATATTTTTGTACCTTTATTGAAAAAATCTACATATAAGTGGATTTGTGCAGCTCAAACTCATATTGTTCAAAGGTCACCGATATAGAAAATCCTAAAGACACCACCAAAAAACTATTAGAACTAATAAATAAACTCAGTAAATGTTCAGGATACAAAATTAATATACAGAAATCTGTTGCATTTCTATATACTAAGAACAAACTATCAGAAAGAGAAATTAAGAAAACAATCTCATTCACAGTTGCATCAAAGAGAATAAAATACTTAGGAATAAATCTAACCAAGGAGGTAACTTGGAAGTTATTACATTGATGAAAGAAATTGAAGACAATATAAGCAATTGGAAAGATATGTGCTTATGGACTGAAAGAATTAATGTTGTTAAAATGACCATACTACCCAAGGCAATGTACAGATTCAATGCAATCCCTATCAAAATACCAATGGCATTTTTCACAGAACTAGAACAAATAATTCTAAAATTTGTATGGAAACAGAAAAGACCCTGAATAGCCAAAATGATCTTGAGAAAGAAGAACAAAGAACAAAGCTCGTGGCATCACACTTCTTATTCCTTATGCTACAAAGGTACGGTAAACAAAACAGTATGGTACTGGCACAAAATCTGATATATAGATCAATGAAACAGATTAGAGAACCCAGAAATGAACCCACACTTATATGGCCGATTAATTTACAACAAAGGAGGCAAGAATATACAATGGGGAAAAGACAGCCTCTTCAATTGGGAAACCTGGCCAGCTACATGCAAAAAAAATCAAACTGGTCTACCTTATCACGCCATATACCAAAAAAACAAAAAACAAAAACAAAAAAACCTCAAAATGCTTAAAGACTTTAATATAAGACCTGAAACCATAAAACTTCTAGAAGAAAACATAGACAGTACACTCAGAATCAGTCTTAGCAATACATATGTATTTTTTGCCTATGTCTTCTCAGGCAGGGGAAGCAAAAGCAAAAATAAGCAAATGGGGCTATATCAAACTAAAAAGCATTGCACAGTGAAGGAAACTATCAACCAAACAAAAAGGCAGCCTACCAAATGAGAATAGATATTTGAGAACAATATATCTAATAAGGGGTTAATATCCAAAATATACAAAACATTCATACAACTCAACATAAAAAAAATGAACTGGATTAAAAAATAGGAAAGGTCACCTGAATAGACATTTTTTCCAAAGAAGGCATACAGATGGCCAACAGGTACATGAAATGCTGCTCAGCATCACTAATCATCAGGGAAAGGCAAATCAAAACCACGAGATAGCACCCCAAACTTTTCAGAATGGCTATTATCAAAAAGACAACAAATAACACGTGTTGGCGAGAATGTGGGAAAAAGGGAGTACTAGTACACTGTTGTTTGGACTGTTCATTGGTGCAGCCGCTTTGGAAAACATTATGGAGGTGCCTCAAAAAGTTAAAAATAGAACTGCCATATGATCCAGCAATTTCACTTCTGGGTGTTTACCTGAAGAAAACAAAAACATTAATTCAAAAAGATATATGTACTCCAGTGTTCATTGCAGCATTATTTACAATAGCCTAGATATGAAAGCAAATTACTTGTCTGTCAGTAAATGAATGAATAAAGAAGATTTGGTATATATGTTTATCGTTCATAAAAATGAAATCTTGTCATTTGCAACAATATGGATGGATCTAGAGAGTATTATGCTAAGTGAAGTAAATCAGACAGAGAGAGACAAATACCGCATGATCTCACTTACATGTGGCATTCTAAAAAACAAAATCAAGGAACAAAACAAAATGAAAACAGACTTATAGATACAGAAAACAAATGGGTGGTTGCCATAAGGGAGGGAGGGTAGGAGGGGTGAATGAAATAGATAAAGAGGATTAAGAGGTGTAAAATTCCATTTATATAATAAACAAGTCACAGGGATGTAGCATACATTATTAGAAATATGGTCAATAATATTGTGGTAACTTTCTATGGGACTGATCATGATCATTTCATAATGTAGGCAAATGTCAAATCATTACGTAGTATACCTGAATCTAACAAAACATTGTACATCAACTATATTTAATTTAGAAAATCAATAGAGTATGTTATTAGTGTAAGAATAGTCTGGTCAATGAGACACAATAGAAGTTCCAGAAATAAACCCGTATTAACAAAATAAATTGTTTTTTGACAATGGCACTGAAAGAATTCAATAAAGAAAAACCTTCAACAAGTGATGCTGGAGGAACTGAATACCCAGATGGAAAAAAGTGAACTTTGACCCTTACTTCAGTCTGTATAAAAAAGTTCATTTGGGATGGGTAATAGACCTAATTGTAAGATCCAAAACTATAAAGTTTCTAGAAGAAATCATAGGAGAAAATTTTTATGACCGTGAGGTAAATAAAGACTTCCTAGAAAGAACACTGGTAGAAATAACCATAATATTTACAAAAATCAGATTTCATCAAAATTAAAAATTTCTGCTTATCAAATCGTATCATTAAGTACAGGAATAGACAAGCTACAGACTGCGAGAAAATATTCACAAAAAATATATGCGGCAAAGAACTTGTATCTAGTATAGAGGACTTGAATCTTTTATAACTCATTACTAAAAGGACAACACAATTTCTTAAATTTGCGAAAGACTTGAACAGGCAATTACAATAGAACAGATACAAGTAATTAAAAAGCACACAAAAAATTCATTAGTCATCAGAAAAATGTTAATTAAAACCATAATGGTATACTACTTCACACCCACAAAATAGATAAAATTTTAAAATGCTGACCATACCAAATGTTAATGAGAATGTGGAGTGATCAGAATTTGAATCTATCTCTGGTAGGAATTTAAAATGGTATAACCACTTGGAAGACACTGAAATTTTTTATAAGCTAAACATACATGATCTAGTAATTCAATGCCTAGCTACATACTTAAAGAAACTGAAACATAAGTTCATAAAAAGATATGTATAAGGGTGTTCATAACAGCTTTATTCATAATAGCCCCAAACTGAAAACAGATCAAGAGTCCATCCTTGGAAGACTGGATCAACAAACTGTGGTATATTCATAGAATAAAATACTACACAGCAATAAAAGAAACAACCTACATGAATGAATCTCAAAAACATTATGCTGGGCAAAAAGAAGTCAGACACGGGAACTACGATTCCATTTATATCAAGTTTTATAACAGGCAAAACTAACCTATATTCCAAGATACATACTCAGGAGAATTGAAAACATAGGTTTACGAAAAAAACTTGTACACAAGTGCTCACAGCAGAATTATTTATAATAGAAAAAAAGTGGGAACAACCCAAATATCCACCAATTGATGAATGGGTAAACAAAATGTGGTATATCCATACAATAAAATATTACTTAGCAATAAAAAGAAAGAAAGTACTAATACATGCAACAATGCAGACAAACCTTAAAAACATTATGGCAACTGAAAGCCAGACACAAAATGCCACATGTTGTATGACTCCATTTATATGAAAGCACTAGAACTGGCAAATCCATACAGACAGAAAGTAGTTTAGTAGTTGCCAGGGGCTGGCAGGAAGGGGCAGTGGGGAGTGACTGCTGATAGGTATGTAGTGTCTTTTGGGGGTGATGAAAATATTCTAAAATTAGATAGTGGTAATGATAGTACAACTTTGTGAATATATCATTGAACTGTATATTTTAAAAGGATTAATTTTATAGTATATGAATTATATCTCAATGAAAAAAACTATAGTGACAGAAATTTGAGCAATGGTTGCCTTGAAATCAGGGTGTGGATGGGGATCAAAAGGAAAATAGGAAGGAACTTTCTGGGAGGATGGAAATGTTCTATATTTCTTTAGAAGTGTGAGTTAGAAATGGCTCATAGAAATGGCTGTATGCAAATTTTTCAAAACTTATCAAACTATAAAAAGTAAGATCTGTGCATTTACATGTAGATTTTTGCCTCAATGATAAGCAAATTAAAGGCAAAAAAGAAAAAAAGAGTTAAATTGGAATAGAATACTTCTTTAACCTAGGTATGACAATTTTATCATATATATAAATCTCAAACCAGTAAGTCAATATCTTAGTATTGAAACCCTCTATAATCTATCATTACAGTTGGAAACAAGACCAACATGTCCTGTTATGGGTGAAATGTTTTAACAAGATTCTGCAAGTGCTCACCAAAATAATTAGTGAAAATAAAAAAAATAAGTTTTCTGTATTAGAAAGGAGGTGGCCCCAAATATTGTTATTTACAGTTGTTGGAATTGTCCACCTGAAAAACCCAAGAAATAATGAGAATTGTTGGAACCAAGAGAGTTTACCATCCTAATTGTAAAGCCAATAGCTTTCCTATATAATATTAAACACTAGTTAAAAAATATAATGGTTAAAACAATACCATTTTAAAAATTAACAAAAATAGGAAATGCCCAAGACCAATATAAGCAAAGTTATTAAACTCTACTGATGGACATGAAAATCACTTTAATAATTCAAGAGTGCCTCTCATCTTTGCATGGATGGACTCAAAATAATAAAGATACTGCTTTTCTCAATTCATACACATATACAGTCCCAAGCAAACCCCAGCAAGGTTTTTATGATATCTTTTAAAAAATGATTCAAAACTAATATGGAATTAAATGTGTAAGAATAGCCAGAAGAAGAGTGAACTTTCTTCTACCAGGTATAAGAATCCTGTTTTTTTGGCCATGCTGTGTGGCATGCAGGATATTAGTTCCCCGACCAGGGATCAAACCCGTGTCCCCTGCAGTGGAAGCGCAGAGCCCTAACCACTGAACCACCAGGGAGTTCCCCCAAGAATCCATTAATTAACGTTGGTGCAGAACTAGTACAGGAAGAGGGGTACCTTGATGGAAGATAATGGAGAGCCAAGACAAAAACCAAAGCATGAGTATGGATTGGGACAAAGTAAAGGCAGCGTTGAAATAACAAGAAAAAGATTGGATTGTTTACCAAATAACGTTAGGACAACTGACGTTTATGTGCAAATAAAAATGACTACCTATTCCACACCTTACCATACCACAAATTCACGATGGATTAAAGGTGAAATGTAAAGACAAAACCAGAAAAGTACAAAGAAAATAATAGATAACTATTACATTTGTTAATTTTGGTTAGAGAAGGAGTTTAAGGAGGATGTTTGTAGTATATCATCAAAGCCAGACACTAAAGAGGGAAAGGATTGACTCCTTAAAAACAAAAAAACTTCCATATGACAGAAAGCTCCTTAAACAAGATTAAAAAACAAACAATTGGGGAAAACACTTACTGCTTATGTGACAGACCAAACGTTAATACCTTCAATATGTGCTTTTTTATGGTTGCTTTCAACTGAAGAGTCCTGCTCAAACTTGCTGAAACGTGCACGGGGATTTGCTAGCTTCTGTAACTGGAAAGCCCAGGGATGGAGAGGCCTGAAGCTTCCATCATGAGGAAGCCATGTTGGTTGCCTGTAGCCCAGTCCCTACTATCCTACCAGCCTAACAGTCCTCCAGGAAAGAGTGCTGCTTCTCTGATCACTCCAGCACAGAAGCTTTTGGAAGGATTTTGACCCAGTTTGGGGCACAGGTCTATCACTGCATAACCCCTGTGGCTGAAGGAAGGTTTCTTTCTCTTTTGCTCCTGTTTCTCTTTTGTTCTGAGATTCTAGTGTGTTACCCACTGATGATTCTGCCCAGGCATGGATCATGTGCTACCCTTGTGGCAGGGAAAGGGGTAGGTCAGTGCTACACAAACTACTTGGGATGAATTTTTCATAATACAGAGTGATTCTGTTATCAGAATAAGGGAGAAGGAACGCTAAGGGGAAAAAGCAGCAGATTTTCACTAACATATATAAAGAGTTCTCACAAATCAATAAGAAGTAGTATGTTCAAAAATCCATGAAATGCCATAATGATTCATCATTAATTAAATTTCACTTTTTCTTAGTCCTATTCTTTTATATCTCTGCTGAATGCTTTCCAAGGTTGTAGTTGGCTACTTTGATAAACTAAGCTGTTATAATTTATCACAAGATGCTAATATGTTATAAGGAGCTTCCTCTCCTCTTAGGTAACCCATAGAGTACAGGGGCTTCCTGCAGACAATGTTTAATCAAAGGATTGTCTCGGTTGTGAGGATTTTAGGCATGAAAACTAAGATACAGTCCCTCAGGCAGAATGAATACTCAAATCTTTATTTCACTAGCATTCAATAAATCTTTCTTCTTGTATCTTTGACAAGCAAGGGAAGGCCTTGTTATTTTGGTTTTTCTTGAATAACCTATGATTTTGCAGTTATTTTATGTGCATATTTCTTAAATGAATTTAGGGGCCTGAACTTTACTGATTTTGTTTCAAATTTAGTTTGTCTCATTGCAAGAAAGATTAGATTATTACTTTATATAATTTATATGGTTTTTATAAATATAAATTTTTATCTATTAGATTTCAAGTTGCTGCTTTTTAAAAAAATATAGGCTGCATATTTTAGACCTAAATGAGAGTATTCATAGAAGATAAAAAGTTCAATTTTTGAGAAAACAGAACATTTCTATTAACTTAGAACCCTGAAACTTGAGAACCATGATTATTTTGATTTTTTTTTGTTTGCTTTTAAATTTTGCACATTATTTTTATGAAAGAGAAGGAACCAATGGCAGGGAATTAATTCAAGAGACCCTCTCAAGTTTGTATTTCACTGAGTAAATAAAAGTATAGGCTCAACCCTTTATGTGTGCTCGGAGGCATTATTCACCTTCTCTGTGTCTCAGATTCATCATTTTTGAACAGGGATTACAATAGGATCTACCTCACAGGGTGGTTTTAAGGGTGCAATGAATTCAAGTGCTTTGAAAAGTGCCTGGCCCAAAGTAAGTGAAGAGTCAGTTGGATATGCCTATTATTCATGTCATTTCTAACCATAGCCCAGCCTACCGACAGTTATGTAGCTGACACTGTTCAGAAGTCCTTGGGAGGTTAAGAAGTACCTCCTGCATGACAGAATGCAGTTGAATAGAGTTGAGAAGCTTACTTCCTTGAACTAGAAATCTCTGGAAATAGATGTTTCAACTATGGATAAAAGAAATGAACACTACCATTAATCAGAAACATAAAGAGTTCTCAGAGTTCCTTGTTACCTCTCTGTAGCCCTTATTCTATGATGATTTATCCACTGAGGTTTCTGTTTTCTCTACTAATCTGTGAATTCAAAGGATGGCTATGATTTATTCACTATTAATTTCCTCGACCCACTGTGGACCTATCACAGAGGGGCTCACTGAATATTTGTTGAATGAGTGAATGAATGAATCAGCTAATGAACAAATAACCGAACAGGCATACAACTCTCCAACCCTCTTATATAAATAGTACTCTACTGAGCAGTGTACAAGTCAGGACTAGAAGCCCCAGAGGCCAACTCCCTGGAGAGCAATGGGACAGGTTTTATCTACTTGCAATCTATTAAAAGATCATCCTTCAAAAATTCTTTAAAGTGTCTTAAGAAGAGGAAATTCCATCATCACATGTGCTTCAGCCATGAATTTCAACATTTCTTCTTTGAGAAAACATGAAATATTATACCAACACAGATAAAATCTTTTGACTACTTTTATTGATCATTCATGCATATATACTATTAAAGTTGAAACAGAATTGAAAGGTGGTAAACCAAAAGGGAAGGTAACTTAATTTAAAGAAATTTAAAGGATGAGAGGGAAGCAATGAACATGGTTGAATTTGCTGAATATTTTTCTATGCTGGGAAAAAAATATTACCTGATAGGTATTTGATACTTGAACAGAATGAAACAGTTCGATTCAGAAAACATTTTGAAGCTTTGCTTTTCTTTTGATGCAGTAGGTGAGGTCTTTTATTTTTTTAAGAAAGTATCTAGTTCAGTTCTGTTTGAATGATCCTTCAGTATCTCTCTGCAGATATAACTTGTTTTATTGCACTTCGCTTTATTGACTTTTGCAGATACTGTATTTTTTACAAATTGATGGTTTGTGGCAACCCCTATCAAGCAAGTCTATTGGTGCCATTTTTCCAATAGCATTTGCTCACTTTGGGTCTCTGTGTCACATTTGGTAATTCTCACAATATTTCACTTTTTCATTATTACCATATTTGTTATGGTGATCAGTGATCAGTGATGTTGGATGTTACTACTGTAAAAAGATTACAACTCTCTAAAGGCTCAGATGATGGTGAGCGGTTTTTTTTTATTGATAGTGTTTTTAGTTTTTTTTTTTTTTGCAGTACGCGGGCCTCTCACTGTTGTGGCCTCTCCCATTGCGGAGCACAGGCTCCGGACGCGCAGCCTCAGCGGCCATGGCTCACAGGCCCAGCCGCTCCATGGCATGTGGGATCTTCCTGGACCGGGGCACGAACCCACGTCCCCTGCATCGGCAGGCAGACTCTCAACCACCGCGCCACCAGGGAAGCCCTCGATAGTGTTTTTTAATTAAGGTATCTACATTGTTTTTGTACAGAACACTATTGAGCACTTAATAGACTGAAGTATAGTGTAAACACAACTTTTACAGGCACTGGGAAACCAAAACATTCGTGTGACTCACTTTATTGCGAAATTGGATTTATTGCTGTGGCCTGGAACCAAACCTACAACGTCTCCGAGGTATTTCAGGTTGAGTATGATGAGCAGTTGGATTTGGTTCAGCTTATAGCTCACAAAGGTTGTGTGTTTCATTCTGGTGGAGTGGTTGTTGTCACCCTTCGATCTGGCTGACACCTCCAGCTATTGTGAAACTCAGGGGCCTCCCCTGGAACTGTAAATGGAGACCCCAAATGAGATCAAATGAGGCAGACGCCTTAAATCAGAAGTGTCAGCTGAAGAAAGAGCTCTTTCCCTGGGTTCCTGCAGTGAGCGGTCCAGGGGCCCATCACTTAATTCAGAGCTAAAACAACATAAGCAATGCGCTGGGTTTTCAGAAGTGGCGAACTGAAATCCTTTCCCCTCAAATTTCAGAATTAATCAGGAAATATCTACAAGCATCAGATAGATGAAGATCAAAATGTCGTCTTTATTGCTGGCCTCAATTAGAACATGTGGCTGGAATCTGTGGCCCAGTAATTGGGTTTCCACATCTTGCTTCTCACTCCCTCCTCCAAGACAAGGCATTAGGACGGCCTCTTTGTAAAGCAGACACTTCCTTGGTCAATGGCAGACAGGGTCACTGTCTCCCATCTGAGAAATCTCATGAGTTCAGACCAGTAGAAATGGCCTTCCTACCTGCCTCCAGAAAGGAGATGCCAGGCCCAAGGTAACTCATCCTGTGGATGCAGAAGCAAGAGGAGATGCCCCTCCAGGCAGACAGCCCTGAGACAGAGCCAGGACCAGCCAAGCCAAGCTCAGGCCACCCAGGCTGGTGGCTCCTTCTCCTCTGGGGTGCGAGTGAAGGGGAGAAAGGGACCAGCAGCACTGGGGAAGAGCTGTCCACTTTCCACGTACTTTATCCTTGCCCTTTCGTCTCACAGTTCAAAACAGCACTTTGAAAACTTTCTTCAGAATTGAGTCCCTGAGTAAAAGCATCTTCATCCTTCAAAGGAGCCACTCCCATTGCTTTTAAGTCAGGAGAGCCATGGTTGACTTTTTCTAGAAATCCCTCTTTCCATCATGCCTACCCCTTCACCAGAGGTCCCCGTCCTTGTCACTTTCTTCATCCTTAACAACTGAAAGTCTGCGGCCCTTTCTTGCTAAGAAGGGCCTCTTGTGTTGTCTCACACCAGCCCAGGTGGCTGTCACCCATTTCGAGACATTTTTCTCCCTCTCCCAAGCACCTGCCCTCTACCCAGCACACACAACTCAGAAGCCCTGATCTCCACCAAAGCCTTGGACCATTTGGATTATTTCCTGAGCACTTACTGTAGTCACAGCCTGTCTTAGAAGACTTCGTAAATGTAGGGAATTTATTCCCTGTATATACTAGTTTTTTCTATACTTACTAAACGTAAGACTGGAAACGTTGATGTTGTTGATTTTGTTGTCATGTTCTGTTGCGTGTGAGTTCTTGGGCTGTTGAATTTATTCATTCAACTCATTCATTTATTCATTCACCTACTAATGTTTATGGAGTGTGCTTGGCCCTGTGCTGAACCTGGGGTTACAGATAGGAATAATGCTCAATTTCTATCTTTGGGAAATCAGTCTCGGGGGAGGGATGGATGTAATAGATATTTTACAATATGGCCAGGTAAACTGAATTATAGAGGCACATTGAACCGAGGTCTTGGTTGAAGGTTGAAGGGTGAGGGAGACCAGGACATTTTGGCATGTCCTGGTCTCCTTCCGTGTGAAGAAGAGCAGGATGTGCCACAGGAACAGTGAAAGGCAGGCTGGGCCCCATCTGTGGAAGGCTTTGTAAGACAGAAGAAGGAGTTTAAACGTCATTCTGTAAGCAACAGGAAGCTGGCAGAGATTTTAAGCAGAGGTGTAACTCGATCAGCTTTTTATTAGGGAGATAACTCTGCATCAGGCGGATGGGATTCATTCTTAGAAAAGTTAATCCTTCCAGGGCAATAGGCACTTGGCTGCTGAGAAGCCTGGCTTTCAGCTCAGTGTTTGGAGGGTCTCGAGCGATATTGATGTAATTGAGCTTTTAGCAAAAAAGATGAAATCGTAATAGCCAATATGTCTAAAATGAAAAGAACGTGATTTGCCTTATAATAAGGTACCCCCCTTAAAAATAAATCTTTAATTCAACCTATGAATTTTTAATGCCAAGAACGCAGCATAATACTTTGAAATTGAAACTTGAGATACAGGCATGGCAAAAATCATCCCTACAGTGGATTTGGGGCATACAAATTGAGCAGTATGAACTATTGACACCTCCTGGTGGCAGCAGATGTGTGTTGTTTGCCTGGTCAAAACAAGAGGGAAATGAATCAAAGGCATTAAAAATAAATAACACTGGCAGCCCAGAAGGAAGGGATGGGAGGATGAAATGGCCCCGGTCTCAGGACCGACCTGGTAGAGACCTGCTGGAAGAGAGAGATGGCAGAGGGGCGCCTCAGGTGACCAGGGCCAGCCGCCACTGCTCCCAGTGAGAAGGGCTGAGCAAGGGCGTCTGACAAATTTAAAACCAAAAGGTAGGTGACTGAGATCGATGTTCCAGAATGTCCGCTGGCAGTTTTTTTGTCGTTGTTGGGTTTTTTTTAATGTATTTATTTGTTTTTATTTTTGGCTGTGTTGGGTCTTCGTTGCTGTGTGCGGCTTTCTCTAGTTGAGGCGAGCGGGGGCTACTCTTCTTTGCGGTGCGCAGGCTTCTCATTGCGGTGGCTTCTCTTGTTGAGGAGCACGGGCTCTAGGCACGCAGGCTCAGTAGTTGTGGCGCACAGACTTAGTTGCTCCGTGGCATGTGGGATCTTCCCAGACCAGGGATCAAACCCGTGCCCCCTGCATTAGCAGGCGGATTCTTAACCACTGAGCCACCAGGGAAGCCCCCGTTGGCAGTTTTTAAAGGAGATTGTTTTCACTTTTCAGTTCTAAACATCCAGCCTGATCAACGCTTTCTCCATAGTAATCTCTTTCAGCTCTATAAGCACTTTTTAACCTTCTCAGCCCCCTTTCACGTACAGGGTTGTATTTAATATAAAAGAAAAGAACCTTTCCTCAAGGAAAGAACCACCCAGAGTCATTGCATTTCTCACTTGTACGTTATTTAAAAAGGCACAAAAGACATTAACTGTGAGATGTTGAATAGCAAAACACAAAAGCTGATCAAATGCCATCTTAGACGGACACACTTACCTACTCCCAGTGGAAAAACAGGAGAAGGACCAAAAAGAAGCATCTTGGTTTCTGACTCATTTCTGATATAGAAATGGCTCAGAACTGATATGGGATGATCCAGGGTCCAGGTTTAATATTCACTGGCTGGATGACCTAGGACTTCTCCCTACCTCAGTTCCCTCTAGGTAAAGTGTGAAGATGGGCTGCAAAAGAGCTCTAGGATCTAGTGGGTGTTGGGCGGCTTTGTGACTCTCATGGGTTCTAAGCACTTTTGTCTTCATGGTCCCCTTTTGTTGTTGTTGTTTCATCTCTTGGTTTATTAACCAGCCACAGGTCATGTCGGTGACAGAGGTAGTCTCATTCATCTAACATTTTAAAACTATGATTATCACCCAGCTATGTACACCAGCATACTCCTTTCCATAGGATTCTGTGTTTTCAGGGTCACTGAAGTATAACGTAACCAGAAGCTATGATTCCATATTCATTTCCAGATCAGAAAATGCATTATCCCTCCAAGTCACTTTAACATCACTATCAATACACATATGGTAAAAGCAGGTTGTTTTTGCAAAGAAAAGTTTCCCTGAAACATCCAAAGAGTCATCCCAATGTCAATCTCCTGGCTGGTACTGCTCATACAAGATGTTACCATCTGGGGGAAGCTGGGTGTAGGGTACCCAGGATGTCTCTATTATTTTTCCAGTTTCCTCTGAGACTACAATTATTTAAAATTATTTAAAAATAAAACAAAACATGTTATTCATGGAAATAGGGACTAAACATTTCAGTTCAAAATCTAAAATGAAAAGTTGAAGTTTCTTAGGAGAGTTTGGGAGTCACCTAACAACTGTGATACCTCAGTCAGGGGAACCATTAAGCCCAGTGAAAAAGGCTTATTTCTGTCGGAGGCTCCTTACTAACTCTGGCAGTGATAAACATGACACGACATGTCGCTCTGCTCTCCCCAACCCCCAGACCAAGGAGGCTCTATGAATTAGCTTCAGCTCACAAGGAACAGGTGAGACAAGGGCCCCCAATTTTGTGAAATCCCAGGGAGAGAACACTGCGCATAATTTATTTCCATCACTCTGCGTCTGAGGCTTGCACACACCAACTGCACAATCCCAGGCCAGCCGCCTGCCGGGGTTCGGAGCCTGGTCCGGACCCAGGCCGGACTGGGTTTCATCTCGCGACCTCCGATGGCACCAGCGGGTCGGCCTGGCTCAGGGCGACCTGGTCCTTCTTCTGCTGCAAGACCTGCTCCTCCCACAGCGCCTGGTCCACGTGATCGGCGGTGAGCACCACAGGCTTGGGCTTCTCCTCGTCGAAGAGCCGCTCGTTGGCCGCCGGGTACAGCTGGTGGGGCCCGACGGCGCGCAGACGTGCCGGCAGGTGCAGGAACTTGTGGGCCTTGAGGTCGCAGTCGCGCATCTGGGACCCCGGCAGCCACCAGCGGCCCACGAAGCCCACATCTGGGATCCGGTCCGGGAAGTTGGCCCAGCGGGGCTGCAGGTAGCGGCAGCGGGCCTGGTGGGGGCTGACCTGGGCGTCGAAGGGCGTCTCATACACCAGCGAGCAGAGGCCCAGGCTCACGGGGCGCCGGTGGCCGCGACCCGGCAGCCAGAGCGGCTGCTGCAAGGACGCTTCCGGGTCGCGTTGCGCGAGGCGGCCGCCAGCGGCAGGAGGGTCCCGGAAGCTTCGAGAGATCACTCCAGGCCAGGGCGCAGCAGGCCGTCGCGTCCCCGCAGGCCTCGGAGGAGTCCCGGAGCGGAGCGAGGGCCCCGGAGGCCAACCGCGCCCACTTGCCGGGCTTTGCAGACGCAGCGTCGCCCTCCCTTCCGCGGCTTCGGGACCAGAATCCCTTCGGAGCGGCCACCGCCGTTCTCTTCAGCTTGGCCAGGTATGCAAAGCGGAAGGCATGGGCAGTCTCTCTGCGCAAGCGCCAACATTGCCGTTCGTGGCCCCTTTTTAATTAAAAAAAGAAAAGAAAATGAGATTTTACGACTGCTTGCGTAGAAGAGAAGTAGAAACAGGTCTGGATTTCATTTGCCTTTATGCCAACAGAGTGAAAGTATGCATCTTGCTTCTTGCACGAAGCAGACGTTCTTGTGCTATGGGCCCCAGGGGCGCGGTGCCCGCAGCATCTCCTGGCAAAGTCGGCCCCGAGGGGAGGCAGCCGGAGAGGCAAAAGGTCACGCGGGGGAAGAGGTGAGCTTCTCTTTAAAGGAACCTGGAATCAAACTTGCACTCAGCCACTTATTCCTGTTTGGCTTCAGGCAAGTTATTTGCTCTTTCTGAGCCTCAAGTTTCTCCGACGTAAAATGAGGCTAATTAATAAATCAGAGCAGCTCCCTAGGATTGGGGTGAGGGTTGAATGAGACAGTCCTCCAGACTCAGGACTTTACGATTGCTCAGTGTCTGACATTTAGTAAGCGCTCCATACATGGCGGCTGTTACTCTTCTTCTTATTTTATTATCATCGTCTTCCCTAAGGGTTTGACCCATTTGGCCAGTATGGCTGCTCAGCTCAGAGCAGGGCCGACACCTGTCTGCCCACCCACTTCCTCCCTGGCAAGGTGAGCAGGGCTCTTTCCTCTTGCAGGCATTAGGCCTAATTCATGGTAGCCTCACTTTGGGTTCCTCTCGCAAAGGGTGTGTGGGCCCGTCGGGCTGCAGAGCCAGCTGGTTGGTAACGCCCACCCCTAGGCACAAGCTGAAGAGCCTCACCTGTGTTCATAGTTTGGGAGGGCAGTGATGGTAGCAGCCATCGCCCTGCTCTGTGACTGCTGCGATGATCCCATTCCAGGGTGCTAAAAACCCGCAATCATTATTTAACGCGTTTGGTTGAGTTTCAAGCTTTTTTTTTTTTTTTTTTCTATGTACACAGATTATTATAAATTTTTTAAAAGTACACTATTTAAGGACCTGAATCTATTCTTACACGTTATTACTGGAGAGTAAAAAACTTCCATGAAATTTGAGTGTGTGTGTTTGGGTCTTTTGCTAGCCTAAAGTTTCCATAACTACATCTGTTTAAGATTCTGTGGGTATGGAAATCTCATATTGTTGATCTAGAAGGGCTATTTTTGCTTTACCAAAGGCCAATCACACAGGTCAGTGGCAACCCCTCCCCCCTGCCTTGCTCAACTGCTATTCTTTGGGCATTAATTTTAATGTTTAAATAGCAAGTGCATTTTCCAAAGACTGCATAAAGCACTAGATAAGCAGAAGACCACTCACTGGCTTGGGAAGAGCAGAGTGCGCAGCGAAGCCTTTCGCATATAGAGAATGCTGAATATCTCCACCATTATTTAGCATCAGAATCAGTTATGCTTGTCTGACTGATGGACAATTTTTTCCCTACCTGCTCTCTTTGCAAGTGACCTATACTGTCTAGACAGTTGCATATTATTTATACATTCATTTCAGATTTTATGATTTTTGTTTGTTTCACTAAAGTTGTGCAGGTTTCATGCAGCCCACAGTTGGAAATGTACTTCATGAAAAGCCATATAATTGCACCAGGTGAATGCCTTCTTTCTTAGAGTTGTGTCACCATTAAAATTTTTAAAAAGTGTTTTTTTTAAGAAAAGACCATTATATGAGCTCTGAAAAAAAATGAGACCAAACTTTCCAACTTCAGCCCACACACACACACACACACACACACACACACACACACACACACACACTCCCCTTCTATCTTCAGAGTACCAGCAGCGGGCCATGGAGAGAATTAAAGACAGCTAATTTCAAAGGTTCTTAATCAATTCAAGTTGATCCCATTTGTTGATTAGGGAGTCAAAACGCATTATTTGCATTCTGTTTCAAATTCAGAATTTTCTTCAGGAGATTTGAGGCTGGAGAAATCTCTTACAGAGCGATCCCTTGGGCAATAAGGGAGTTAATTTGAAAACTCTGGTGAGTCTGATGGGTTTTGAAAGTTTCACATGAAACATTTATAATGGCTCCTTTCAGGGTGGTGGATTTTGGTTGAGTGTGTGTGTGTGTGTGTGTACTTGTGTGCATGAGGGTTCTTCAGGAGTTGTGAACCAGTGGCTGAAGCTTTGTGTAATTATCTGGGTAGTGAACAAAATGCCCCATTTCCATCCAGACACATGGTGTTCTGTAGACATTACAGTTGGAGAAGGGCGAATGGCACGAAGTTCAGGATTAAATGGAGGCGCATTCCCTTCCTGAGGTGCATCTGAAGCTTGGGGCTAATTCTGTGCAGGTCTCAGGCCCCAAGTCTGACCAGCCCCACTGCCTTGGATGCACAGTTTGGAACTCTGTCTTTTCCTGGCTTCATTGTGGGAAGACTTTCTACATGAGACTGATATTTGGTATGGGTTCCTTCAAGCCCATGACCTGGTGAGCTCTGGGAGACGTGCCCTGACCAGTGTCAGAGGAAGTGAACCCGAGGGCCAGTTCTCCTGGGAGGACATGCTCAATGTAACCAGAAGTGAGGGCATGCATCTGGAAGTCCCTCCCCTCGGATTTCACCTCCCGCCCTCCCACCCCCAGTGAATTTTGCTAAAAAAATCCCAGCCCTGCTTAGAAAAGAAGCATGTTGATGTGTGTGTGCCCTACATATTGGAAGAAACTATTTCTTTGGGGCAAGATTATACATTAACCTACTTGCATCTCATTTATGACAACTGGAGATGGTGAGGGTGAACATTTCATAGGAATTATATGAAGAAAAAAAATGTAGCTCCAGCTGGATACAGTTTGTTCTGTATCTTTGGAGTCTCACCCCTAGCCCCTCAATACGTACCCGCTTATACTGCTTCCCATGTTCCACGGAGAGTCACAATGGACACCTTAAAATTGACCCTGGCCACCAAATTGTCAACCATGTTCTGTTTATCAGCCAACACCAACATTAAATCGTAAAACTTGCTTACCAGGTGGCTAAAGTTATTTGGGATGTAAAAATATCACAATGAAGAAAGCAAACAATCTTCACCACTCTTACAGAAAGGGAGAAAGTTTCACCTGTCTAAATACCAATTCTAAAACACACCATTTCCTTCGATAACGGCAAAGTGGTCCTTTTCAAAGGCTGTTTCTTTCTCAGCTTTGATTTCATTTTCTATTCCGTTCCTACGGTATAAGATTAATTCCCACATTCTGCATATTGCCTGGAGTTCGGCACACATGTTCACCGAGGTGTACAGCCCTCAAATAACTTTGGTGCCTCTTTCACCCACTGTTAGGAAGTATATTTAAAAGAAATTGCCTTTTATAGATTTAAATTACAAAAGTACTGATATCATGCAAAAGGCAGTTTAACTCATGCAAGCATACAAATAGGTAAATCTTAGGGAAAAAGATACCAAGGCTAATGTGAATGTAAATAGGATTAGCTGCCTGCATTAGCAGCGGCTGTGAAATTTAAAGTACTTTCTGTTAGGTTATTCTTTAAAATACACCTATATTTCATGTGTGCATTTGTAGATATTTGGGAATATATTTTACTTTGTCTTGGGCTTGAATTTCGTAACAAGTATAGACAACGGTCCTGACCTCCACCTATTGACAGCCAAAGTAGAAGGGGAATTTAACTTTCTTGATGGTTAAATATTTATTGATGTAGAATTTCAAATCTCTAGGAAAATAGGACAAACTTTGACCAAGAAAACAAAGATTCATATTGCAAAGAAATTAGAAAACCGAGTGTATAGTGGTTTTATTTTTCTTTTAAGAAAAGCCTTATTTGTTCCCAAAGGTTGAATCAGATGTCAGTGAGCAGTTTGGAGCAGGGATTGGCAAACAGTAGCCAATGGGCTGGATCCAGCTCCCTGCCTGTTTTTTGTTCATCCTCCAAGGTAAGAATGGTTTTCACATTTTTCAACGGTTGTAAAAAAATCAGAAAAAGAGTACTTCATGACACATAAAAATTACGTTAAATTTAAAACTTAGTATCCATAAATAAAGTTTTATTGGAACATGGCCATGATCACGTGTTTAAATATTGGCCGCTTTCTCACTCTAATAGCAGATTTGAGGAGCTTATGGCCTGTAGGGTCTAAAAGATTTACCATTTGCCTTTCACAGAAAAAGTTTGCCAGCTCGGGGTTTAGAGTAAAAGTATCTTTATGCACTTTATTGTTGAGAATCAAAATTGTGTTATTGGAGTTGGAAATCCGTTCTCTCATATTTGTTTACACTGAGATTATTTTCTTAGCTAGAAGCATCAGAAACAGATTATAGGTAATAAGGCATTTTTTAAAAATTAAGCCACAAGCTAACAGAGCACCTAAGGGCTACAGGTATGAGTCTTTGGAAGGAGGTGTGGTCAAGTGAGAGCGAAGAGCCTGGATCAGGAGTCCAACTCCCTGGGCTCACATCTCCGGTCTGCGACGTAAGTTATCATGCTTAACCTTCTTCTTTTTTTTTCTTTTTGCGGTACGCGGGCCTCTCACTGCTGTGGCCTCTCCCGTTGCGGAGCACAGGCTCCGGACGCGCAGGCTCAGCAGCCATGGCTCACGGGCCCAGCCGCTCTGCGGCATGTGGGATCTTCCCAGACCGAGGTACGAACCCGTGTCCCCTGCATTGGCAGGTGGACTCTCAGCCACTGCGCCACCAGGGAAGCCCAGTGCTAACCTTCTTGCTCCATAGTTTCCTTATCAGTAAGATGGGGGCAATAATGAAAACTTGTCTCATAGGTCTTTGCCAGAATTAAATGAGATGATGCATTATCACATGTTTAGAAGAGTGCCAGTCTGCAAAGTTCAGTTAGCGCTGGTTATTTTTTTTTTTTAATGTAGAATGTTGACATTTAAATCCTTGTGTATTCTGAGAGTTCACTTCCGTGATAGAAGCACCTATTCTTTAGGTCACAATATTTTGAAAGGGTTCATTAGGTAACATCACTTTGGGGTTGTGGAACACTTCCATGTGATGTGCATGCCAGCTGAGGATAAAATGCTAAAAATACAGCTTCCAGGAGTCGTTGATCAGGAGTCAGTTTTCTCAAGCTATGCTGAGGAATGGGATGGGAGCAAAAGAATTGCTGAATTGATTTGCTTCAATCCAGCCTGTCCTATATTACTTAATTTTAGATCTAGTTAAGAATATTCACTTAGTCCATCATTTTCACATGAAGGCATCGAGGTCCAGAGACTGGGATAGACTCAGCCAAGCCACACAGTAAAGCAACCCCAGAGCCATGAGAGAACTCAGGACTTATAACTCTCACACCTGGAGCCTAACAGTAAAAACACGTGCACTCAGCACCCTTTTTCTTAGACCATGATACTTAGCATGGTGCCCAGCACTTAGTAAGTACTCAGTAAACACAAGAACAACAAAAACAACAAAAAAGAATGAATGAATGAGCTACCTGAAATCTTCAAAGCCCTTTAAAACACACACAAGCATGAGAAAGATTTATTCCAATGGTTAAATGAAGAAAGCGCTCCACAAAGAATTTTTTATGGTAGATCTGCCCCAGTATCTTACACCTGAGCACCTGCTGTGATCAGTAGAGTCCAGTCCGTCACTTTTTTTGCCAGTAAGAGTTTGAATGATTAGTGATTCAGTCCATATATAATGAGTTTATGTTTCTTCCTTTTCACCTACTCATAATTTATATTATAGTGGTATATTATATGAATCTCTATAAACCACCTCCAGTACATATTGGAATAAGGTAAAGTGTGCATAAATAAATGAATGGATATATGGATGGATAAAGTACATAAAAGTGAGAAGAAGAATAAATGGATAAGTAGGTAAAAAAGAGATGGTCAGTCAACAGCCATAAATTGCTTAGATTGGTATGCAGTAGGTACTTAATGAATATCGGTTGACAGGATAGCTAGGTTAATATAGTCTATTTAAAAATTTTTTTTTAAATTAATTAATTTATTTATTTATTTTTGGCTGTGTTGGGTCTTCGTTTCTGTGCGAGGGCTTTCTCTAGTTGTGGCGAGCGGGGGCCACTCTTCATCGCGGTGCGCGGGCCTTTCACTGTCGTGGCCTCTCTTGTTGCGGAGCACAGGCCCCAGACGTGCAGGCTCAGTAGTTGTGGCCCACGGGCCTAGTTGCTCCGCGGCATGTGGGATCTTCCCAGACCAGGGCTCGAACCCGTGTCCCCTGCATTGGCAGGCAGATCCTCAACCACTGCGCCACCAGGGAAGCCCATAGATTAATATATTTTAGAAAGCTTTTCAACATGCAAAATTGCAACAAAATGTAACCTGACCATTACCTTGACCAAACTGGGCACATTGTTCCAGAGTCCTGGAGTTAGATGAGCTTTCTTCTGTCTGGCCTCACAAGGAGCATGGGAATACAAGGGCACCTCCTTCCCAGACCAAATTTGATGCATGAAAATCTAGATTCCCAAAACAGATCAAAGAGACATGCATCTCACTATTCATTGATTCATTGAGTCCCTGCATTTTTGCCAGACCAGTACTAAATGTTGGAGATCCAAAGCATTGTGCTTACCCTCGTGGAGCTTATAGTCTAGAAGAGCAACTAACATTAAACAGTTATTCCCGAAATATTACAACATAGTTACACTTCACTAGAGAGGGTGCCCCAGGATATGGCATGTGAAGATTCGTTTGGCTAAATGGTACCTTTATTTAGCAAACCTTTAGTGGAGAAGACCTGATGGAGGAGGACAGATTTAATAATATATGTTCTCCTGGGATTTAATGGTGTGTGAAGTCCTTCCTACAGATGGGATACATGATCACAATCCAACCATCAGCAATTTGGGGCATTTCTGTTCTCAGTGGGAATCTTGTAAAACCAAGAGTCAGAGAAACCCATTGATCTAGAACTACCTTGGTCCACATAGGCCTCTTTTCTAAGGCTGTATGCACAAAGCCAAGGTCATTTGGAGGAAGCAGGAAAGAACTCAACTTTTGAAGATGCAGCAAAGGATTAGACAGCCCTGTTAGTTGACCGCATAACTGGTTCATCAATTGGCTACTGTCTCAATGTGATTATGAATATTCCTCTTGCATAAATAATAAATAATGATATTTTAAATAAGCATCATTAATAATTTATGCACTTGATAATTTGGTGGAAGCATTTGATGAGTGCCTAGATTGTACAAAACATTGATCTACATGCTGTGGAGATGGGGGCCTCGAAGGTGTGCCACTCACATCTCCCTTCCAGAAAGAACTTGCCATTCAGCTACAAAGAAGGCAGTTACCTCACAGCCTCTGTTTGTTGGCCTTCAGAATCCGCCTCAGCTTTCAGCCAAGACCATGCTCTTCCTAGGCAGTCCCTAGGTCTTGGCCATTTTTGCCCAATGCAGAGCTCCACCAACGGCAACCATTGTTCTGGAGCTTCCTGTTGAATTGGTTAAGAGTTTATCGGATGAACATTATGTTCTGAGGCTCTTTCTTCCTAATCCTGCTTCCTCCCCACTTTTCCTTTCACTGGTATCAGCTCTGCATTGTGGTCCAATCTTACTTCCTCCTTTGTACCAGTCTCCCTTCTAAGATGGTTCCCAATGATTCCCAGTCTCCCAGCATTCACACCCTTGTGTAATCTCCTCTCCTTGGCTACTGGCTGGACCTAATGACTCACTTTTAATAAACTGAAATTAGCCAAAAAACGATGGGAAGTCATTTCTGTGACTTTGGTCTCCCTAGGTCTCTCTTGCTCTCTCCCCCATTTGCTCACTCTGATGAAGCAGGCTGCCATGTTGTGAGCTGCCCTATGGAAAGGCAAGAAATTTAGGGTAGACTCCAGCCAATAGTCACCTGAGGGCCTCAGATCAATAGCCTTCAAGGAACTGAATTCTGTCAATAACCATGTAAGTGATCTTGGAAGCAAATCCTTCTCCATTTGAGCCTTTAGATAAGACCAGAGTTTCAGCTGACACTGATTGCAGCCTTGTGAGAGACCTTGAGTCAGACGTACCTAGTTAACTTGCGCCATATTCTTGACCCACAGTAACTATGGGGTAATTTGTTACACAGCAGTGGCTAAATAGTGCATCCAGTTTTATCTTTCATAGGCATTACTCCTTTCTGGAGAACCCAGCTGGCACATAGGTCATCAAATCTGAGCCTTGGGAGAAAAGTCAAGGTGGGAAATGCAGACCTGATGGTCAGCAGCATAGATGTGGAACAAGAGATGCTATCATTTCGGAGCACGAGGTTGAGAAGAGAAAGGATCGGGTTGGGATCTGTGCATAGCTTCAGGCATTGGAAGAAGAGCCAGTCGAGGAGACAGAGGAGGAGTCAGAGAGCTTCCTCCTCTGGGACATCCTTCCTCACTCTTCCGTGACTCCTCCCCACTGGTCCCCTGCAGAGGCTGGTGAGATGCTCCCCCACTCCCACCACCCCGTTTCCTCCCAATGCAAGTCATCCTGCTGTATCATAATTGTTGATTTCAGTGTCAACCTCCCTAAGAACCCACAAGAGATCCTTGAAGGCAAGGCTAGTGTCTTCTTCACCTTGACTTCCCAGTGTTTCACAAGGCTGGTGCTTAGTAGGAACCCATGTAATGTGTGAACAAATGTATGATCAGAATATATGAAACCAGAAAAATGGGATGTAAGTTTGACTGTTAAAACATAACTCAGTGAACAATTCTGTATTAAAACATTAAGAAGGGGGCTTCCCTGGTGGCGCAGTGGTTAAGAATCCGCCTGCCAATGCAGGGGACACAGGATCGAGCCCTGGTCCGGGAAGATCCTACATGCCGTGGAGCAACTAAGCCCATGGGCCACAACTACTGAAGCCCACGCGCCTAGAGCCTGTGCTCCGCAACAAGAGAAGCCACCGCAGTGAGAAGCCCACGCACCGCAACGAAGAGTAGCCCCCGCAACTAGAGAAAGCCCGTGTGCAGCAGTGAAGACCCAACGCAGACAAAAGTAAATAAATAAATAAAATAAATCTAAAAAAAAAATTTAAGAAGGTAGATCTCAAGTTTCTTACTGTAATTAAAGAAAAAAAAAAAACCTAAACCAAAAAACTATAGCTCCGCTTTGTCAACATCTACCCTGTAATACATGCAAAGTAATATATGCAATTTTCTCAGTTAACCTTCCTAACTCTGTGAGACAGTGACTGCTATTTCCCACTTCACAGGGAGGAGACCAAAAATGATGCATTAGCTAGTGGGCAGCAAAGATACAGCTTGAATGTGGGGACTTTGAGGTCCCACTCTGCATGGGAACTAAAAGTTAGGTGAAGGCTCTCCAGCCTTCAGTCTGGACTTAGAATCTGCTTCTCGTGTCCAGGGGCTGAGTCTCCAGGCAGTAGAATCTGTCTTCCCTTCTCCCTTCAGTCATCTGGATCCTGGGAAGTTCAGTCCCTTCTGGCTGAGATCTCTGGAGTGACTGGCCAGGTTGGGTGAAATGTCTGAAATCAGCTTTTTGTGGGGAGAGACTGGCCTGTAAACAGGAATAGTATTCTAACCTCCTACCACCCAGCATGCTCTGTTTACCTGTGGTTGGCTTCAGTGTCATGAAGATACAGACATCATCTGTCCTTTGAACTATGTCACAACTATTTGTTGCAAAGTAAAAATTTCGTCAATAAGCAAGTTATTTTTCTTCCTTTTGGATCATTCCTCCTTACCCATCCCTCCCCTGCCCTAAATTGACAAGGCATATGGCTGTTATATAGATACCATCTCAATAAGCTGATTTTTCCTGGCAACATCAACAATATGATGCAATAATGTGAGGATTGTACACATGCAGGTACAAAAGCTTTTGAAGTGTCAGGGTGGGTACGTTTTCCTTGTAGTATAAAATCTGCATGCTGAGTGAGCATCTGCTAGCCATTGTCTATTCATATTATGGCAATAGTCAGTTGCACAATTACTGGGCACATTTTGGTTAGATGCATACCATGTTTTTCCAAGAACAATTTAAAAATACCTGGAAATGGTCATGGAAAGTGTCCTAGTTGATCTGAGTCAGTTAAACAATGATTTCAAATAACTTTTTTTTTTTTTTGCGGTACACGGGCCTCTCACTGTTGTGGCCTCTCCCGCTGTGGAACACAGGCTCTGGACGCGCAGGCTCAGCGGCCATGGCTCACGGGCCCAGCCGCTCCGCGGCATGTGGGATCTTCCCGGACCGGGGCACGAACCCATGTCCCCTGAATCAGCAGGCGGACTCTCAACCACTGCGCCACCAGGGAAGCCCTATTCTCCATCTTTAAAATGAGGAGTTTGGCTTAGAGAGGTGCTTCCTAAAGTAAGATCTTCCAAATACTGCTATCCTAGGATGCTCCTTGGGAAAGAGGATTCTGTGGTCAAACATGTTAATGAACAATGAATGTTAGCTTATTCAAGGCTCTGATAAGTCCTGCAATAAAGGAACCTTTTTAAGTAGCATTCTTTGATCTCTAAACCATTTTTCACTAAAATCCATCTCATGGAATTAGTGTTCTACTGAGCATGCTCTGAGGGAAATTGTTTTTAAAGTCCTCTTTACCTCCCCGATTCTATAAAATACATGTCCTCTACAAATTTTAGTTAGTATTTGTGTTGTGACAGGTGGTCCTCTCAGTAATCTTCAACCAAATCTAAATGTCTCCTCTTTCCCAGCTTGTTTGAACCTTTAGAATGCTTGACCTGGAAGCTTAAGCCAAAAGCTAAATAGTATAGGGGGACCAACCGCTTTCCCTAGACTGTCCTGGTTTTAGCACTCAAAGTTCTTCATCCCAGGAAACCCCTCAGACCAGGGCAGTTGGTAACCCAAAAAATAGATCAGTCTTAACAAGATTGACAAGTGGCTCGTTTTCCATTCCCATTCTCTCTCCTCCCCTCCCTATCTAGTCCCCATCTCTACCTGGCTCCCCTCAAATGATCAGCACAGGAGGAGTTGCCTGGTTTGGTCACATTGAAAGACACATGAGAAAAAGGGTAGTAGGTGTTGAGTTTGCAGACACAAACCATGTGGGTCGCAGTTCCAATGAATGGAGTTGTCCCGTTCAGCCAACCTGATACAAGAAGAAATCCCAAGCTTAAGGTAGAGTGTGAGTCTTTGCTCCCCAAACAGATTCATCATAATGTTGAAAAATAAAGACCTACTTTGGAGGAAACATTAATGCTAAACATGTCAGGTGTATTTTTGTATCTTTTAATCAGTTCTTGAAGAAACGCAGTATCCCCTATGGTGATGAAATCTAGATCGCTCAAGTTTCTGGGTATGGAAATTTGGGGCAGGAAACACCTAGACAGCCCCTGCCCTTGAATCTTTTTTTCCTGAGGCTTTCAAATATATTACATTTGATTGACAAGATCCGCACATGTGTACAAATTTCCTAGTTCAGGGATTATTTTTTTCCCTTGCTACAGTCCAACCTCTATGAAGTATTCTTTGTTAAAGACTTGTGGAGTCCTCCTTCTAATCCCTATAATTCTAAATTCCAGCCTTACCTCACTGTGCATTGCATTTTCCTAGTTTCAGTTCGATGGAACGTTTTTTTTAAAAGACACCATTGCAACCAGAACTGGATGCCTCAGTTTTTGCAAAAGCAAAAACAAGTACTAGCGTCCTTTAAATAACAATATTTTCTGATGTTAATGTTGAATTAATCCAAGAAGTGAATATGTATTGATGGTATTCTTTTGGGTTTTGAAAATCCTTACAACCACATAATTAAATGAGTGCCTTTAGAAATACTGATAAAAGCCCATTGCCATTCAAATATCTATACAAGACAATGGCCGTAAGCTGTGGGCTTGGGAGATTAGTTTGGCCACGAGCCAGTGTTTATCACAATATTTCCATCTCAGCTGATAAAATTTAATCATTCTTATTTAAATAGAAATCAGAATTAATGCAGGTTTTAAAGAGAAGGAATAATAAACGAATCACACTATCTTTATTTCAGAGCTCCTGGCATATATTGTCTATTCAGAATGGGAATGCTAGCAGTTGTTGTGTTGTTTTTCTACCTTTGGACTTTCATTCCAGAGTCCTCCAAATAAGGAGCTATTGCTTCTCGAATATTTATGTCTTCAGCTCTGCTTTAAATAAAGTGGTTCCCACCCTCCTCTCCAGTGGGATAAGCAGGGCTTTGCGTGTGCCGGGGATTGTGACTTGAGTTGGAAGCAGCAGGGCACGTACTTGAGTGATTTCTCCCAGAGGGGCCATGGGTTTGGACTGTCCATTCACATCCTCTTGCCTGGGTCCCTGAAGACCAACAGCGGGAATTGAGGAGGCATCCAGTGTAGATGGAGTGTGTGGCTGGCTTTGGACCAGAATCATAGTGCTGCCAGAGGTCAAGTCCAGAGCCAAGTCTCTCCCTGGAACAGAGACCACAGCTTCATGTAAGCAGTTACAGCCTAAAGAAACCTTATTGGGGGCTTCCCTGGTGGCGCAGTGGTTGAGAGTCCGCCTGCCGGTGCAGGGGACATGGGTTCGTGCCCCGGTCCGGGAGTATCCCACATGCCGCGGAGCGGCTAGGCCCATGAGCCATGGCCGCTGAGCCTGCGCGTCCGGAGCCTGTGCTCCACAACGGGAGAGGCCACAGCAGTGAGAGGCCCGCGTACCGCAAAAAAAAAAAAAAAAAAAAAACCACAAAGAAACCTTATTGGTCATTAAGTTCAACCCACTCATTTTGTGGACTAAGAAGTTGAAATCCAGAGAGCAGAATTGACTTGATTCTTCAGGGTTATTGACTTGATTCTTCAAGATAGCAGTCTTGTTAGTACCACACTAACCAGGCAAGTCAGATCTCCAGACCCCAGCCTGGTGTTCTTTAGACTTTGTACGGTCCTTTTAACCCCGGGCTAGACCTGGAGTGGATGGAACTCAGTACTATTTTGTGTGACTCTGCCTATACATTTTTGGTGCATATCTCAAATGGTGTGTACCAAACCAAACCCGTTCAGATTTAAATAACCCCATCCACAAAATAAACAAACCAACTAAAGGAACCACATTTTACCTTAGGATTTTTATTTCTTGGGCGGAGAGGTGTAGACAACCTTATTTCTCTTCCTCCTCCTTGAAATAATATTTTTTAATATTTAAATGTCTTACATTTAAATATTAAAAAAAACCAGTTTCCCTGTCATTTCATTGTCTACATAATATTGCTAATATTAAAAAAAATAAAATAATTCCAATAGGTAAAATTTACTGATCATTTACTATGCTCTAGGCACTTTACTATCTCATTTAATCCATACAACATCCCAGTGAAGTGGGTACCATTTTTATTCCCATTTTACAGTTGAGAAAACTGAGGCTCAGAGGGGTCAAGTAACTTTCCCAAAGTCCCTCAGCTAGCAAGTGGCAGAGCTAGGAGTCTAGTGGTTGAGCTAGTCATAGTCCTAACAACAGCTAATCAAAATGCATTCTGGCTATAGGCTCTGGCTCTTAACCATGATTCTGTACAGCCTCAGAAATGTGGATTCTTAATTTAGCCAGCACTAAGGACTTACCCGAATTTTTCGTTTCATTTCCTCTTCAAACTATATGATGAATCCCATTGTTTCCATGACTGTATACTCTCTCCCAGTTGGAATGAGGCCCTAGTAAAGTCATTTGGTGTAAACAGTTAAATTTGTTAGAAAAGGCATTTTGGAATCAATTTGACTCTATTGCTTTTGACTTTGTTATGAATTTCAGTTTGGGTTAAGGGTGTATCAGACTTCAAAACATCTGGTTAGGTCATTTAAGAACCTTCCTGAGATTTCACAACCCCTTAAGACTTCCTTTCAAATGCAGACATTTCCTCTGTCACCACACTCTTACAAATGCTTTGAGAAACAATGAAACAGTGCTTTATTCATCTGCAATAATGTAAAGAAGACCTCCTTAATCTGGCATCAGTGGGAGTTAGATGTTTCACATGAGTAAAATTTCCAGATACCTCGACCTTAGACGAGATGACCTTAGCTCTTAGATTTAAGAGCTGGGAATTTTTTTCTCAATAGGTTTTGATAGTCACACATTCCTTGCTTTTCTTTTTGTTTTCTTTCTGTTTGTTTTTCTTGGGTTTTAACCTTTCTTGATAACCCAGAGCTATGGTCGTAATCATGAATAATATACTATGTACCCTAGTTGGAGGCTCTGGGAAAAATGATCTTTTGGGATTTGAGACTTGCCAACAAATGCCACTTTGTAATGAAAGCATCCCTTAAATTATTTGACGCCTTTAGACCTTAAACTATAAGCAGGATGATATAATTTGAGAATCATGCAGTAGTTTGAATACAAATACCATGCTTGCATTTGGATAGGCTGTTAGGATTATGAAGACAAGTTGAGAGGGTTAGTTAACTGTCATGGGTAGTCCGGGCTCACTTAGCATAATGTCCTTCAGGTTCATCCACATTGCTGCAAATGGCAAGATTTCCGTCTTTTTTAAGACTGAATAATATTCCATTGCATGTATACACCACATTTTCTTTGTCCATTCATCCTTCCGTGGACATTTAGTTTGCTTCCATGTCTCCTATTGTGAATAATGCTGCAGTAAACATTTGGGTGCATATACCTCTTCAAGATCCTGATTTCAACTTATAGGTCCTTTTGTTTGTTGCCCTTAGCTTGTGTGTTTTAGTCTCTGTCAAACTGAAATTTCAAACATAATAACTCAATTGAGAAACTCATGAGTGACAGATGGTCCTCTATCTCCATTATTTATGATCATGTCTCGACTTAAAAATTAACCAGGTAGTGAAGAAAGTCACATTTTGCATGACATTGGAGGCTGTTCCAACCATTTAGCTGCTTTAAGAGGAATATTGGTCTTTAGATGTCTTAAGTGTCCCTTTAGGGGTCTGCCTGACCAAGAACAAGAAAGAAGAAACTTAACTGAGGTCCCAGCGGTTCTGTCCGTTCCAACCCGGGTCCCAGGGTGAACAGACAGTGCTGATCCCCAAAGAGGCAAAAGGCAGAGAGTCTGGGCTTCCCAGGCCATGCCTGTTAGACTTGAGCTAGATCAAGTTTCCTCATCATCCCCATCCACTTAACGGTGGTCTGTGCTGGTAAATACCATTTTGGACAGGTTCTCCTTGTTTTTTTACCATGGTTACTGCAGGGGCACCCTTGCTGGACTTACTGTATTTCCTGCTGCTGCCAAAGTAACATTGGTCATTCTCCATCACCTTTGTCTTAATTCCCCAGAGAGAACCTTGGATTCAGGACTTTTGAGAACCCTCCTCTCTCCCATCCCTCTTTTCCAGCTTTTCCTGCCCCTCCACTCACTAACTCAGGCACTTAACCCCCCTCTGCCCAGGTAGTCCTTCAGTTATTCCCACCTCTCAGTCACTTTCCTTTTCCTTTCCCCCCACCCTCCCATCTGCTGATTTGTACCCTCCACCTACTGGTTCTAGTCCCAACCTGCTCTCTAACGCTGTGTGATCCTTGGCAGGTTGCTTCACCTCTCTGGACCCCATGTGTGCATCTATACAATGAGAGAGTTGGATTGGATCAGCAGTCCCAAACCCAAGTGCAGGCAGGGTTCCAAAATGAGAAAATAAGACTGATATACTTTCTTTGCATATGAAATGATACTTAAAAAATTCTTCCCTTTCCCATCAAAACCTACTTGCTTTGATTTTTTTTGCTGAAACACATTACCGTCTCTGTCTAGCTTTCGTCTTTCAACCAAGGATAGAGACAAGGGGCTGAGAAGTGGGTCACAGTTCTGTTTGCTCTAAGAACAAAACAGCGCAGGTGTGATGACACATAGCAAATGACACCAGCCTCTGTGTCGTGAGGCAGTAGGGAGCAGTGGAGATTGTGGCAACTGGAAAGCAGGACACATGCCCAGGCTGAGGGAAGGTCCTGTTGTGCAGCCCCAGATGGGTGTCGCTTGGCTCTCTCTACCCCCAGTAGGATTTGGAAATTCGGGTTTTTAATATAAAAATCTCTCAATGTTTTAGTTTCTTCTTAAACATGGGCATCTAGTTTCAACTCTAAAATTAAAAAACAAAATCATTATATTAGTGAGCACCGTGCAGGCCTAACAAAAGAGGCCTCTGGGCCATATTTGGCTTAGGGGAGACCAATTTGCTTCCTGGGGATAATAGGGCCTCTTATATAAGAGTCCCTATGTGTTTCCAGTTAATAATTCAGCACCTCTGAATCACATCTTTACTCCATGGATTTTCAGCACTTGCACATTCGATTTATACGAACCCAGCAATCATTTCATTCATTGCTTTGCAGTTTCTCCAACAGTTTCAGTTCTGTGTTTTATCTCATTATCCGGATCGCTTGTTCCTTAGGGCTGAGCCAAACGCTGGGCTAGACTCCAGGGAGAATTGCTAGGGTGAAAGACCCTGGCCTCTGCCTTGAAAGGGAGAAGATGGGATGGAGCATAGCTGATCTGGGCAGAGGGTAGGGGAGGAGGTGCAGCCCAGGATGGGCCTGAGGGCAAGAGCAGCCCTTCCTCAGGTCTTTTCTTGATTCCAGGCATTATCTCTAGCCCCAGCTCCATAGTTCTTTGCCCAGACCACTGCAGGAGCCCCCAGTGACCCCCTAGAACTAGTTTGGTCCCCTCCAGGACTTTGAAATCACAATAGCCAGAGTGACTTACTATGTTCCTCTGGCCTATTCTGAACCTTCTAAGGGCTACTTATTGCTCTTTGGATGAAACCCCTAGGCGTTAATGGGGCCTAAGTAGATCTGCCTGGTTCGACCCTCTCCAGTCCCATCTCCAGTCCCCTCTTTACCTCCCTGCTGTCTTCTCCATTCTTGCCTTTCAGTTTCTCAAACACATTCCCTTTCCTCCCACACTGGGCCTTTGCACATCCTCTGCCCTCTGTGCAGACGCTGCCCTTTGCCTGGTTAAACCCTTCTCAGCATTCAGGTCTCAATACAAGGGTTGCTTTCATGAGGAAAGCTTTCCTGAGCCCTCAGGCTAGGTCAGGCTTCCCCGTGGTCTGTGGGAACAGAGGTTTGAATTGCCTTCTTCACCATTAAATTCCTAGATTGTACAATGCCTGGCGCAGGGTCGGGAGAAAATAAATATTCACTGAGAGGCAGAATCAAGAACTGCTGGAGGGGTGTGATTTTAGGAGTACTTGCTACATCCCTCTGTCATCTGGGTCCTCTATCACAAATTAGTTTTACAGTAAGAAATATGGGTCAAGAAAAAGCATCCTTCTATAACCCCTCCCTGGGAGGAGAGTTTAAGAATAGGCAGGGTGAACTCGGGTGACCGGGAATGTTCCCCGTGCCCGATAATTTTCGATTCGATTACTGCACCGATTACCACCTGAGAGATGCATGCGTCTGAGAAAAGGCATTTTCGTTTTGAGGGTGTGGCATTCAGCACCCTGCTATCTGGTGCCTTGTTACCCAAAGCGTAGTCTGTGATCCAGCCACATCGGCATCATCTGGGAGCTTGTTACAATGTGTACTTGACATGGACAGGCACTTTTTCTAGTTCACTCTTGGATTCCCGTGGCCTGGAGTGGTGCCAGGTACACAGAAGGTATTCAGTGAATGTGTGAATGAATGAGTGACGGAAGGACCAAAAGCTGGAGTGAAGGGATGTTTGAATGCAGGCACGTTGCAGATGAAGGGGGAATGAATGAATGCTGGATGAAAGGACACACGAGCGTGCCATCACAGGCGTGTCAATGTTGGGTTCCTTCCCTATGGGCACAGGGCCCTGGAGGAGGGCCTAAGATGCCCCTAAGCCTTCCTCAGGGGAGAGGGTGGGCCATCGACCACAGGCCCAAGAGGTGGAGCTTTGGCTTTGATTGAAGAAAGGGCCCCAGGAGAGTGGCTGGACTTCTTCAGGAACATGGGGCAAGCCCACGTTTGGGCATTAAAGTAAAACAAACAACCAAACTGTTTGGTCTGTGAAACAGTGATCCTATTGTTCCCAACCTCGACAAAGCTTGCTTAACTTGAACTTCAACTGTTGTCCTTATTCATCAAGACAGCACAACCCTAATGCCTTGGTCTTAGCTAAGCCCCAGGCTTGCCTGTGCTCCTTGCAATGGATCCCATGAGCAGATCCAAGCCACAGAGAGAGGAAAAAGGAGAGCAGATGACCACCAAGAGGTTGGTGATACATCCATGAAGGCCTGACTGTCCAGGCAGAACTTCAGAGGAGAAGCTACATTTTCTTATTAGTGTCGTATTCCCAGGAAAAATAGGTCTGAAATATTAAGTGCTGAGTGTGGAACATAGTATATTGTTTGGTAAATTTTCTACATCATGACGAAAGTAATAATAGTTCATACTTACATAGGCATTGCTCCAAGAAACTAACTTATATTAACTCATTTTACCTTTGTAACAATCCAGTGAGGAGCTATTATCACCCTCCCATTTTGCTGATGAGGAACTGAGGCCCTGAGAGATTAAGTAATTTCACCCAAGGTCACACAGTCATTGAGTCAGTAGCAGAGCCGGGATTCAAACCCAGGCAGCCAGGCTCCCCTGAGTGCATGATCTCAAACTATCTACTACCCAGCCTCATCTGAAGTCTGAAGACTATTAAACGAAGGGATGCGTGCATCCCTTCATGCATTTATTTATTCTGCAGGTCTGAAAGCATCTGTTATAGACTAGACCCTCTCCGTAGGGATCCAAAGACAAAAATAGCAATTCCTTACCCCGTACAGTGTTTTAGAAAGTATTTCCTTGATGGTCCGATGGTCCTCTTCACAGATGTGGACACCTGACGCCTGGAGAAACTGTGTGTCTTTTGCAAGGTCCTGCGATTAGAAATAGAATGAGCTAGAACCTGAACCTGGATGTTCTGACCCCAGACCCAGTGTTATTTCCACCCTAACACGCTTGTTGAAAATACTGGAGGAGATCAGATACACAGACATGTGATAGGAATAAAACAAGATAGAAATGGTATGTGCTTTTACAGAACATGCTAAATACAATGGGTAGCTGTAGATTACCATTATGTAACAGCCTACATGCTACCATCCTAGTGGAAGAACTCACCTCCTTTATCAGCCTTCCTGGAGAGGTGTTGGAGTATGTTGTTTTAAAAGAATAAATACATGTATAAAACATCTTGTAAAATGCACGATTAAACCAGCCACAATTTCCTTTCCAAAGAAAGTATCGTTCTGAACCTCATACTATTAGCTAAAAAAACCCGATTTACCAGTTTATGAAAATAATTTGGGGTCCATATTTCTCCCCCTCGTGGACTGACTTGCCCACTTAAAAGGTCGCCCTTTTGAAATGAACTCTCATTCAAATGCTCGGCTAGTGACATCAATAAGTTTATCCCTTGGAGAAAGCAAGCATGCTGGGGCTGTAATGACATGGTCTTTTGGTGATCTGAACGCATTGATTAACCCTCACCTGCCAGAAATCATTAGCAACCAGATTGCTATTTTCTGATAGTTTTGAAAGGAGGATAAGTTTTAGTAAATAATCATTGGCCACTTTCCCGGGGGAAAACCAGGCTGGAGCAGCACTGAAACGCCACATTGGTTTATTTTTTAGTGGGTGTATTCAGGGAGGAATGGAAATTGCATTCCAAGCAGCTAATTATAGGATAAGTGTGCCTACTTAACCAGGGAAAGCATGTCAGCTCTGCACAGAGCTATCATATTATATACATTTACTGTTCGCTGGATAATTAACAGGATCAAAATATTACTGTCAGATTCAAGGGGAAAATTAACACATTATCTTAATTGTCTTTTCTACTCAGGTACAAGGCATTACCATTTCAAAAAGGACTTGTTTAATACATTGGAATTTTAAACTGCAGTTCGTGAAGATGCTGTTAATCCCTTTCCAAACTTTGATCTGCTGTTGTGATATCTTTGGACCCTGGTTTCTCTGTTTCACTTTTGAACTTTTCAAAAAGGCAATAGAGGATGCAGTGACACACTGGACCCGGCTTGCACTGCCTCATAAGAGCTGACCGCTACATTTTCAGAAATTTTGGAAACTGGGTTAGACACACTATTATTGAAAAGTAAATTTTATAAACTTACAACTAAAGAAATAGTATCAACACAAAGAGGAGAAATACTGTACTTAAAACTTACCACTTCCTAATTATTTTACCACATTTTGCTATTACCTTTTGTTATGGAAGTTATCTCTACCATATCTCTATGGTAGAGACTATATAATGGTGACCTGGTGCTTAATCCTTTCCCAGCTCTGCATGCAGTGACATTACATTGGTAGCTTGCCACCAGCCATGGTGCAGGTATTTATGCCATGGAAACTGGCAAATACTACAAATCAAGGCTTTGCTAATTGTCTTAGACCAGGGTTGGCAAACTAGAGCTTGTGGGCTGGATGTCTATTTTAGTAAATAAATTTATTGGAACATAGCTATGCTCATTTGTTTATATATTACCTATGGCTGCTTTTGTGTTACAACCACAGAATTGGGTAGTTCCTGCAGAGACTATATGTTCCGTAGGCCTAAAATATTTCCTATCTGGCTCTTTACAGAAATATTGCTCTGGTCTGTATTAAGAAAGCGATGGAGAAAATACTGATAATGAAGCTGCAATTTGTAAGTGTTATCATGTCTATAGCCATTACATTTATGACTAGCTTGTATAACTGAAGAAGCCAGGGATCTCGTCTTCAGTCATGGCTATATCTAGGAGTTCAAATGATGCCATTGGGTCTCTCAGCTTTGCTCTCTTCTCTGTTAACTATTTTCAATCAGGGTTTACCACGATGTGATAAAATGGCTTCTCGGAGTCTCTGACTAATATCCTAGTTATAGTTAAGTGACCCCAGGCAAGACAGCATCACTTTCACGGTAGCTGCAGCAGCAAAAGCTCTGCCATGGGTATATGCCCAGGTTATGTTAACCTGCCATGGGTCATATGCCCATGTATGAACCAGTCACAGAGATGAAGTGCCCTGATTGTTTAGGCCTAAGACACGGGCCCATGCCAAGAGCTAGGGTTGGGGTCAACATCGGTCCCATCTGTGTGCCCTAATTGAGAGGGAGAGAGTGTGTGTGGTTCTCCAAAAGAAAATCAGGTAATTGATTAGAGAACAAAGATGCTCTAATCCTTGGATGCTGGATAGGCAGAAGCAGCAGACGTCTGCTGTAAATATCATCTAAGCCCTTGCCGCTGAAAGAGTGGTCCCTGGGCCAGCATCATCAGGGAGCTTATTAGGAATGCAGAATCACAGATCCCTTCCCAGACTTCTCGAAGACAGGATCTGCATTTTGACGTGATCTCCAGGTGATTTGTATGCATATTATGATATGAGAAGTGCTTCTCTAGGCCAAACTTCTCACTCTGCAGGAAACCAGGGCTCAGAAGTTTCAGTGGCTTTTCCAATGTCACCCAGATTAAGTGCTGATACTGCTTCAACCAGCTCGCTGTTCCCTCTGGTACCCCAACACACGTGCCAACACATGATTCCCTAAACAAAACTGCGACGGGTGCTCTCCCTGACCTCTTAGTCTGAAGCTGTCTTGAATTCTATACCCTGTCAGGAAAGAGGTTTTAAGATAAGACTTGAAAAAAAAATCCCCAGTGTTTCCAAAAGAGAGCCTGTCTTCAGCTCTCCATCGCCAAGAAACACAAAGTTAAACGCCCAAACAGTTACTTACGCACACGTTGCTGGTGATCCGTTAGGCCCCAGGCACCAGGTGGTCTTGTTTTATTTATGTTGGGCTAACGTGGAATGGTGTGTATTTTCATCATCGTTACCATTATCATAAAAACAACAACAACAACAATGGTGATAAGAAGTACATACTTATAAAAGCCAACAGTGCCCTTTAGCATCCTTGGAGCTGGAGTGGAAATGCACAAATGTTAGGTCTCTCCCATATCTCCTTCCATGTTGACATCAGGAATGACACACATGGTTAGCAGATTTTCCACATGTTTTTCTCCCTGGCTGACATCTCCCCACTCAATCAGAGCGAAGTCTGTGATCAGAGAGAGTGTTGATTGACTGCTTAGAGGGCATGAGCCTTCACGAAAACACAGGCGTGACAGTTTATATAAATATCCTGACACTTTTTTCTTATTCTCCCCCATCCATTAAATTCCCATTTTTATTTTTTTCTTTGAGCTTAAAATTAATATTTTCTTTGTGGACATGTAATATCCCGGCATGCCTCAGTGCTCACTCAAGCAGCTTGTTAGCATTTCCTATTTAACTGGACCTCTTCCTCCCTTACCCATGTGCAATTCTCCCACCATGGGTTTCCAATCGATCTAACGTCAAAAAATAAGAAAAAAAAAGACCATCTCCCCAAATTACAGGGTGTAATACATTGTTTTCTTTAGTAGGACGACCACAAAGATTCATACATAGATCGATGTTATTTGGGGGTCCAGGACTACAAAGTTCCAATTATTTGGGTAATTTGGGCACACAGACCCTCTCTCATTTGTCCAAATTAGTTGGCTAACTGCAGCTGTTTGGTTCTAACTGAGGGATTTTGGCTGCTTCCAAAGTACAGGGAAATAACTGATGTCGTTTCCTTTGGAACAACATTAAAGTTGGAAAGATTTTAATATGTGCAGTTTTCCCACTGATAACATTTAACTTTCTGAACACCCTGGAGTGGAAGGAAGATTATACACTATTGACAGAGGTGACATTTTTTCAGTTCATGGTCTCAGAATCTAACATAATTATGTAGTACCTGTTACCCAAAACTCCTTGAGCCACCAGAGGAGACTGGTGAAATACTCTCTTCTAGTCATCCAGATAATTCCAACTGGCAGCCAGCTGACCCCAAGCTCTGTCAACATCCACCTAAGATTTTATGGGATTCACAATTCTTCCCAGGTTGGTCCTGAAAATGGAATTGGCTGTGACACTATTTCTGTCCCAGGGCTATACTTTTACCTGGGGATAGAGCCTCTCCATCCTTTGTCTTCATTTGTCCTGTGGTTACCCTGAGTGTGTGTATCCCACAGGTACTGTGGTCCCTGACTTTCAGGGGACTCAGTTACCAAAAGGTAGATCCTTCAGTCCTTTCTGGACATGTGTTTCCTAGGCTTACGAACTCCTTCCGAGAGCCCAAAAGGGCTGTCTCTTTTCAGTTCCTGATACCCAGGGGATCACATGACCCAAGGTCAGCCCTTACTAGTGAAATTCTAAACTCCTCCCGAACTCCTACCCCAGTCCCAGGTTACTTGATAAATATCTCTTAGTTCACCTTTGCTTAGACACTATAGAAACAAGTCAAGTCAAGAACTCTGAATTCAATCCCAATTCTGACTATCTTGCTGTTTGACCTTGGGAGAGTCCATTCATTTCTCAAGGCCTCAGTTTTCCCCATCTATAGAATGGAAGGCATTCGCTAAGGTCTAGGTTAATTCCAAACCCAAAAGATGAATCCATTTTAAGAGATTATCATACACCAGAGGAGACTTCTCTGGTGGTCCAGTGGTAAAGAATCCGCCTTCCAATGCAAGGGACTCGGGTTCGATCCCTGGTTAGGGAACTAGGTTCCCACATGCCGCGGGGCAGCTGAGCCCATGCACCACAACTACTAAGCTCGAGCACCTCAACTAGAGAAGAGAAAACCCACACACCACCACAACTAGAGAGAAGCCCGCGTGCCGCAATGAAAGATCCTGCATGCCTCAAGGAAGATCTTGTGGGCCGCAACTAAGACCGACACAGCCAAAAAAAATTAAAAATAAATAAATAAAATAAATATTTTTTAAAAAAGAGATTATCATATACCAGAATTTAGAATATGGATTTTCCCATCTCTGAAAAGGTGCCAGTTATTATGCATCTGTAAGAGTTTTCAAAATTATGACCAGTCTTAAAAAACCAGCAGTATAGTCATTGCCCATAACATATAAAAAGCTGCTGCGTCTTCCCTCTGCAATGAATGTTTTTGTCTTGGCTCCTGTGAATGTCTAAACACTACTAAAGAGAAAATTTCGACTCTCTTTTTCCCCTTTGTGGGCCAATCTTTTGAACTGCAAATAGATGAGCAGAGACTATTTATGCATTCCACTTCTCCTGTACATGTTTGTTTTACTGGTAAGATGGAAGGTAAGGGACTATTTAAAGATATCTTTGAGAATAATATAAGTACACAAGGGGGCCAGGAATAATAGGTTAACATCACAGAAAATGTAGGTTGGGTATAAACTTCCCGGCAGTTTGCATGATTCAGTTATGAAGTAGTATCCCATAGGAAGCGCTTTGATCATCTGTAGTGGAGATGTTTGCAATTTCGCTGGATTTTTAAAAAATCTCTCAGAGTCATCTTTGCAAAAACAAAAGGAGAGAACGCCAAATTTGGGCTCATTCTATGCATTAATTTCTTTCTCTTTCTTTTTCCCTCCACTTGCTAATTTCTTTGAATAATCATTACAGTGAAGTGTCACAAAGGATCTATTTAGGATTTCAGAATAGCAACAGCATATGTGTACTTTGTAGAGGGCTCTATGAGCCTAATCCGACATTGTTGGCTCCTATGTGAAGTGAAAATGTTTAACTTATTACTCAGGACTCGTAAGTGGATGTGACTTATCACTACTTGAGCTTTCTTGAAGACTAGAATACTCCATTTTCTTTCTGCTTCCTTTATTTTTGGTTAACTGGTTTAAAGTAAAATAAGACACTCAGAGAAAAAAAAAAAAACACCAAAAAAATGTATAGTTTAAAGAGTTATTATAATAGAAACATCCTTGCAGTCGCTACCCAGATCAAGAAATAGGACTTTGCGGGCTTCCCTGGTGGCGCAGTGGCTGAGAGTCCGCCTGCCGATGCAGGGGACACGGGTTCGTGCCCCGGTCCGGGAAGATCCCACATGCCGCGGAGCGTCTGGGCCCGTGAACCATGGCCGCTGAGCCTGCGCGTCCGGAGCCTGTGCTCCACAACGGGAGAGGCCACAACAGTGAGAGGCCCACGTACCGCAAAAAAAAAAAAAAAAAAAAAAAAGAGGACTTTGCCAGTCACCCTGGAAGACCTCTTATGTGTTCCATTCTAATCACAGCATCTTTCCTCCCCACAACCCTGACTTTTGTGTCACTTCCTTGCATTTCTTTATAGTTTTATTAAGTGGACATCCCTAGGCACTATAGTCTTGTGCATTTTAAAAGACATTTTATGTTTTTAAAGTTTCTCTCAGTCTATAGGTTTTCTGTCCATCCTTTTCTAGTCTTTATTTCTGTGGAAAAAACTTGGGACATTTGACTTGAGAGTTTCCCACAGTCTGGATTTTGCTGATTGCAAATTCAGGGTGCCATTTAGCATGCTCCTCTTCTGCTATCTTTCCTGCAAGGGAACCCAGAGGCTGTCTTGGACTCATGTGTGATCTGTTTAGAAAGAATATAGTTGGTGGTGTGTTCTTTCGGTGGAAAGCACATGAGGGTGTGTGTCTATTTCATATTAGCAGCCTTAGACATGCAATGCTTGGATCCTTTCATTCATTTGAGTTTATAAAACGATAGCATTTTAACTCTATAATTTTTCCCATTTAATAGCAATATGAATGTAAAGAGATGCTTGCTCTCATCTGTATTTGACTGCCCAGTGGCACAGTTTATATATGAAAAGTTGGTTAAAGGCTTAGTTTTCCCCCTATATTTATGAGTTTCCAAGATAATGAATTGGCTGCCTACATTCCAAAGGTGACCAACCGGTGTCTTTAAAAATATCATTATGAATTGCCATCAAAAAAGAGGAAACAAATTGAGTACCAGAAAGAAATAAAGGAGGGAAGGAAGGAAGAAAGGAAAGGGAAGTGGAGGGGAAGAGAAGGGAGGGGAAATAAAAGGAAAAGAAAAAATGGGAAAGGAAATGAAAGGAAAGGAAAAAGAAATACTTAGGTATAAATCTAACAAAACATGTGAAGGATCCATATGTGGGAAACTATAAAATACTAATGAAAAAAATCAGAGACCATTCAAATAAATGGAGAGATAGTTCATGTTAGTGGACTTTAGTTTAAAGTAATGTATCAATATCAGTTCATTAATTGTAACAAATATACTCATGTAAGATGTTAATAGGGGAAAGTGGGTGTGGGACATATGGAAACTCTCTGGACTATCTCCACAATTTTTCTGTAAACTAAAAACTCATCTAAAATGTTTATTTGTAAAATGTCATTATGATCTCAAGAATTTAAACATATTTGAAGGGATTCAATCAATTGCATTTGTATGTCTGTTTTTGAAGCTTAAATTGTCCTGTTGTTGGTCT
Source organism: Mesoplodon bidens (assembly GCF_964165515.1). NCBI lineage: Eukaryota > Metazoa > Chordata > Mammalia > Artiodactyla > Ziphiidae > Mesoplodon > Mesoplodon bidens. The sequence goes on from NC_138175.1 coordinate 30,720,206, forward strand.
CTTCAAAATTGGCTCTTTTTATTTGCGGTACGCGGGCCTCTCACTGTTGTGGCCTCTCCCATTGCGGAGCACAGGCTCCGGACGCGCAGGCTCAGCGGCCATGGCTCACAGGCCCAGCCGCTCCGCGGCATGTGGGATCTTCCTGGACCAGGGCACGAACCTGTGTCCCCTGCATCGGCAGGCGGACTCTCAACCACTGCGCCACCAGGGAAGCCCCAGAATTGGCTCTTGAGTCCTTTTCATATGACCCAAGTCCTTGAAAGTTTTCTGGGTATCTGGTATGACAAGGTGTTCCTGGCTCACCTTTTACACTCCCGCCCCAGACATAAAATCAGCTGTTTCTCCAAGAAGCCCTGGTTTCTTCAGTTAGTTGGAAATGTATTTCAAGATCATCATCTTCGTGCTAGGGACAGTCATCTTTAGAACTCATCAACAGAGCTCACGAGTTTATACTAATGATTCCACTTCAAATTCAAGACCCCAGTTATTTTTTATTTATTTTTTAAGTTAACTTAGCCTCTTCTGTAATACATCTGTACACCCCCTTTTCCCCACCCTGAGAACCTTGGTTCTCAGGAACACAGGGAGTGATAAAAATCAGAACATCCCATATTACTCATTTACTTTACCCCAAATTATACAACAGTTTCAGGACAATACTAACACTGTACCACCAATATAACTATTGAGAAAAGTTAAAAAGTTTTTCCATGTGGTCTTTTGTACTATAGATAGCTACAATGCCCGGGCATGAGAGCCCTTACAAATTATACTCTTTTTCCCTTGAACCCTCATTTAGTCTTAGTTCCACAAGCAACTGTATGTTAAAGCTTACAAACAGTCCTTGTGTTTATGCCTCTCAAGTTGATTGTCTGAAGCTCGCGTTATAGAAACTTCCATGGAACGGGCGCATGGAAACAATATTCTTTGAGATCTTGTATGTTGATAACATTTGCCTGTGTCCTTTGCACTTTAAAGGTACTATTATTAAATATAAAATTCTTGCCTCACGTTTTCTTTCCTTGAATTTCTTCAATATTTCACTCCATTTTCTTCTGACATAAAGTGTTGTCATTGAACTGTCTCACTTTCTTTCCCTTATAAATCATTTGTTCTTTTCCTTAATTGTCTAAAGGATTTTCCCATTCCTTCCTCCCTTCATTCCGTCTTTTCTTTTTTCTTTCTATGTTCCATTATTTACTAGAGTATGTCTTAATGTTGGTAGCTTTGGGTCAATAGTCTCAGTTATGTAGTGTATTCTTTCAACGTATAGTTTCAAATCATTTTTTTTCCTCAGTAAAGTTTTTCTGAATTACAATGTTTAGTATTTGTTCGAAAGTATTCTTATTATTCCTTTGTTGGATAGTCTTTGCCTATCTTAAATACTTGTCACTTTATTTCAAACCCTTTTTAGTTCTTCCTTACTTTCATTTATATTTTTAATATTTTTGTTTTGATCTATTTATCTTAGGGCATAATCTGTCATGTTTATTCGTACTTGTGTCCCTTCTAGTTTAATTTTCATTTCTGAAAATAATTTTAAATTCTCTTCTTATTCCTGTTGTCGCATCTCCAAGTTTTTCTAATTCTGATCAATACTGTTCTTTTGTGCATATTTTCTTATTGTCTTTTAGCTCATTTTAAAATAGAAGTTTATAGTTTTGATCGGTTTTGTGAGCGTATATTTCTGGCAAGCTTTTATTGTCTGCAGGAATGTTATTCTGCCCCTTTTACTCTTTTTAAGATAATTTTATATGAGATTTATCTTTGGTACATGTATGTCAATCTTTTTTTTTTTTTTTTTTTTTTCCAGTACGCGGGCCTCTCACTGTTGTGGCCTCTCCCGTTGCGGAGCACAGGCTCCGGACGCGCAGGCGCAGCGGCCATGGCTCACGGGCCCAGCCACTCCGCAGCACGTGGGATCTTCCCGGACCGGGGCACAAACCCGTGTCCCCTGCATCGGCAGGAGGACTCTCTACCACTGCGCCACCAGGGAAGCCCTGTCAATCATTTTTATACAGAATTGTTTTTCTGAGCTTTTGGAAATAAGTTTAGTTTAGGGTAGCTATTATAACTTCAGAGAATTCCCTTTCCTGATGTTTTTGTATAGTATTAAGTATGATGACTTTTCTTGACCCTGTTTCCCTCCTTCACATTTATCTGGACCTTCCCCTTCCTTTGTGTGTGTTGACTCCTACTTATTTATGAATCTGTTTCTGCCAGTTATTCCTCAGTATGAGGGTCCTCTACTGAAAAGGAGTCCTGGCATACTAGTTTTGGATGTTGAAAGGAGCAAAATTTCTGCAGTTTCTTCACTGCTTACTGTGCACCCCTCCTATTCACCCACAATTAGATTGGGCAACACCTCTTCCAGTTTGAGCTACTATTCTCATATTGGTCTTCCTTGCTTGCTAGTGAACACTGTTGGTATTTTGAGATTCTTCTGTTTCCAGGTTCATCGGATGCTCTGTTGCTTCCCTCTGTTTCTTCCTGCACAGGCCAAGTGCCATTGGTGGTTATGATATTGTGATTGAAAATGAGAAATGTATATTTGGTCTTCATCGCTGTTTTCAGCACAAAGCTCCTATCCTGGGATTTCTTAAGTGATAAAGGTGTCTTGATATTCATAAGTTATCCCTCTCAACCACACGTGAATTTCCATTAATGAAGTGACTTTTAGAAAGCACCAAGGGATGGGGGCTCATTGCCAGGGGGACCAGCCACTTGATTAGAGGGTTGGAACTTTCAATCTCACTCCCCCTGACCTCCAGGGAGGGGAGAGGGGTCAGTGATCTATTAATTTGCCTGTATAATAAAGCCTCCATAAAAAGCCAAAAAGATGGGGTTCGGAGAGCTTCAGGTTGGTGAACGCATGGAGATCTGGGGAGAGTGCCATGCTTAGAGGGAGCGTGGAAGCCCTGCTTCCCTCCCTGCATACCTTGCACTATGTATCTCTTCCATCTGGTTGTTCCTGTGTTATATCCTTTTATAAAAAAAAACTGGCAATCCAGCAAGCAAAATGTTTCTCTGAGTTCTGTGAGCCACTCTAGCAAATTAATCAAACCCAAGAAGGGGGGTCACTGGAACCTCTAGTCTATAGCAGGTTGGTCAAAAGCACAGGTAACAGTCTGGACTAATGATTGGCTTCTAAAGTTCGGGCGGTGTCAGTCTTGTAGGACGGAGCCCTTAACCTGTGGCATCTGACAGGTATCTCCAGGTAGACAGTGTCAGAACTTAGTTGAATCGTAGGACACCCAGCTGGTGTCCCAGAATTGCTTGGTGGTGTGGAAAAAACACACACATTAGAACTGGTGTCAGAATTGTAGTGGTTTATCCCCACACATTAGTTTGGGGGGGGGTTCTTGGGAATATTTGATGCAGAGTGTAATTACCAATATTGTTTATAGGTCTTTGATTTTTTCACCTAGTTGCTCTATTTTTATACTGGAAATTGGGGAGATTAAAAAACTATGCCACAGCTGCTCCCACCTTTTCAGAGTTTCTCCTTTTTTCTGACCCATTGCTACACTTATTCATTTTTTGATACCAAAGGAATAAACATTAATACATACAGAATATGAAACAGAGAACATTCTAGTTGTATTTTATTTAGAAATATTCATATATAAAATAAGTGTTCTTAACTTGCAGAATATGGTATTTTTTGGAAAAATTTTCAGAAAGAAATAAGTCAACAAAAGGGAAATAGACTCACAAGAAAGATTTTTGCTAACCATACTTTTTGTTTGTTTGTTTATCTGGGAATATCTTTAAAAAAATTTTTATTTTATATTGAAGTACAGTTGATTAACAATGTTGTATTCGTTTCAGATGTACAGAAGAGTGATTCAGTTATACATATACATGTATCTATTTTTCAAATTCTTTTCCCATTTAGGTTATTACAGAGTATTGAGCAGAGTTCCCTGTGCTATACGGTGGGTCCTTATTGGCTAAGCATACATTTTAGAAAGCTGTTCATCTTAAATGATTTTAAGAGACTTTAAGAAAATTGGGAAAGCTGGTAAAATAAGAATATCGACTTCCTTAATTTACAAATGTGGTAAATTTGAAAACTGAATAGTCCCTGCAAATCTAATTCCAGACACTTCTTCATTAGCTATTGAGAACCTTGGTGGTCACAGATAGTCAACCCAAGTTGAAATTATCTGAATCCTTGTTTCTCCATTTTTTTCTCCCCATATCCCCCCTTAGCCATATCATACCACTAGCATTACCATAACTGTAATTAATATTCACGTAGACTGCTCCTTTTTCCAAAATGCTTCTCATTTATCTAATCCTACTGAAGCCTTATAACTATAAAGATGTGTATCAGTTGGGGATGTGCTCAGTTGCAAATGACAGGTAACCCAACTAATACTGACTTCAACACATAGGAATTTATTTTCCTATACACCAAAATCCACAGATAGGCAATCCAAGGTTGATAAAGTTGCTTATGTGACCATAATGGACCCAGTTCTTTCTACTTCTCCACTCTCCCATTCTAAATATGTAGTTTTTGTCCTCATGGTTACAAAATGGCTGCTGCCTTTCTAGATATTATATGGACCATTGTCAAGATTGGGCCTTTGATGCTAAATTATGACAAAATTCAATACACATAACACACATAATTCAAACACACATAAATATGAAGAGCATATATTCACTCTTCTGTAAATTCTCTCTTTGGAGATAAATAGTTGAATCCTAAATGGAATGTTCTCAGTTGTCAAGATACTCTCTTGCAAAAATATGGCGTCTTCTGATAGTTTCATAAAAATGTTCTGGGAATTTGCAGACCGAGCTCTGGGAATCTCTTATTCTACCATTTGTCTTCTTGCTTTGGTCTTGGGAATCTGCCAGGGGCCACACATAGTCCTGGGGCTGTTATAGGGGAACCTGAATTTCACTTTTCTGTACCCCATGTGCAGAAAAACCACCAAGGCCAGTGACATGCCTGGCTGGGTCTTATTGCTATGTTGAAACTTTACTCCTCTTTGCTTGGTGACCAGTTGGGTACTTAATCTTTGTTTCATGGACAAATATTTGTAAGAGTATTGGAGTTTCATTCTTTGCTTCATTTCTTCAATAGGCATGGAGAGTTGTTGGCATAGCGTTTTGCCAATGGTAGGTGTTCTGCATGTAAGGCCTGGTGCCTATCCTCAACACCATTATAAATATAGATATTAAAAGTACCAGTGTCCTACAGATGGGAGCTTATGTGAAGAAATCCACCACCTCTCTAAATAAGACCAAATTCTGCTCCGCAGAGTTGGCTGCTAATGGCACAGGAAGGTGATCAGTTTGGGTCATCCATTCTGACTTATAGAGTCATCTCTCCTGGGGGCCATGAGCTGATCATGTGACCACCACACTGGCATCCCAGGGCTGCCCCTCCCTAAGGCCTGGACTGTATGAACAGGTCTCTCTGACGCTGATTCTTCATCTGTAAAATGAAATAACACTCCTTAGTTCAGGGGGTTGTAAGGCTTAATGAGAGAACATCTATAAATCCAGCCATTCTCCTGTATCCACAGGTTCTGTATCTGCAGGTTTGTCATCCATGGATTCAACTAACCCTGGATCAAAACTGTTTTTTTTTTTTTTTTTTTTTTTGTGGTGCGCGGGCCTCTCACTGTTGTGGCCTCTCCCGTTGCGGAGCACAGGCCCCGGATGTGCAGGCCCAGCGGCCATGGCCCACGGGCCCAGCCTCTCCGTGGCATGTGGGATCCTCCCGGACCGGGACACGAACTCGCGTCCCCTGCATCGGCAGGCAGACTTTCAACCACTGCGCCACCAGGGAAGCCCCCAAAACTGTTTTTTAAAAAAATTTCCAAGGGCTTCCCTGGTGGCGCAGTGGTTGGGAGTCCGCCTGCCGATGCAGGGCACACGGTTTCGTGTCCCGGTCCGGGAAGATCCCACAGGCCGCGGAGCGGCTGGGCCCGTGAGCCATGGCCGCTGCGCCTGCGCATCCGGAGCCTGTGCTCCGCAACGGGAGAGGCCACAACAGTGAGAGGCCCGCGCACCACAAAAAAAAAAAAAAAAAAAAAAAAAAAAAAAGAAAAGAAAATGAGAGGGAGAGAGAGAGGGTGAGACAGAGAGAGAGAAAAGCCCTGTGCGTCTGTGGCTTGTATATATAGAACACTTAAAGCATATATTTTTCCATGTGACTTCTGTGACTCCAGGGTTGGGGGTGGAGGGAGGTTGGGTAGGGGTAAAGAAATATTTATCGCAGTCCTGTCCCATTTTTGCCTACCTCTTCTTCTCCGATTCCTCTGATTCTAAAGGTGGCTCCCCTACCCATGGAAGTTTGCTTTTCCCATTCTCTGGCCATGCTTCACTTAGAAATTCTCTGAGGAACTCTGCTGCTCACCGGTAGGTGAGGGTCATGGATGACAGCTGCCCTTGGTGTCTCATCGTCCTGGTACCTACAGGAACTTGGCAGTCACGATAAAGGGTGACCCAGGTGCCCGCTGACCACACCAAGCATGTCTCCCATCAGTTTCCTTACTCTTGGCTCAGTTTTGGCCATCTCTTCCTGTGAAGCAGGAAGTAGGATAGTGTTGGTTCTCAGGCCTGGGCACAACTTTTGTGTCTCTCTTTGGTTCATGGTAATATTTGCTTTGGTTCCATCTGTTTATCTTCCTCTGGAGGTGTTCTTTGTTGTTACATGTGCCTGATAATAATACCAACAGCAATGATGAACATTGCTGCCATGGTCTGGGCACCCTACCATGTGCCAGGTAGTCCCCTGGTCCTTTTCTATACACTATCCAAGCTCAGGGCGACCCTCTAAAGCCAGATTTTATCATCTTTATTTTGCTGATGAGAAAACTGGGGCTCAGAGACACTGTGACTTTCCTAGGATCATTTATATTCTCTGACCATTTGGGGTTCTAATTTGGGTGTCACTTATTCTGTAGTAAGCATCCCTTCCAATGTACATCCCTCTTCCAAATGTTGGACATGCACTGCTGGAAAAAGACATGGCAACTTTCAGGCCTCTGAGTGCACTAGGTAACCTTGAATCGGTGGTGTCTTCCTTTCATATGCTCCTTCAATACCACTGGTTCTGTGACACAGGAACTCTGCTGATGTTGAGGCTCTTACACCTGTCTGACATTTGTTAATCTCCCCTTTTAATAAAGAGACAGTGGCCTCCAGCACTGAGCTGTGGGCAAGCAATTATGTCCAACTAGAATTTAATAGTATTGTTTTTATACTTGTATTTACTTTGTATGGCAACTTTCCTTCTATTCCAAGTGACATTAATTTCCCGTTTGTGTTAGTGATGAAAAGTTTCCTTTCAAGATACATCAATCTAGATTTTTAAAAGTGAGCCATTTTAAAGAAAAATGTGAAACAAATAATGGTATGGATCATAGGAGGATAGAGAAATTATGTAAAATTGATACTCAAATGACTGAAATATTAGAAACGTCACTCTCCTCAACACTTCACTTATTTGTGAAGTGAAGGAAGCCAAGCCCACGTGAAGGCACAGAAGGACATGAGGACACATTGGTGCTTATACTTTTGATGCATGGGCACTATTTTGTGATATTGTAGTTCTTTGACAGAATTGAGTCATACAGCTCTTCAAATGATTCAGTGAACATATTCCCGAGGCTCCATTTTTCCTGGAGTGGGGATGAGGTGGGTGCACCAGTAGAACTATCATGGAAGGTGCAGTATGATAAAGACTGGAAATAGGGTGTGGACAGAGTGTGGTAGAGTCTCCAGGCATGTGGAGTCACTTCTGGAAGTAGGAATCAGGAAGGCTTCCTGGAGGAAGAGGCATTTGAGTTAGGCTTCGAGGAATCAGTAACCATTGATTATATGGATATGAAGTGGGGAGAAGGGAGCAGAGAGACGAGAGGGGAGAAGTACAATCTGAGTTTGGGAAACAGCTAGTATCCAGTTTGCTTTGAGCCCTGGGATATGTGACTGGAAGAGTAGATTGGAGCAAAGTCATCAAAGTCCTAAAAAATAGTCCAAGGAGATGGGCCTTATTTTACAATGGAATTGGAATCCACTGAAGGCACCTCAGTAGGGAGTAGAAATTATTAGGATCAGTTACTCACAGCACGCAGTTGCCCCAGGAACCTGAATTTCCCCAAATTTGTCTTTCCTTGTATATTAGATGAACTACTCTGAAGACTTACTTCCATGCCTAGGAGTCCTGTCCAAAATGCCCTTCATGCTGCTTAAAATTCCATCAATATAAATCCATTCCTCTGGTCCCAATGATTAGGTTGAAAACTCTAGAATGGGCAACATTTTCAGTTCTTGAATGCTGTGTTGGGTAAAGAGAGTTCGGCTTCAGTGTGGGCAGTTACCCAGAATTAGAGGGTTTGGAGATTTGGGCTTCATGGTCATCTTTCCATCCTCAAAAACAAGAGAGTTTCTCCTTTTCTGTTTTTGCCTGACTCCTCGTGTGGAGATTACAAAGGATCCTCCACCAGAAACCACATTCATGGGGAAAGTAAAACAGTCACCAGGGTCTGTATAGCCAGGTGGTACAGAGATGAATCTCTTTTGAGGCCATTGGCCTATTTCTCTCTGAATGTTAGAGGAGAAGCCTTGAGGCCCAACTTTTGGGGCAACCAGGGGGCTGATTATTCTTTCCTGTGTTTTGTAATTTTGCATTGTGACCTCATCGTTAGTGGGACTTTATGTGAAGGAACCTTGTGGGAGTTGGTTTGGGATTATGTTCTTTAAGTGTGCTTGTTTATATCTACCAGCTGTCCCTGGAGATATTCCCAGCCGAAACCACTGAACTTTGTGGATTCCAGGGAACCCCAAGCCAGAGTAAGAAAAGTCTTGTCATTGTAAATTCTCATGGGAGATACTGATATTTATTTTCCCACCCAGGCCCAAACCTAGATAGTCAAACTGCTTTATCTCTCTTTGCTGGATTGATGACCTAGTCCATCCTGTCACTGAGGGTGCAGTTTTCTGAGTGTCCTGGCTTCATGTCTATATAAAGCCTTAACTCCTATCCCTATGTGGTGGTAAAAGCCCAAGCTCCTATTTTGCCCAGACTGGCTGCTATGAACCACACCTTGGGGCAGCTGCAACATCATTTCACATATAACTCTCAAGACTTCAAATCCTTTTCTGTTTTAAGCCTTTGGGAATTTGGCTGATTTTTTTTTTTTCTTTTTGTGAGCTCAGTTTCGCTGCATTTAAAAGGATGTTAATTATTTGTCACCCAGTAGTTCTAGAGATTTTGTGATCAGAGATTCTTCAGGTTATCTAGTCCAAAATATTCCTAGAAATAGAGGTCTGCAAAGGAAGTTGAAAGTCCCCTCTTCACTAGCTGTACCTACCCTGCATGAGCCATGGCTGAGTTTTCTCGAAAATAAACATTTTGAGGAGGTTTTGCAAAAGTGAGGAAGAAAGATGAGCAAATGTAGTATCTCTTTTATAGGTGAAGAAATAAGTGGGGGGTGTTGCAGTCACCTGCACTCTCTGAGGGAGCAGTGGCATCCCTGGCAGGACATCTCATGATGTGATGTGATGTGATGGTTTCTTTTTCTTAGATTATGGGAGGATAATGCAATAGAGAGAAGGATATTTCATTTTAATCTTTTACGTCCATTCACAAGGTATAAAAGGAAAAAATAAGATAAAGCAGTGCTCTCTTGAAAAGTCTATATTTTCAAAGGCTTTGGGCAGTAATGTGCTTATTTTTTTTTTTTTTTTTTTTTTTTTGCGGTACGCGGGCCTCTCACTGTTGTGGCCTCTCCCGTTGCGGAGCACAGGCTCCGGACGCGCAGGCTCAGCGGCCATGGCTCACGGGCCCAGCCGATCCGCGGCATGTGGGATCCTCCCAGACCGGGGCACGAACCCGTGTCCCCTGCATCGGCAGGCGGACTCTCAACCACTGCGCCACCAGGGAAGCCCAGTAATGTGCTTATTAATTGTCATAGATCATCACTGTCCTCAAAAGAATATTGTATAATATATAGTGGCCTTTATAGGGCGAAGAGAGAGAATTTCAAGTTTCTCTCTTAACCTGAGCCGCTTAAAATGAAAAACAAAGGCCATTAAATCCTGTTCACTTGAAGTGGGTCCTAAATATAGTTTATTGGGGCTCTTAATTCACCCTGAAAAATGCTGTAATTATTAAAAGTGTCCAAGCTGTTAACTTGAAAACAACATATGCCACATTTACATAATGATTTGCATATAATTTCCATGTAATTCATTTAATGTCAAAATGTACAATTATACTTCCAACCCCTCTGCCTTTTACCCCCATGCCCCTTCCTGGCCCTGCTGTGTTAAATCAGAATATCTTCCTTGTTGGAATCTGTTTACGAATGGGTTTCAAAGAGATGGCTGGATGGAGGTCGTCTATCATATTGGTCCAAAAAGGTCTGGCCAAACGTATTTCTTCTTTCAGACTGGATTGGTTGTACTATCTGTATTGTGACACCTTGGGGACCAGTTACTCAGTTCTGCCTGAGACATATGGGCTCATTTACAGATGAAGAAACTAAGGCTCAGAGAGGTTCTCCCTGATATGCTGTGGTCTTTGCTTGCTTTCTCTGCCCCAGCAATCCAAAGGCCTCCACCAGCCATACAAAAGGCTTTCTCGTGTATCTTTTACAACAGACAAATATGCTTTGTTTAAAAAAATCATTTGCCATAGCTCGTGTGATTATTTGGGATGCCAAAGAGGTAGCTCTTGGGTTTGCCATCAAGGACAGGGAAGAATCCTTCCATCTGATTCCATAAACGTATTTATGCAATGCGGGTGGACTTTCTGTCTAAACTAATTGCAGTCCCACAGACATGCCATGCTTTTTCTGGTTCCTACCTGTGTTTTCTGCATGGGTTACTTTCCCACCTCTCACCTCTCCCTGAATCTCTGTATGCACTCAACATCCAGTGTCCCATTTACACATCACCAGGATGCCTTCCTCCATGCCCTGTGACTAGGTTTGATGCCCTTAGAGTGAACTCCTAGATCACCCTGTTTGACTCGAGTTCCCCTGAAAGCAACCCTTGAGACAAAGACTTGGGTGTAGGTAGTGTATTTGGAAAGTGACCCCAGGGTACAGGGATGAGGGAGCCGGGAGGGTGAAACGGGGAGGGAAGAAAAGCAATATTAGGGGGCATTGTTGAAGTTGCTGCTGTCGGCAACAGGAGCTCAGTTCCACTGGGTCCTCCTGGGAAGTGTTTGGAACAACTCCAGCATGAGTGCCTGGAGGATGGGAACTGAAGCATTTATCCCCTGGGTCAGTTGCCACTGGCTGAGGGTTGCCCTGGGAGTTGCTAATTTCCCTGCCCTTCCCAGCTGTGCAGCTGCACGGGATGACCAAGCTCTCCAGGGCTTCTGCCGAGTTGGGGTCACTCAGAAAACGAAGCTGTGTGTCACTCAGCTTGGTAGCAATCTGCCAGGCACTGTCCACCCAGCCCTGGCTGAGATCAGAAGGAAGGCCAAGCAGGTGTGTCCCCAGATGTGTCTACCACTGCACTCACCACTCTGTTTTGCACTTCCTTCCTCCTCTAGAGCATAAGCAACCTGAGGACAGGGGCTGTGTGACCACTGGGTCCCCAGCTAGACACAGTGTTTGATAATAATCTGTTGCACGAATGCCTCAGGTACCAAATTTAGTTCAGCTTCAGCAACTGGTTACCTCTAAGCTTAGGAAAGTCATAAGAGTTTTTTGTTTTTATTGTATCCCTTTTTTCTCCCCAATTCTGCCCTTTCTAAAAAATTGGAAGAAAGTAAATGAATCAAGGGAAATACACGTACGCATTAAAAAATTGTCAGAAGCAAAAAAAAAAAAAAAAAAAACTGGGTCCGTCAGGATTCTTTTCTTGAAGATACCGGCAAATTCTGCGGCAAAATTGTAGCTGATATTTGGTTCCATTCAAAGGAATAGCCTCAAATAAACTAAGTTAAATGGGTAACAGTCAAGGTCACAGTTAGAGACACTTAGGGCATTTTCTCCCAGAAGCAGCTCCATCTTTTCTACTCACCTCTTTGCTTTGTCTTTCCTGCCCTCTCATTTAGTTTCTGTTCCTCTCCTTTATTTCTTTTCTTTTCTTTTTTTTTTGACATCTTTATTGGAGTATAACTGCTTTACAGTGGTGTGTTAGTTCCTGCTGTATAACAAAGTGAATCAGCTATATGTATACACATATCCCCATATCCCCTCCCTCTCGAGCCTCCCTCCCACCCTCCCTATCCCACCCCTCTAGGTGGTCACAAAGCACCGAGCTGATCTCCCTGTGCTATGCGGCTGCTTCCCTTGTGTCCTTCCTCAGGTCTAGGACTCCGGCTGCTATATGGAGCCAAACAGGGTGACAGGAACACCAGTGGGCGATGGGGCCACTTTCACTTTGGACTACACATTTGATCAAGACAAGAAGCCAGGTGCCCATTGTTCCTCCCCCAATACACATGAAGAGCCAGGGTGCTGAGAGGAGGCCATGCAAGTAAGCAGCCCTTGAGGCTTCCTTATCTAGTAGGAAACCATCAAAAAATGTCAAGTCAACAGATATAGAGGACAAACTAGTGGTTACAGTGGGGGGGGAGGGGCAAGATGGGGGAGGAGATTAAGAGGTACAAGCTATTAGGTAAAAAATAAATAAACTATGAGGATATCTTGTAAAAATAAACAAATAAAAAATAGCGTTTGATAACACTAAAACAATTTAAAGTAAAATACCTAAAAAAACTGAAAAAAAAAAAGAAAATGTCAAGTTAGTGGGCTTGCAGGGGTGACATGGCACCCGCATTGGCCCCCCTCCATGTCTCTGGGGACCTCTAGGCTTTGGAAGCGTTGCCCTCCAAGCAGGGCCTGAGTGGCGGGCTGTACCTCACGGCAGGAATCTGCCGGTGGGTGATCCCTCGGATGTGCTCACACTCCAGGGGGTAGGCAGCGGCCGGATGGGGACAGGGAGAGGATCTGAGAGAGGAGGGGACATCCGGTTGGGAGACAGAGCAGCAGCCCCTCTTCCTGCCTCCCTCCTCCCTCTGTAACTGTCAGATGCTCCAAGGGGATCACTGTTAGCACAAGTACCTGCGCCTGGTGCATCCCTTTCTGGAAGCTCCATCCAGATATTCCTGTGATTGACACTGGACTGTGTGTCTGTGTGTGTGTGTGTGTGTGAGAGAGAGAGACAGAGAGAAAGAGACAGAGATGGAGACAGAGAGACACAGAGAGAGAGAGAAATATTATAAACAATATTTGTTTATAATAATGATGATAGCTGGGGATTCCCAGTAGTCCAGTGGTTAGGACTCCGTGCTTCCACTGCTGGGCCCAGGTTCGATCCCTGGTCAGGGAACTAAGATTCCACAAGCCGAGTGGCGTAGCCAACAACAAAAAAAATGATGATAGCTAAATTTATCAAGGTGTTCGTCAAGTTCAGGCAACATGCTACGCTCTTCCCAGGTATCCTCTCATGGGCTCTGTGAATATTCCCATTGCACAGATGGAGGACTGAGTCTCAGAAAGGTTAAGTGACTTACGCAAGGTCACACTGAGTAAGTGGAGTAGCTGGGCCTCACACCCAGGCAGGTCAAACTGCAGAAACCAGGTCTGTAATCATCACGGTGGGTGGTTAGACACCTGCAGGATGTGTTCCAGGCGGTGCACAAGTGTGTGTGTGTATGTGTGTGAGTGTACATGTGTGTCCTCTTGTGTGCACATGTATAGAGAAAGTCGAATACAGAATGGAGCCAGATGGCATGGGTTTGAAATCCAGCTGTTATATCTCATCTGTGCTATCTCAGGCAGGTAACTTACACCTCTCTGTGCCTCAACTGCATCATCTGTAAATTAGGCACAATAGTATCTAGCTCATCGGCTTGTGTGCACTTAGAAGGGTGATGTGTGTATGAATTCTTATGTCAATGCTGGATATTAGTTATTAGCAGTAGTAATCACATATCATTGTTGAGGAAATGAGAGAGGTATCAAATGTTTGTTGGTAAGCATAATAATAAGAGCATTTACTGGCTGCCCACCTTGATGCAGTGCTGTGAATACAGTCCCTGATTTAGACCTCCCAACTCTACTGCGAGGTAGGTATCATTATTTCCATTTTATACAGGAGGAATTGAGTCTCAGAAATATTAAATAATTGGCCCAAAGACAAATATCCAGGAGAGGTCAGAACAGAGACACAAACCTTGATCTTGCTTTCCTGTCGTACACACTTTTTGTGGGTTCATTTGTTCATTTGAACAAATACCTTTCATACGGACTTAGAATTTTTTTTCCGAATCGGGAATTGTGCCCATCTGCCTGCCTGAGAAAAGTTTGCACAGAGCTGCTTTTGAATAGCGACCTCTTGTAGCTTTTTAATTGCCACTATCTCTTTGAACATTTGGAATTTGTAATGAAATCACTTTCCAACCCTGATTCATCCCAAATTCAATATTCTGTTTCCTTTCGGCTTTTTTTTTGTTTGTTTCCCGAGCAATGAAAAGATTGGTAACTTTATAAAACATCTAAAAGTGCGGTGGAAGTTTCCTGGGGCTTCAAGTGTTGTGTTATGTTATCTTTGGAAAAACTTTGAAGTCCCACCGGTGTAATAGAAGCCGTTATTATGTCATGGAGCTGATTAGCATGCCTGTGGGAAACATTAATTCATGCTGACATCATAGCTGGGTTTGCAATCAATCAGTTTGTTTTGCTTCTCCTTGCTCCCCGCCTACCCCACAAGCCACCCCTTAGTGCTCTTCGTGTAAAGGTGATGGGCTGACTTTCTGAGGATAATGGGACATGTAAGGATGCCTCCAGATGAGGCTGAACTGAACCACAGGAGAGGCCACCTCGTGACAGCCCTGGGAGGAAATGGCGAAACAAAGCTTTTGACAGAAGCAGGGAGAAGGCTGCTGGCCCTTTGATTTGCCTTGAAAGGTTTTGATTTAGTTGGCATTCAGACTCTTGATATATAAAACTTTTTAACTCAGTAGTCTGCACGGCTGCCTGAATCCATTTGGTTCCGGTCAGTTATGATTAAGCTGATTGCTGGTGGCTCTGGTGTGGTGCGGGGCAGTGCTGGCCTTCATTGGGTGAGGCTAGCCCATTCCAAACTATCTCATCCTTCGGCCCAAAAGTACATCTCATTGACAAAGGAAGCTGTAAAGAGGAGGCATGTAGACTCCTATTATCGCAAATTGTTAATATTTAACACGCATTAAAGAGCTATCTTTCTGTTCGCCACGTGCAATTAATTTAATCACCAACGCACTGTTAACTTATCTATCAGAAATGTGAATTTTTTCACGATGTATTAGTCTGGTAATGATGTCTTTCCTTTTACCTTTAGATGTAGTATTATTATTTTATTATTATTTTATGTTATGTGGCATGTTCTCTTGGGAACTAGGGAGAAATTACTGGAAGTGTTGGGAAGAGCCTAATGACAGCCGATGTGGGGTAGGGAAAGTTCAGGGTATTTCTAGTCTGAACGGAACTTGGGGCTCCCTTCCTCCTGGGCATGTGTGACCTACTCTGTTCCCTCTCCCCGACCTCTAGATTTATGTAGCTTAGAAAGCCGGGCTGATCAGTTCCCTGGGTCAAGTTTTGACCTGGAAGATGGAAACTCTGTAGTCTATGGCGAATCAAGGAAGGAGAAAATTGGGGAAGGGAGGTGTTATTTTAGATGCCTATGTAAATAGCTGTATTTTCATAGCTGGGTCCCATTTTGCCACAGTTATAAGCCGCCCCCCACCCCAAGCTCCCTTTCTGAAAAGCCCATCACATTCACAACTGCCTGCTCAGAAGCTGCCTTCTCCCATTAGATTCAGGCTGCCTGAAGGCAGGAACCTGTCTGCCTTGTTCACCAAAGTGAGAACCTACTATGTGTTAGATACTGTCCTGGACCTCAGGGTTATAGAGGTGAGTAAGGTATGGTTCCCCTCCTCCAGATGTCATATTCTTATGAACAAAACAGTCATGCATTCAGATAAACAAAAGAATATTTGGAAAATGTCCCAAGCGCAGTCTATCTTACATGCAGTAGGAACAGAGGGGGACGGACTTCATAGCAGAAGTGAGGTTTGCAATAATTCGAAAGGTAATTGGGGATTTCTCCTAGCAGAGAAATTGGGGTGGGGTGCTGTGTTTTTGGTCACCTGCAAGAAACCCAGAATGGCTCCATTACAGGGGGTCCCCCGGGGGAGAGAAAGAGCAAGGAACAGGTAGGGAGTTCTGAAGCTCAGAAAGGCAGAATGACTTGCCCAAGGTTGCACAGCAGAGAGAGCTGGGAGTTGAAGGCAAGTCTACTCATAAACCCAGCACTCTTCTGGCTGGATAATAGTTCACATGGGCTGCCCGTGGTGAGAAAACACATCCGTAGTATCAGGATTCTCCCCAGGCGGCCCTATTTGGCTGCAGCAGACTTCCAGTTAACACATAACTTTCAAGCCCCAAATTCTAAGTGCCCAACCTATGGGGAGGACGGAGGTTTAAAAAAATTCATAAGTTACCATGTTGGAGAATGGGGCTTTTGCAAAAATGAAACAGCATATGATATAGATAGAAACTGCTATAGAAAGCCCCCTTCCCAGCTGAACTGCTGGTCCACAATGATCTATTGTCCTTATTTTATTTTTTTCCTCCAGTTCACGCTAGGTGTTCCTTTATTTTATTTTATTTTTTCTGTTCTATTTTCTATATTCCATTTCATTTTTTATTTTCCCCTTCTGTGTCCTATCCTGACCCCAGATCTCTAACTCCACGTACATGCATCCTTGCTGGTGAATTTAGTTGAGGCTCTTCTAATCCACCCCTCCATACACTGATATGTGCATCTCTTGGAACACATTCTGTATCTGTGCTAAAATTAGGTGGCATTGGACTACCAATCTCATTCTGCGAGCCCTGGACACCACGCTGTTATCAAACACATTAATATATTTCTACATCAAAATGTATGAATATTTACACTAAGTGGAATATGAAGAGACTCTAAGGGGCCTCATGTCAGTTCAGGTCAAGTTCTGCCTCCAAATAAGTTTGTGCCAAAGTTTTTAAAAACTTTCATATTTTCAGAGCTTTTAAGAATTGCAGGTAAGGGACTGTGGACCATTTTACTCCTCCGTTCTGCCTCTGATGGACCCCTCTGAATTTCCAACTCTGCCAGTTTGAACAGTGCTTCAAAAGCAGGCCTCATCCACGTCTTCCTGTGAACCTTTGGGAGAAAGTCTCTGGGGTAGACACCCCAGAAAAGAGGGTATCCTAGGATCTTAGGACCTGTGCATTTTTACTCTCACTAACTACTGCCAGATTAATTCCTCTGCAAAATACCTGCAGCAGTTAACCCCCCGCCAGTAGGACATGAAGGAGAGTTCCTGTCTCCTAACATCCTCACCATCACTTAATATTATCTGATTGTCTAATTCTTTTTTCCAATTTGAAGGGTGTAAAGTGCCATCACAATCTTGTTCTAATTTGCCTTTCTCTGACTATCAGTGCACATGAAATTTGTAAATATGTTAGCTCTTCTTGTTTTCTCTTCTGGGAAACACCTATTCATATCCTTTTAGTTTCACATCTTTTTTTCCCCCCACTATATCATTTGTTCTTTTGGGGTTTTTTTTTTTTTTTGCGGTACGCGGACCTCTCACTGTTGTGGCCTCTCCCGTTGCGGAGCACAGGCTCTGGACATGCAGGCTCAATGGCCATGGCTCACGGGCCCAGCCACTCCACGGCATGTGGGATCTTCCCGGACTGGGGCATGAACCCATGTCGCCTGCGTCGGCAGGCGGACTTTCAACCACTGTGCCACCAGGGAAGCACTCTTTTGGTTTTGACTACAAATTATTATCTACTCCAAGGTCACAAACACATTTATCTTATCTGCTTACTATATTTCTTAAGTTTTACTATTCATCAGTTCAGTCTTTAATTCATCCAATTTATCTAGTGCTTATGTTTTTGTATATGGTGTGAGGTATAATCCAACTTTTTCTCTATGCTATGAGTCAGTTTCTCCTTTTACCAAATAATCTGTACTTTCCCTATCCATGGGTGATGCTCCCTCTCTTAGATACAAATGAAGTAGAAAATCCTACAAGGACATTGATTGGAATTACAGTTGACCCTTGAACAATACAGGGATTAGGGGTGCCAACCCTACACATGTTCAAAAATTCACATATAACATTACAATTGGCCCTCCAATACAGATATCATGGTTCTGCATCCATGGATTCAACCAACCATGGATCATGTGGTACTGTAGTATGTATTTATTGAAAAAAAATCTGTGTACATTGTTGTGTATGTGGACCTGCATAGTTGAAACCCCTGTTGTTCAAAGGTCAGTTGTACTGTAGTACAAATTTAGGGGAAAAAAATTCACATATAAGTGGACCGGCACAGTTCAAACCCATATTGTTCAAGGGCCAACTGTATATATTTATTTAGGGAGATTTAACATCTTTTATAGCTCATTTAGTCCTCACAAGAACATGGTGAGTTAGATCTTCTATCCTCAATTTACAAAGAAGGAAACAGAAGCTCCAGGAAGCTAAATAAACCAGTTATTGAGTGGTAGAGCAAGGATTCAAACCCAGATCTGACTTTCTGAGGGTTTTTATTATTATTATTGCACCTTTGTCTTTAGTATTACTAATCTGCCTTTCTCTTGTCCTTGTGAATGTATATCGTTGCTTATTTATTTATGACCAACCAATCCCTCATAACCTGCTTTCCTTTAGCTACAAAAATAACCCAAGGGTCGTAGTTGCCAAAGCAGCGTGATAGCCTATAATTTTTTTTTTTCTACCTGAAACACAGGGGCATCTCTTGACTGGCTGCCACAGGAAGCAAGAACAAAAGCTTTGAGATTCCGTCTGCCCTCAAATCAGATCAGGGTCTTAGAGAAGTGACCTGTTCTACAAGTAAAACAAAAGTGAATAGACTCTATAACTAATTTCCATTTTCCATTTTTAATACCTCTGATGAATGAAAGAATATCTGATGGCTGAACTTAAATTTGAAGTTTATAAAGAATCTCTAATTTGATCTAGAAAAAAACCATAAAATATTTATGGTATAAAAATAAGTAGAAAGTAATAAGAGCAATAATAAATTATATAGCCATAGTTCTTTATAGTTTTCAGAGCATATTAATGCTCTTTGTTTCTTTTGGTTCTTCCAATGATCTTTTAAAGCAGGTAAACTGAGCCTCCATTTTACAGACAAAGAAATTGAGGCATGGAGTTTTACCCAAGCACAGCTGATTGTGTGAATTCCCCCAGCTCTTCACCTCTAACTGTAATTCATCCTCTTTGCCATCTATCTTTAAAATTCTTCCCATTGAGAGGCAGAATATATTTCCTCAACCACTGATTCTGTGTTTGACCATGTAATTTGCTTTGGTTCACAGGATGTTAGCAGACATGGCTAAAGCAGATGTTTGAAAGTGCTTAGTGTGCTTGCCTGCATGTTTCGGCTTGCTTTCTTGCTTTTCGGATGTTACAATGAGGACAATCCAGGCTGGCCAGCTATTCCAAGGAGGAAGGTAAGAGACATCTGGAGCAAAACTTCCCCAAATAAGATGCCCTGGCCAAGCCCTACCTGGAGCAGAGCCTCCCACTGACCTGCAGATTCATGAGTTTAATTATTTATGATTGTTGCCTTAAGCCACATAGTTTGGAAGACAGTTTGTTACACAGCAGTAGCTAACTGATACATCAAGGTAAACCAGCTAGTAAGTTGTAGAGCTGAAATTAGAATCTAGATCTTCAAACGTGTAGTTCTACACACTTTCATCTATGCTAAGTTGCTTTTCATGCAGAGGCATTTATTTGGGTGTGAAAATACCTCAAGATAGAGTCTTTTCTGGTCAGGGACTGTGTTTCACTCTTCTTTGATTCCTCAGATCCTAGCCCAGTCCCTTGCACATGGTAGGTAGTCAGGATATGTTCATTAAATAAATAAGAGATAAAAATATGAGGGCCATACCTCCATCCCTTTGGTCTTATTTTTACAGTTTCTGGTTAATAAAAATAAAGTCAAAATGGAAGGTATATTGATCAGTGAAAATCACCTTCTAAAAATTGGTCCCAGCAACTGCACAAAGAGGGAAGAGTCATCATTTTCTTTCAGACATCTGTCTATATGTGGCATATTTCCTCTCTGAAGATCAAACCCCATAAAATGCATCATTTATATGCCACTCCCCATTATGAACCAGCATGGAGACAATTAATGAGAAGCAAAGGCTAAAAGAAGAGTCCACGAGTTGGATTCAGGCAGACTGTGGTGAAAATGCACTGTCCTTTGGGAATTACACACAGGAAAAAAGAACAAACATCGTGCCTGATTCCCTGCCTGCCCCCCACCCTCACCTCCATCTCCACTTCTCCCGTCGCCACAACAGCTTGAGGTAGAGAATTTGTATAACCCACATGGAGAGCTTTTTCCTCTGATTTTTTAATCTCAGAAGTCCAACAGTGGCGATGAAGGTAGCTGTGACATTTGCAATTTTCCATGCACCAGCCCATTCCATTTCCTTTCCTGGTGCTGCTTCCATGGTACAGTAAACCTCCAGCTCTGACAATAATTATAGCCGGAATAATATGAAGGGAGTAATAGGAACAAAGTGTCGCTGTAATTGCCTTTTCATTATTTGCTAACAGTTAGTTATTCAGTCACAGGGAGAAATTACACAGTAATTGGTTGACAATGGGGAAGCAGTCGCTGAATCCCACAACTATGATATTTTTGCTTGTTGGGCTTTAGACCTTTTATTCATATTTTGATTAAACAGCTGGAGCATTAAACTGACATATGAATGTATCCTTGGTCAAATTCTGATGTGATTGTTTCTACCCCATTCAAAATGTTGAATTTAAACTAGCACCTACAGTAGAGCTGTAAATAGTCTATTGACTTTCAAATAAATCCCTCCTCTTTACTCCAGTTCATAAAGAAGGCATGGTGGGTGTAATAGCACAGACTTTTTTTTTTTTTTTTAACAAATCAGTTTTCAGTTGGGTGTTTTCAAAAGGAAAAAAAAATATGGGATCACGTGGTGGAATCTTCCTGCCTTCAGATTTTTCTCGAATTTAACTTTCTAAACTCAAGATCTTTATAAATAGAGTCCTAGAAAACATTCACTTTCACTTGCTCCTACAGGTAGAGAAACTGAGGTCCGGAAAGGGGACCGAGCTGTTCAGGGCTATCCGGCTCTCTACTCTTTTTAGGACTAGAAACCAGAATGCTGACTCTTAGTACTTCATCTAAACTGTCTTCTGGCTCCACATTTGCATGCAGGAGGAGAACTAGGAAAGCAAGACAGGTAAGATCTACGCCTGCGCCTGCACAAGCATGCATCTCCACATGCGTGCGTGTGTGAGCGCATGCACACGCGAGCACACACACACACACACACACACTACACGGATAGATACTATATGTTGCTTGACTGTGGGATGTCATTTAGTTGGTGTTTACAATCTCCATTGGTAAGCTTCATGGGTACCACCTTTCCTTGGATTATTCCAGGCATCCAAGGACCTAGCCTAGGGCTGTGTGTGCCATGATACCTTGCGAAATGTTTGATGATGATAACAGAGCGAGAAGATCTAATTCTTAGGGTCCAAGCTTAGGAATCTTTTTACTCTTGGTGATACAAATGTTATCTTGGTGAAACAGCAGAGTGTTGAGTTGGTGTCCTTGTGGCAATTGCAGAAGCAGCTGAGAAAGGTGCATTGTAAAGAATACATCCGTGTTTGTATGTATGTGTATGCATGTGTCTATATCAGAGGCTGGTGATGAAAGATGGAAAAGCTGCCCCAAAGTCTTCATTTAAAGATGGAAATTTTCTGTTTAGGGGGCACAATGCACTAGATCATATGCATGGGGACTTGAACCCACTTCGGTATGCAGGTAAAAGAACCTCAAGACCATGACTCTGAGGAATTGGTTATGTATAAGAAAGATATTTGGGAACAGGATGGATCTAAAGCTATGACTAACTCGGAAAGTCAGGAAGTAAGCTTGGTGCTTCATACATGATCTTATTTAATTCTCACAGTAGCTCTAAGGGGCAAAGTTCCTCATCTTCATTTCATAGATAGAGACTAAGTCTTAGAGAGATTAAGGGACTTGCTCAATATCACCAAGCTAGTAAGTGGGAGAACCAGTGAATAAAACCCAGAAGCTAAACTTTGTCCCTTGAAGTCATTGGTGACCTTTAGCTACTTGCAAGTAATTGGAACTTACCTAATTTTCCAAGTCAATCCACAGTCAACATTGTTTGATGTCTACCCTCTAAGTGCACCATGGGGATTCACAGGCAAATGAAAAGTTCCTCTCCTTGAAATGCCTACCCGGGTCAGTCCAGCATAGAGGCCACTCCTATAACCGTGGTGACTCGGTTTAAGTTGCCCCAGGAGCAGACCCTGAGACAAAGACTCAAGTGCAACTAGTTTATTTGGAAGGTGATGCCAAGAAATGTGGATACAGGGTAAGGAGTCAGACAAAAAGGGCAGGAAGCCAACACGGGGTGCCTTGAAGGTTATTGCCAAGGACATCGGGGCCCCATTTTCCTGGGAGAATTCTAAGAGGCAGTGGCAATCAGGCTTCAGTGTTATCCTGACCTGAGAGTGAGGGAATTGGGGTATTTATCCTCAGTGCCCTGTCCATCCCTGTTAAGGGCTGCCTCTCAGGGTATTAACTCTTTACATTTCCAGTTTACTCTGTGCACAAGCGCAGGGTGCACCAGCAACCAGAAAGAGCCCTTGGTAAAGATTTGCCGGTGGTCTCACTGA
The DNA here is from genome assembly GCF_964165515.1 of Mesoplodon bidens. Classification (NCBI taxonomy): domain Eukaryota; kingdom Metazoa; phylum Chordata; class Mammalia; order Artiodactyla; family Ziphiidae; genus Mesoplodon; species Mesoplodon bidens. Next base: position 30,742,977 of record NC_138175.1, read on the forward strand.
GCATCCTTCTGTATTTACCGATGAGTGCCAAGGTGATATGGGTGGGGAGCTGGCAGTGTCTGTCACCATGGTGACAGGCCAAGTGTGTCCCGGAGTGGGTGGTATTGTTGAGCAAGACTTCAAAGGTGAACGAAAGGGCATTCTGGAGCATGGTCGCCACCTGAACAGGGGTGTAACTTGAGACCATCAATCTCTAAAAGAGCTTCCAGGCTCCGTACCAGAGGCAGAAATTGTCTGAAACGCCAGACTCAATCCCAATGAAATCATCTCCTGCTCACTACATAAAGCCCATATTCTTGTCCTGGTATTCAAGGCTATTCACAATGCAGCCTCAGTTTACCTCTTGACAAGTTCTGAGTAATACACCCTGGGCTCGGATTCCTGTGTTGCTGCCCAGTCTTGCCTTTGAGACCCTGCCCATCCTTGAGGCTCTCGGCTCCAAGCCTGCCTCCTATACAGCCTTTCACCACCAGCTTGGGTGGAGACCTTTCTCTGCCCCCTACTCCTGGCCTGACATACTTACGCAGCCTCCATCACTTCCAGTGATAAAAGCCACAATCTCTTTTCTGTATTTCCCAAATCCTCGGAGCTCTAGAAACTCAAAGAGTTTTGCTTTTGGTATCATTTGTTTGTTCTGCTTTTTAAAAAATCTTATATGGTAGCAAAATCTGACCCGAACTGCCATGAAGCTATTTCTAGTTCTTATTTGATCTAAATATTCACATATTTCACTACATAAATATTCATGTATTTGGTTACAGAATACAGCCCCAGATCCTGCTGTGATTTTCTATGTAAACCATATTTCTTCTCTAAAATCTTTATATCTGCACCATATTTCTTTTCTATAATTTTTATATGTGCGTCATATTTCTTTTCTAAAATCTGAAAAATTCTGAATTATAAAACACGTATCTCTGGCTCACATGATTCAGACATGGGGTTTTGAGCCTATAATAATAATAATAATAATAATAATAATAATAATAATAATAATAATAGGCAGTACTGTAGTCCGTTCTAAGGATTTTATATATTTAATGATTTTAATCCTCATAAGGACCCAAGAAGATAAGTTCTCGTAATAACCCTATTTTCCTAACATCACTTAGGAAACTAAGGTTCAGAGATGTTACGTAACTTGCTCCAGGTCACACATCTTGCAAATGCTGGAACCAGGATTTGAACTTAAGGCAGTCTGGCAGAGTCAAAGCTCTTACTTGCTCACTGGGCTTCTTCTAAGTCTGAATGTCCAGCCTTGGAGTTGTACCTAGCACCCAGCTCAGACTTACCGTCTGGCTTGTCCCTGCGTGTTCTCCTGGGGAGCCTGTTTCCTTCTGAGTCTGAATTCTCGACTTGGAGCTTTAAGCCACCAGCATTGAGTTGGTGCTGGATATTTATCTCTCTGGAATGAGAGTTTCTGGAACTTCTTGCCAACTTCAGTGGTCCTCAACTCCTCAGACCACAGCCTCACGAAGAACAACTTGCCTCTTGCAGCCCAGCCCCGGAACTGGTGCTGCGTGCACCCTGGATCTGTAGCCCCTCCTCAGGCACCTCTTTTCTGCCCCTGGAACCTCACCCCTGCCTCTCCCATGTCTTGGAACACTTCTAAGATTAGAGACCATGTAAGTCTGTGTGCCTGAGAGTTATCCCAAGTTCTCGCCTATAGTAGGGCCTTTGTGACGTATGGTGGCAAGAATATATAACTGAACGAGGAGGTCCAGATTTAGAACTTTTGCTAGTGTAGACATGGCCTTGGTTTTGAAACTACTCTCACACTTGACTCCCCCCACCACCCCATTCTATAGTACACACATAGTGCCAGGATTTAAACCCCCAACATGGGATCCAGAGTTCATTCTCTTAACTATGGTGACAAACTATGCTTGTTAGGTGCTTCTTCTGCATTAGTCGCCACAATAAGCCACTTGAATGCCTTGTCTCTGTTGATCCTCACAACAGCCCTGTTAGGAGGTGCCATCACTGTATCCTTTTACTATACGAAGAAACTGAGGTAGAGAAAAAGGAACGTCCCCAAGGCCTCAGTACTTACTGCACCCATCAACTGTTGTCACAGTCACTTGGTAACAAACCACTCCAAAACTCAGTGTCTTAAGATAATCCTCATCTGTTATTCTTGCTCACCGATCTGTTAGCTTTCATGACATCGTCTGGGCTACTACAGGCTTAACTCCAAGCTGCCGTTGGGTTCAGGTCCGCTCCATATGCCTTTCATCCTGTTGGACCAGGGGCTAGTCTCGATATGTTTTTCTCATCGTGATGGCAGGGCAAACCCGATGTCTCAAACGCAGTTTGAACCTCTAACTCTATCAAAACCACTAACGTCTCTTTGACCAATGCAAGGCACGCGGTCAAGCCCAACATGGGGAGGAGGGGCAGAATGCTCCTTCCAAGGGCATAGGGAAATGGGACCCAGAGAGACTATCCATCAAACAGTAATCTAATCTACCATACCCACTAAAAATTAGAGCCAGAAGCCCCCCAGGGCTTCCAGCTGTGAAGCCACTCTTTCTTAAGCACTCTCTTAAGTAGCAACAAGTTCCCAGGGTACAGCTTTTGGACTTATAGGAAACAACATCAGTCTCTTGGGATTTTTGCTTCTGAGTTGGAAGACGTAAGGCTGCTCCTAGGCATGTGAGAGATGGCGGGAGAGCCTGAGCTGTGGAGGGCAGGTAAGTGCGTGTCCTGCCAAGCTGACATCCTCCCCTCTGCATCCACACATGACCCTGTGATGAAGCTCCCCTCTGGGCCTCAGACCTATCATTAGAGGATTAACTTTCTCATCACTCTTCTTACACATGTCTCCATGCAGCCTTGGAATGCATCATCAAAGTCCAAAGCAAGGGCATTTTAAGTCGTTGCCTGGCAGACCTATTTTCTGGTGTTTAAAGAGATTGCTAGAAATTCCTAAATTTTGGAGCTCTTTTTTTTCACTGAGAGAGAGGAAGGAATAGAAAAAGCTCCCAGTGGATTAATTTATTTGTTTTTTGCTCTAGCTCCTGACATTTGGAGAAGGCTTGAAGAGCTTCCTAATGTTTGCTATTTTGCATTTGCTTTGTAGGATGCTAGATCAAACCACAGAATCCTGGAAAATAGACTTGCTATTTTCCTTTGCAGAGGTACAAGGTCTGAAACTATTCTCTTGAATGCCAGGGTGGCCAACCCTCAGCTCCAGAGCTACGGCTCGTCTCCACCCTCACCCTAACAGACATTGCCAATCAATCCCAGCACTGCTGCCCGCTAAGCCCAGAAACGGCCCCAACCCTCCCAACACAGCCCTCCAGGCAGCCACTACCACTTGATCAGAATTAATGCAACTGAGTTCCCATCCTTGTTCTAAAACTTTTCCATTTTTAACATGCCAGTAAAATAACTTTATCAAGTTCTTTACAGAGTTCTGATAAAAATACTGCCTTTTTCTTCTCTACTTCTCATTATGCTACTATTCAACTTAAAAATTCTCAGTCTCCAAACTCCTTGTCTTACAATCAAGTTCCTTCATCATCTGACACTTTCACTCCCCAGAACTAATGCCCTTTGAATCCCTTTATCACCCCTTGTGTCAGGAAATATTTCTTTTTTTTTTAAGATTTATTTATTATTCATTTATTGATTTTATTTAGTTTTGGCTGCGTCGGGTCTTAGTTGCAGCATGCGGGATCTTCGTTGAGGCATGTGGGATCTTTTGTTGTGGTGTGCGGGCTTCTCTCTAGTTGTGGCGCGTGGGTTTTCTCTTCTCTAGTCGTGATGCGCAGCCTCCAGGGTGCATGAGCTCTGTAGTTTGTGGCACACGGGCTCTAGTTGAGGCATGCGAGCTCAGTAGTTGTGGCGCGTGGACTTAGTTGCCCCGCAGCATGTGGGATCTTAGTTCCCTGACCAGGGATCGAACCCACGTCACCTTCATTGTAAGGCGGATTCTTTACCACTGGGCCACCAGGGAATTCCCTGTGGTAGTAAATATTCTAATTCAGCTGCCAAGGTTCCTACTCCTGCCTCCAATCCCGATATATGTGCCCTGTATAATCCTCTCCCCTTGAGTATGGGAGAAACTTGTGAATGTGATTAAGTTACCAATCAGTTGACTTGGAGTTAATCAAAAGAGAGTTATCCTAGGTGGGCCTGACCAAATTACGTGAGCCTTTAAAAAGAGGGACCGATCCTTCTGGAAGACAGAGAGATTCTCCTGCTGGCCCTGAAGAAGCAAGCTGCTGTGTTGTGAAAGGGGCTACGGAGGGGTCCATGAGGAAAGGACCTGAGCTGAGGGTGGCCTCTAGAAGCTGGCAGAGGTCTGTGGCCAGTAGATAACAAGAATGCAGGAACCTCAGTCACACAACAGCAAGGAGCTGAGCCCTGCCAACAACCACGTGAGCTTGGAAGAGGAGCTCCCCAGAGGAACACCTTGGTTTCAGCCCTGGGAGATGCTGAGTGGAGAATCCAGCGAGGCTGAGCCCAGACTTCTGACCCACAGAAGCTGGGGGATGATAAATAATTGTTATTTTAAGCTGGTAACTTTGTGGTAATTTTTAACATAACACTAGAAAACAAGCACATCCCTATTCTCAAGCCACATCCACATCCTTGTTACTGTCCATACCCAGGTGAGTTTTCATACCTCAGGGAAAACTTTGATTAGAGCCTTTTCTCAAACTGGGAGCCCTTTCTCATCTCTGTGCTTAAATCTTACCCAAGTGTAAACCTTACCCAAATGTACCCTCACCTCCTCCCTGAAGCCTTTTTTGGTAGGCTCAGACATATGTTACCTGGTCTTTTTTGTTTTTTGGGTTTTTTAATGCCATAATTGTTTCCTTTTGTTTGGGCCTTGTATTGTAAAATCCCTCTGCAGACTTCTTTGCAAGGAGTCCTTGTCTGCCTAATCCTTACAGCCCATTGTAATTCACTGTACCCAGCACACAAGAGGTGGTTAATAAATGTTTATTACATGAATGAGTGTTTTGTGAATTACAGTATGCATTTGACTAACTCGTGTATTTGACAAATTTTCTAACCTTAATATGTAATATTTTGATGATATTTAAAAAGTTTACATGACCAGGAACCAAATGAAGACCTCCCCACTCTACATGCCCAAGTATAGTTACTCTCACATTCCTCTCTCTTCTATTTAGTTCAAATCAGTGCCCATCTGTTGCGTGCCAGGTCTTGTGCTCAGTCTCTGCCCTCAATGGACTTAGAGCCTGAGGGGGTTCGGTCCATCTGGTAGGTGAGGGGGAACCACCGAGCAGCATTAAACAAAGGAGTGGCATTGACCCACTTGTACTTTAGATAGATCATTTGGGTCCCTGGGTGTATGAGAGACCTGAGGTACCCAAGGCAGGCAGCAAGATGACAATGAGGAGACTGTTGACCTTATCAGGGGGAGGTGACCATGGCCTGAACTGGACAGTGACAGTGGAAATAGAGAGGAAGCAGAGATCTCTCTCTCTCTCCATCTATCTACTCTTACTCACACACATGCATAAACAAACATAGTGATGGAAACTATTTGTATGGACATTTATCTGGGATGTATATGCTTACCTTGTTAGGGTACAAAAATGGGATTACACCATATATATTATACCTTTTCACGCATTTTTAATAGATCTTGAACATCTTTGTATAACTGTGCATATAGGTCTCTTCTCTCTCTGTGTCTTCAGTAGCTGCCTAGTATCCTGTTGTATGGATTTATCAGAAAGCAGTCCTCTATTTTGGCAATTAGATTATTTTATTTATTCTTTCTTTTTTTTTACTATTCCAATGCTGTAATGAGCATCCTTATACATTATTTTTGAGTGCTAATACAAGTCTGTCTACAAGATAAAAATCTTAGAAGGTACATGGCTAGGTCAAAAGGGTATAGACATTTTAGTTTTAGTTTTAGTTTTTGGGTTTTTTTGCGGTACGCGGGCCTCTCACTCCTGTGGCCTCTCCCGTTGTGGAGCACAGGCTCCGGACACACAGGCTCAGCGGCCATGGCTCACGGACCCAGCCACTCTGTGGCATGTGGGATCCTCCCGGACCGGGGCACGAACCCGTGTCCCGCGCATCGGCAGGCGGACTCTCAACCACTGCGCCACCAGGGAAGCCCCGACATTTTAGTTTCAATACTTATTGACCAATTGCTGTCTGAAGCAGTTGTACCAATAAGCATTTCCATCAACAGCATATGAGAGTGTTGGTTTTATAACCATTTAAAAATTGAGATAAGTTGTATATCCTGTTATAGAAATACATTTAAGAATGAGTAGAGTGGGACTTCCCTGGTGGCGCAGTGGTTAAGAATCCGCCTGACAATGCAGGGGACTCAGGTTCGATCCCTGGCCCCGGGAAGATCCCACGTGCTGCGAAGCAACTAAGCCTGTGCACCACAACTACTGGGCCTGCCTTCTAGAGCCCACAAGCCACAACTACTGAAGCCCCCACACCCTAGAGCCCGTGTGCCGCAACTACAGAGCCTACACGCTGCAACTACTGAAGCCTGCGTGCTCTAGGGCCCACGTGCTACAACTACTGAACCCACATGCTGCAACTACTGAAGCCCGCGCTCCTAGAGCCAGTGCTCCGCAACAAGAGAAGCTGCCGCAATGAGAAGCCCACGCACCACGTGGAAGAGTAGCTCCCGCTCGCCGCAACTAGAGAAGGCCTGTGCACAACAACAAAGACCCAACACAGCCAAAAATAAAAACAAAATTAAAAAAAAAAAGGTTGATTGGAGGAGTCACCACATTATGTATATAACTCTGACTTCGATTCCTTTAGAATATGATCCAGAGCATAACCTTTAATATGCTGTATTTATCTAATGTGAATCTTAAATGATTCAGAAAAGCATTTTACACTACACGTTTTAAAGTATGAATTGGGCTTTAAGCATATGGCTCATATGAAATCATATCAATATAATAGCTCACTTTGCCTTTCAACATTACATCCACAAAAAGGTATATTAAATATATCTATCATGTGATAAGTGAAATGTTTTCTATTAAAAAATGTCTCCCACACTTGGTTCCGTTGCAATGCAAATTTTATGTTATGGTTCTTAAGTACATTTTTTCTTGCAGCTAGATCTTTATTAAAGTCAGTCAGAGGCTGCGCTTTTCATGTTATGAATAGTCGTCATAATTATCTAATGCAACTACTCCAAAAATCAGATTAGTAATTAGCTGGACCAACTGATTGGTATGACTTCCTGGATGCAGCTCTTTAATGTTGAACATTTACTTTGTGCTTGAAGGATTTGTTTGTGTATTTTCTATGTGTGATGAGAGCTTTTCGATAATTAGCTCCTAAGGGATGTCATATTCCAATAGTTAAAGAATAATTACAGCCTTATGAAAAGTGAAATGACTTCAGCTTCCTTTTGTTGTGGTTTAATTGTAGGCAACAAGTCCAGGAGGCCTCTCATTTCAAATTGTGATAGTGAAGATGTAGCTTTCATTAGAAAAAAAAAAAAGATTTGAATTTGGTAAAATGGCAAATTGGTGTAATTTTGAAAACAAACAAACCATCCTATTAAAACAAGACGTGTTATTTCATTAGTTCGTAATTGTGATTACAAATTAAACTGTGGCAGAGTGAGGAGTTGTAAGGTTATACGACAAGGGGATGGAACTTGAAAAAGTTCACATCAAAAGGCGTCAGCTAGGAGAATGCCACTGTAGTGGATTGTTAATTAGTGCCAGTGACCAAAATGGAGAGTAGACCAACAGGCCCGTTCTCACAGATCATATAATTTTGGGTTGAAGTTAGAATAAAACACACTAAAAATAATATATTTTCTTGAGTATACTTGTTATTTTTGAAAAATGGACTTTTGGGGGAAAAAAGTTTTCAATCCAGCTGTATCAAGATATTTTTCACTCTGAGCAAGTGTGAGGGATTAAAGCATGCTAGTTTATACAAGACAGTAATATGTGAGTCAGTTATTGCTTCAATAATGCTGCATAACAAACCACTCCCAAAATCGGTGTCTTAAAATAACAAGCATTTATTTGTCACCCATTGGTCTGTGCATTTTTTGCAAATTTGTAAAAAGATTTTGCACATGTGCTGTATTGATGCCTTTCTTTTTTTATAGACATTATCTCTGTGATTTTTTAAAAAAAATTTATTTTATATTGGACTATGGTTGATTGACAAATGTTGTGTTAGTTTCAGGTGTACAGCAAAGTGATTCATTTATACACATATCTATTCTTTTTCAACTTCTTTTCCCATTTAGGTTATTACAGAATATTGAGCAGAGTTCCCTGTGCTATACAGTAGGTCCTTGTTGGTTATCTGTTTTAAATATAGCAGTGTTTGTATGTCAATCCCAAACTCCTAATTTATCACTCCCCTCCCACCTTTCCCATTTGGTAACCATAAGTTTGTCTTCGAAGTCTGTGAGTCTCTTTCTGTTTTGTAAATAAGTTCATTTGCATCACTTTTTTTTTTTTAGATTCTGAATATAAGTGATATCATATGATATTTGTCTTTATCTGACTTACTTCACTTAGTATGGTAATCTCCAGGTCCATCCATGTTGTTGCAAATGGCATTATTCCATTCTTTTGGCATTGGTTGCAACTTGATTGGACTAGGTTGGACTTCAGGCTCATGACTCCAAGTTCCAAGGTCAGACTCATGTGTCCTCCATATAGCCTCTTTGGACCAGTGGCTACCCAGAATGTGTTTTTCTTACAGAGAATGGCAGAAGCAAAAGAGCCTAACCAAGATACACAAGACACATAAGGTTTCTGCTAGTGTCATGTCCAAACCTCTATTTGCCAAAGTGAGTTACATGGCCCAGCCCAAGATCAATGGGGTAGGGAAGTGTGCTCTGCCCAGAATGCAATAAGGCAGATGGAAGATGTGTGCTAAACAATCATTCACATGATCAGAGTAACATGTGTTGATCATCATGGTTGAGGTTATTCCCCCATCAATAGGAATTAAGATCTTCCAACATTTTGATACATACACATTGTTTCCAATTTAGGTGTGGCCTGGCAGGCCACACCTAAACTGGAAAATGTTAAAGAAAAGAAAATATGATGAGACCAGTTTCCTTGCAGCACTGGATGTGACAGGACATAGTAAAAAGCCGTACTTCTTGTGCAGTGAGGTTTGGACCACTGGAAGCATGAAGCCAACAAATTAAAGGAGTATTTTCCCTCTGTCCATCTTGAAAATTCTCTAGGCCGAATGGTGTTAAGTAGAAAGTAGACTTTCTGTTCTGAAAATACTGGAACTTTACCTAAACTTGCATTATTTCCATCCAAAACCTGCCTTGTTTCAAAGCATTCTATGAGATTGCTTATTCCAGCGTCAATGAAATAATCGACATAGTTGTGGCAGCCTTGTTGAAGCCACGTGTCTTGGAAATGGTTGAGCTAGGGTATGGTTTGGAAGGAAGAATAAAATGGTAGAACTGCCTTGGTCAAGTGACATCACCCATTCCAGAATCACTGATCCTTTTTTTACTATTTTGAAGCAGAACATGGAGGAATTCCCAGCTACTCTGTGTCCCTTCATCAAACAACTGGAGGAGATTAACGATGTCCTCTTTACAGTCTTGTTTTTGTCCGTTATATAGAGGATGGTGTCAACAAGGAAAACTCGTTGCTGGTGAACCTGTTTCTAGAAATAGCAACAGCCTCTTGGAAATGGTGAAAATGTCACCTGGAAGAAAACTCACAGTATCTGTGTGTAGCCGACCCTGTCCATGCCCTTCCCATATCTCCTTGACCCATATCATGGCTCACCATCTCCTGAATTCTGATGGCTTCTTGCTGTAAACACCTCCCACTCTCAAGCTGAAAATATTTTCTGGATGCTGGAGTAGGCTCAGCCCATGCACCAGGCAGGATCAAAATGCTGGAAAAGTTAGTATCTCCAGGGGAACAACCCCCAACCAGTGATGAATGGGGGTTGATGCTTAACTATCCCTCACTGGGGACAATTCTGAAGCAGTTCTCCACTCTCTCCCAGGATTTGCCAGCAGGACCGCACCCGACTGGCCCACAGCAGTAAGCAGCTTGATAATACACCTTTTAATGTCTTCTTTCCATTCCCTGACTCCTTTCCCCACTCCCCTACAGGTGCTTCCTGGGATCACCTCCAAAATAAACTGCTTGCATTCATGTCCCCGTGCCAGGGACTGTTTAGGGGGAAATCTGACCAAGACACTGTACACCTGCAAAGCTGACATCTCATCTGGTTTTGCTACTTGGTGAACGTGCCCCTTCTCAAAACAATTTGGAAGAATTTCTTTAAGTCTTGGCATTCTTGGCAGATTTTTTTAAAAGATCAAATGAACAAGATAAATCTCTTAATTCAAGGTCTTGCCATCCTTGTTATGGAAGCTGTTGCAAAAAAGCTCTGAACCCTTTAGGCTTCATACTTCTACTCTGGGTGAGAGGACTGGTGGTGGAGAATTTACCCGTTTCTTCAATTTTAAGATGAAATCTGCTGTAGAATATGCCATTACTTTACTAACAGTTCAAGTGGACGAGGGGACATTGCCCACATCCAATGTGCTCATCAGCTCTAAGAGGGAAACTTTTAACATGTACATCTGGGAATGGAGGACTTATGAGGGAGCACCTGGTCAGTGCTAGTTGGAATGACCTCACGAGTACACTTGATGGTGGCAATCCTCGTCAGTTTGGGGGCAGATGGAGATTGATGGACACCTGGAAGGCTATAAGGGCTTTTTGAAATTTTCTTAGGCTCAGGGAGCCTTAACATTGAAATACGTAACCTTCTGCTGCTGTAGCTACTGTCAATGAGGCAGGTCCTGGCACAGATGACCTCTCTGACTTGACAAAGGGACTGATGTAAAACGCATTCCACTTTAAGTCTTGGGGAATTCTGGTGTTTCTCTGACTAGCCTCACCCTTACCCGGCCACAGGAGCGACAGGAATTCTGACACTGTTTGCCACTGTTCATGACTGTGCCTCTGTATTGTCAGCGTGTGCCCCTCACAGAATGAACGAGAAATGAAATGAGTCAGATGTCAATGAAGGGCTGTGTCGAAGACCCATCCACAGATTTACCCTCGCAGTCAATACAAACAAAAGAAGCTTCCAATGGAAATTTACTTTCAAGCAAAATTAAAGTTTACTTTTTGTTTTATTTGTGTAATCTGTATCTGTTTCCTTCTGAAGGAGGGGGAAGCAGCCATTCATTTTCATCTGGGAAAAAAATGAAAGACAAAATTTTGACAAAAATTGATCTTATTGATGACTATATGAAAGGAATCTATTTCCAATGCAGAAGACTGATATACACAATTTTGCATATATGTGCATTTTCCTGAGGTTCATGGATTCCTTTAGACTTTTCAATGGCTTTGCAACCTCCAAAAAAAATTTTTTTTAATTATTGTTTGAGTCGAACTACTTTGGAAACTGAGGATTAAAAGAATTTAAGTGATTTACTCCATCATGATTATATAGTAAGGTATTTTTGAAGTTATGAAAAGAAATGTATTTTTTCTCGAAGGTGAACAAGTCCTTGCTCTGTTGACGTAACTGTTAATTATCCTAATAATCCTCACCACCCTTCTTATACAGTGGAAAAAACCAAAAAGTCCACAGTTTGGTCTAATCACAAATGCTCACTTAGTAAATTAAGCTAACTAAGGTTTTGCAGTACATGTCTTATTATAATACTTTTGCATAAATCTCCATTTCAATCTATTTCTTCGTATACCGTGGATAATTATGTAGCAAATTCCTCTCTCTTGCTTGGGGATGATTTATCTTTTCCATCCACAGTGTTTCTCCTCACCTCCACCCCCGACTCCAAAAGTCTTAACATATTTCCTTTCATTCAGAACCTATATAAATATATGTTTCTTTGTGGTGCTAAAAACTAATCTTTGCTTTTTCAAGCTTTTAGGAGGGACACTTACCTTAATCCTCTTAGGTCTGTGTGCCTTGGAGTGATAGCACTTGGCAGGTTTCAGGTTTCAAGGAGTAGAGGCTCTCCTAGGACTCAGGTTGGGTTGACCTTCCCGGAGATGCCTGCCCTGTCACCCTTGTGGGGAGCACTTTAGCAAGATTTGTGGCTCCCATTATTGCTCTGTGCTTGGATATCTACCAGTGGTGCATTTAACAAAGAGGAAAGACAAAAAAAGAAGAGGAGGAAAGGGGAGGGGGGAGGGGGGGGGGTGGGGAAGAGAGAAGGATTCAAATTCCAGTGCATTGTTTCTACTTTTCTACTCTTTAAATATTTTCCTAATTGTGTAGGTGTTTTCTTTCTTTTCCTTTTCTTCTCTCTCTTTTTAAGAAGATTTTAGAATCCCTCTTATTTCATTAACATACTATATTCCCATTATCAGGCTCATACATTTGATAATAAGCTACAGTGTTTTCTGATCAGGCGTTCAAAGCTGTTTGTAAATCCCACCTGTCTTTGTGTTACTGGCAGACAAACCAGCCTTCAGCAAGTTGCCTTGATGAAGATCCTCATCTCCCAGAGCATTTAGTAAGCACCTGGCACTGCCCAAGAGGTAGTGAGAGGTGCGGTTACTGAAGGAGAAAAAGAGAGCAGTTGTCAAGATTTGCTTTGCTTGTTTTCAAGACTCCCTCTGGCTAGTATTTTGGATTTAGTGAAACTCGTCTAATACTTAATAATTGGTCTACCTTCCTAGGATCTAAACCAACGTCTCTTGACATAGGGTTCACAGGTCTTGACCTACATTACATTTAGGGGAGCAGTTTAAAATGTGAATCCTCATACCCCAGATCTGCTGAATTTCTGGGAGTGGAGTACAGGAATCTGCTTTTCTAACAAAACTCCTCTGGCGATTCTGTAGTAACTGAAGTTTGAAAACTACATCTCTCAGCTTCCCACCCCTGACTGTTTCAGCTCCTGTGTACTCGCTCGAGGTACCCTCTCTAGTCCCCTCTCTAGTCCCTGCTCTCTCTCCCAGACGGCCAGTGTCTAAGAGATCGGGGGTGGCGTGAGTACATGTTCATTTTGCCTGTTTGGCGTTGATTTTCACCCACTTCCGGTACTAGCTCTCAGATTTTCCTCAATGGGAACCACTCATTTCCTACTCTTAATTCATATGACCAGACAGGAGCCCACATCTTCACACATCTAGGAGGTGGCATGTGACAAGTGGGCATTCTTGTGCAAGAATTAAATGAGGGCTTCCCTGGTGGCGCAGTGGTTGAGAGTCCGCCTGCCGATGCAGGGGACGCGGGTTCGTGCCCCAGTCCGGGAAGATCCCACATGCCGCGGAGCGGCTGGGCCCGTGAGCCATGGCCGCTGAGCCTGCGCATCCAGAGCCTGTGCTCCGCAGCGGGAGAGGCCACAACAGTGAGAGGCCCACGTACCGCAAAAAAAAAAAAAAAAAAAAAAAAAAGAATTAAATGAGATGATGTATGTAAAGTGCTTATCACAATGCCTGGCCAATTACCCAGTTAATTAATAATTACCCAGTTAACCTTAGTTCTTCTTCTTATTGACTTCAGTATACGTTTTCAACATTTTTATTCCACTTTTACCCTATGTTGATATGTTTCATACATGTCTCCCTAACTACCCACCCATCAGTTCAAACTTTTAAGCTCTTTGCAGTAAGCACTTCTGTTAACCAACTGTGGTTGGCTTTAGGTCTTTGAGCCTCAGTTTTCCTATGCAAACATGGAGGGAGCAGGGGCAGAAGGGCTAGATTGTTGGGCTAGATGGTCACGGATGTTTTTACTACTTTTAATATTTCTTCTGTGGGGCTTCCCTGGTGGCGCAGTGGTTGGGAGTATGCCTGCCGATGCAGGGGACGCGGGTTTGTGCCCCGGTCCGGGAAGATCCCACATGCCGCCGAGCGGCTGGGCCCGTGAGCCATGGCCGCTGGGCCTGCGCATCCGGAGCCTGTGCTCTGCAACGGGAGAGGCCACAACAGTGAGAGGCCCGCGTACCACAAAAAAAAAAAAAAAAAAAAAATTCTTCTGTGATTCCAAGAACTCTAAGTACGGTAACCAACAAACTAAAAGTTCCTAGGCAAACACCTCAATTTTGTATTGCTTAATCACTGATTTTGTCAAGGTACTTTAAAATATGCTTTTTATTCTCTGCATGAGGAACTATAGGTGTGGCTCTCTATGTACGAATTTGGTCAAGAATCATATACACACTACTATATGTAAAATAGATAACTAATAAGGGACCTACTGTACAGCACAGGGAACTCTACTCGATACTCTGTAATGACCTATATGGGAAAGGAATCTAAAAAAGAATGGATATATGTATATGCATATCTGATTCACTTTGCTGTACAGCAGAAACTAACACAACATTGTAAATCAACTGTACTCCAATAAAAGTTCATTTAAAAAAAGAATCAGAATGACTTCTATGGTATACACGTAGTTTTACTGCAAATGCTATCAATAGGTAAGAATGTTCTTTTGAAGCTTCCAACCCAGAAGATAAATTGCATTTTTAAGATACCCGAAGATTCCCCCCATTTTTTTCATTTCTTTGATGCATGTAATTCTTTTGACTTCAGCCCAAGTCTCATCTTTTGGCAAATGACCAATTCAGAGATTCCAAGCAATATTCAGAATGTATTCAGCTAAAACAAATCAAGCCAGACAGTTGTCACAGAAGCATTTAACCAAAATTACTTCAACATTTTAACAATGCTTGACGTTTTCAGGGACGTCTTTGAAGTACAGAGCTCCCAAGATATTTAGTGTTAACAGTTTTAGACAGGTGTTTTGCCAAAGACATGTAAAGATGTGTTGAGTGAAGATGATTATTTTGCAGTGAGCTTAGCCTCTGGAAAAATATTTATGTCTTAATTGGATGGAATTCCGCCTGTCATTTTAGCAAACACTTTGCTTATGGTCCGTTTTGCTTAGAGTCCAAGAAAAATGAAAGTATTTTAGTTGAGAGCATTAATGAGACACGTTTGGGCTTTGTGGAATCACTGCATTTGTTAGGTGATAATTATAAAAGAGTGTTTTAGGAACTTGAACTGGAGTTTGCAATTAGAACGTACAAAATTGGGTCTCAAAAGAAAGCTTAAGAAAGAAGAAGCATGACAGAAAATGTTGCAAAAGTTCTTTTAGAGCAAACCAAAGTTATAGAACTGAAAAAATCACTTAATGAAAACTCAGATGGAAAAAGGTAGTCAACACATTTTCTAGGAGCTTCTTTCATTCTAGGGACCAGTTATCTTAGTACCTGTCACATAGTAGGTCCTCAAAAAGAGGGAGCTTCCTGCCTTTCTCTCCCTAGCTTTTCCCTTCTTTCACTTCATCATTCTTCCCTCTACAAGGTTTTTGGTCATTTACAACGTGATTTCAACAAGGGATACTGCAAATAGAAAACAGAAGTCAGCTGCTTTTGAATCACTCTTTAGATCAGTGCAAAGAAATCTCCCTCCTTTGCTCAGAGAAGTTCTCTTTGTGAGTGTAGCTGATGAAGTGTTAGCGTATTGACTCCATTATCGAAATGAATAAATCTGGTTCACACTTTGATGGGCCAAGAGAGACTGTGAAAGTACCTGAAATGTTCTATTTAAGGCCCAACCACGTGTTGAATGAGTGTCAGCTCTGGGTGGGTCAGGGTGAGCCCCACTGTCACCTTAGAGACGTGATCCTGAAGGGAGAAGTGGGTCATAGGTGAGGTGTTTGGAGGGGGGGACAAGAGAGTGTTGGAGCTACCTTCTGAACCTCTCATTTTGGGTCGTGGTACCCCAAAACCCCAGCAGTAAAAGGTCCGACTCAAACCAAAAAGCAAAGTCTCCCTCCTGTGTGGTGGGATCTAAAGAAACAGAGTGAAGGACAAATCCAACTAGAGGACTTGACTCAGAGATTCCTTATAACACACACCCGTCCCACCTGCACTTTGTTCTCTGTAAACCAGGCATTCTCAGATAGTCCCCAGATAAAGAAATGGAGAAGTTGTTGTGCACCAGATCTCATCTCTGTTTTCCTTGTAGTGAAAACACTTGAAGTGCTTGGGCTAGAAATTGAGGCTCTGGAGGGCCCTTGAAGGAGGCGGAGGGGCTCTGGGTAAGATATGGGGGGGAAGTGTAGCCTGAGGAGGGTTGGGGGAAGTAGAGCCGTGGAGCTAGTGAGAGGCTGTGGGTGACGTGATGACTGACCCCCCTATCTCCGCCCCTGAGCCCCTCGAACTTCTAAACTCCCACAAGGCTTGGTGAGGGCTCTGGCTGAGCCTCCTGTTCTTGGTGATGTGGAGAAGCAGCACGTGCAGCCAGGGGTCATGGGGGTAGAGAAGTGAGCTGGGGCAACTCACGGGCTTCATGGTGCGTTTGCCTCGACTGGAGCTTGAGGCCAGCTTCAGCCGATGGCCAGGTCTCCCAAGGGACCCCAGCCACCACATTGTCATCATAAGGACTGGGTAGGTGAGCCACTCCTGCACCCCTTTTTACCAGGAAGTGAGCCTCTAGCTTCTTCTTCTTTTTTTTTTTTTTTTTTTTTTTGGTGGTACGTGGGCCCTCACTGTTGTGGCCTCTCCCATTGTGGAGCACAGGCTCCGGACGCACAGGCTCAGTGGCCATGGCTCACGGGCCCAGCCGCTCTGCGGCAGGTGGAATCTTCCCGGACCGGGGCACGAACCCGCATCCCCTGCATCGGCAGGTGGACTCTTAACCACTGCGCCACCAGGGAAGCCCCTCTAGCTTCTTTTTGATGTGGGTAACATCCTTCTCATCCTTCTCAATGCCCTTTCTTGTTCTCTGGCCTCTTATGGTATGGTTTCCTTTGTTGTCCTTTTTTTTTTTTTTGGCCATACCACTCAGCTGGCGGGACCTCAGTCTTCGGACCAGGGATTGAACCCGGGCCACAGCAGTGAAAGCGCGAGTCCTAACCACTGAACCACCAGGAACTCCCTGCTGTTCCATTTTTTTAATTGTTACAACATGCCGGGCACTTGTTGGATCAAGGTGACAGTCTGGTGTTTGTTTTTTCCAGTGCCCCCGTCAGGCCTGATACCTTGCTCTTGGACTTCTCAACCTCCAGAACTGTGAGGAAATACATTTCTGTTGTGTAAGCCACCCAATCTGTGGTACTTTGTTTTGGTAAGCTTAGCAAACTGACACACTCCCCAAACAGGTAGATGGTCTGCAAATAAAGACACATGACCATGTAGATAGCTGACACTGGAAAAAAATAGACAGCGAGGAAAGGAATTCCAGAAGCACCAAGAGCTCAAGCAAAGATACAGAGGTAGGAAGAGGAAAATATATTTGAGACTGGAATGTGGGAAGGAGTAAAGGGTGATAAAGCTAGAAAGGTGAATTGGTCTCATATGATCAGGGTCAGTGAATTCTAGGTGGAGAAGTCTGGCCTCTCCAGATATCCTTTGGACCCTCAGTAGGCCAAGAGAACCAGGGAATAGATGTTGGATGCAAATTTAGAACATGTGGAAAAGCCCAGCATTTTTTCTTGCCTCTTCTTTTCCTGTATGAGCTATTACTTTAAAAGTTGAAAGAGATTCTGGAGCATAAAAAATGTCTATAAAATGAAGAGAGAAGTTGAAAGAAGGTTTCTTCGCTTCAGGGGCTTTGGGTGGAAATTTTCGTTGGCTTGAAACTTTTATGGGCACAACGGCATTTCAATGCCCATTTATTTGAGTAAATTTGGGGGCATTCTCCTAGATGTGATACATTTATTGGCAGGGAAGGTAAGAAGCTTCCTGACTGGGTCCCTTCAGTGCAAGCAATGAAATGACTTTGAGTCTTTTTACATTCAGTGAAGAAAATTTAGGTGGGTCACTTTCTGCTGCTGCGGTGTGCAGTGGAGGGCGTGAGTGCTGCGGATACCTGTCGGGGAGAGGGCTTCTCAGGGGCTCCCTACATGGCAGGCTTTTGTGTGCTCGGAGGAGAGAGAGCTTGGAGCACAGGGACAAGGTGTGGCTGATAGGACCTGATAAACCCCACACAAAAAGCCAACTGTAGTGCTGAAAGGGTCTCCAATGTAGCTCTTTAATTTCCTCGCTTAGAAATGTTTCTCCTCTTTTCATCCCCAGCCTTTATCTTAACTTCTAATCGGAGCAAAAGCGGCAGCCTTTCAAATTGAACAAATAGGTTCCTCTGGCCGTGACAAGATGTACCTCATTTTCTCAGCCAGCCTTCAGCAAGGTCACACCTTTTTAATTTATTTTCTGTAAGAAAAATCTACTTGCTGGATAGAACAAGGGCCAGATCTCGCTAGAGGTCATTTCTTGAGCTAGTCATAAAGCAGAATGGGATTAGAACCGTTTAATATCCTCGCCCTCACCTTGCTGCCCACCGCCAGCATGGAGGGAGCAGACGGGAGCTGACTGGGCGACAGGGACGTTCCACGTGGATTGTTCTGCCCTCCTATTGTGCTGGGGGACTTTCCTCTTGTATTTATTTGTATTTCGCACATGACTTTTACTCTCCAAAAATGCACTTACTTAGAAATGTTAGCGAAAGATCACGGACTGGTTTAACATTTTCTACCATAAAAAAGAGAAGGGACAGGAGATAGTTTGCTTCTATTTTATGTAAGCTAATTTATTCGTTAACGGACCTTGCCCACCACCCCAACTTTTAAAATTGTTCCCAGACATTTTTTTCCCCCTGGGCATTTAAAAATTGAAGTGAATGATTTCACTCTGAAATCAAGGAAGTCTTCATTCTTTAAGTTTTAATTATTGGATAATTTACTAAAATATCCAGCCAATTCTTTTTGTTTTGTTTTGCTTGTATTAAGTAACTTCATTTTTCTCTTTGTAAAATTAGTTACCATGTACTTTTACTTTTATATATGTAAATATATAGAAAAATGTCTGGAAGTATATATACCAACCTTTAATAGTAATTACTCCTGGGGAAGCACATAGGAATGGTAGGGAAAAGAGGACTCCGTATATTAACTCGTTACTTGAGTAATTTACAATGATAAGGCATTTATGTTAAAAAAAAAGTTTTTTTAATAAATAAAAATAAATTTTTAGAAAACTAATAAGACCATGATAAAATGGATAGCAAGTAAATACAAGTCACCTGTAATCTTACCTTCCAGGAAAAAATATTGATGACATTTTGTTGTATTCCTTCCCACACTTTAATCCTGTATACTCTTCTAACTCTATTTCTCCATTTCATTAAATATTCTTTTAAAACAGTGTATTCAGAGTATTCCATCATATATGCATACCTAATGCATTTAGACATTTTAAAACCTGCTTGCTGTTTTCGACTTGTGGCCTCTATTAAAGGAACCACTGTAATAAACAGCTTTATCTAGACACATTTGGGTACATCTCAGATCATTTTCTTAGGCTGGAGAAAATTCCTAGAAGTGGAGTTACTAGTTCAAAGCAGAGAACGTATTCAAGACTATTGATACATTTTGCCAAATTAAACTCCAGTAACAGTGCATTCATTTAAATTATCACCAGCAGTGTAGTAATGTGTCTATTATAATTTTTCCTTTTACCTGACTCTTTGAATTTGATGAGGGGAGTAGTCATTGTTTTGATTTGTATTTTTTAAATTATTAGTGATGTTAAACACCTATCATTAGTTTATCAGTTGTTGGTATTTCTTCTCTTGTGACTCAGCTGTTTGGATTCTTTATCCATTTGTTTACTAGGGTTTTCATTTTTGCTTACTGATTTGTAAATCATCTTTAGAGTTTAAATATATTAACCCTTTGTATATATTTTGTATTCTAATGTAATTTGATATCTACATTTTGATTTTAATTATTTTTAAAATATCATTATTTTTTTCCATTTTTATGCATTCAAGCTCACCACTCATGTCCTTCGTGGTATTTTCATTTGCATTTATGCTTAGAAATGTCTTTTCTACTCTAAAAATATATACCTATTTCATATCCTACTCAGATACTTATCCTTTCATTTTTTTACGTAACTCTGTATTGATTCAGAATTTATATAGTATAAGATAGGAAACACATTTTATTTCTCTAACTAGAAAACCAATTTTTCTAAAACTGCTGATTGCATTCCTTTTTCTTGAAAATTTGAAATTCTAAAATTCTGTGTCCTGTTCCATTGATTTCTTTGTCTATTCTTACATTGACAATATACTGGTTTAGTAATTGTAGTTTTATAATATGTTTTCATATTTGTCAGTTTATTATTCATTATTCTTCTTTTTCACAACTTCTTCCATAGTCTTGCCCATTTAATTTGCAGATGAATTTTTAAATTTCCCTGTCATTTGGTGCTTACCAATAAACAGTACTTAACAAATAAACATTTTTGATTGTGTAAATGAGTAACTAATTTGATTGGAACTGAATTAAACCTCTAATTGGGAAGTATTGATATCTATGCACTATTATGCATCCATGGACATGATTTGTCACTTCATTTGTTTAAAAAAATTGTGTTCCTCAATAATGGTTTTTTTTTTTTCCACATAGGCCTCAAATATTTTGTAGTGCTGGTGGAGAGGGAGAGAACTAGATGGATTTGGGAGATAGATAAGATTCACAGGCTTTGCTGGTAGATCAGTCATGGGAGGTTAAGGAGAAGGTTCTTGGCTTGCATAACAGGAGAACAGATGATGCCATTCACTAAGACAAGGAACATCAGAGGAAAACCAGGTTTGGGGGAGAAAGATCCATACTTTGGTTTTGGACATGCGAATTTTGAGATGACTTTGTGACATCCAAGTAGACACATGCAGGTTAGCAGATGTGCAGGTTTGAAGCTCTGCAGAAAGGGCTGAGCAAAAAAATCCACATTTATGAGTCACCTGCAAATGGATGGTAATTAAAGCCAGACGTTATGCAGGGAGCAAGCATGGCATGATAAGGGAAATATGCATAGGACTGAGCCTTTATGGCTGGGGAGATGTTGAGCCTGCAAAGGAGATAGAGAGACCAGGGTGAGCGTAAAGTCACCAGAGCCAAGGCAAGAAAGGGTCTCAATTACATCTACAGCTAACTGATGTTTGACAAGGGGGCCAAGACCATTCAATGGGGAAAAAGTAGTCTCTTCAACAAATGATGCTGAGACAATTGGATATTTACCTACAAAAGAATGAAGTTGAACCCTTACTTCATTCCACATAGGAAAATTAACTCAAAATGGATCAACACCTAAATATAAAAGTTAAACCATACAAGTCTTAAAAGTGTCATTTAAGAAACTACACACAAATCACCAACTGTTCCTCAAACTCTGAAAGAGTATTTGGAGCTTTATGCAGTAGTTACGTTTTGGTTACAAGTTACAGAAATGGACTTCAGCTAGTTTATGTGAAAAAGAGTGAATTATTAGAGGAAGCCTCAGGAATTTAGTAAAAGTCAAGAAAATCAAGAGCTGGGAATGGGCTGGGACTGGGCATCTAAATTGCCCTGGGGGAGAACCAAGGAAGTTTATTGGTTTGTTAGATTTTTTTCTCCCTCCCTTCTTTCTCCCATCCCCACCCAATCTCTCTCTCTCTCTCTCTCTCTCTCTCTCTCTCTCTCTCTCTCTCTCTCTCTCACACACACACACACACACACACACAGACACACACTTTATGTCTTTCTGCTTCAATATCTTCTTTGTCTGCATTGTGGGTTTCTCTGTTTCTCATTCTGAGAGGTGAAACATGACTAACAAGAGCTCCCAGGTTTACACATGTTCAGTTTCTGCCAATCTTGGTTCCACTTCCAAAATCCTAGAGAAGAGCTCTGACTGGCCTGCACTGGGTCAGCTGCTCCAGCTTGGACCAATCATCTGTTACATTTTACTAAGACTGTAATATTCACCTAACAATGCATATGTAGTGGATGGGGAAAGAGCAGTTCCCTGAAATATGTGTAAAAGGTGGGTACTAAACAAGTAAGTTTGGTTTTCTCTAAAAGAGCATAGTCCAAAACTTCTGAATTTGGAAGAAAGTGGCTAACTTTCAAATATTCAAACCACCTTAAGGAGCTATTAATATGATTTGATTCAAGCTCCCTTTGATCAAGTCCTTGCCTTGGGAAATGAGAGCTACTTCAGAGTCATCTCTGATGATTGTAGGGTGCTGCCATTTTCAACAGAAGTGCAAGTTTGTATGATAACTTGTTTTTGAAACTAGGGTGAATTAGGTGTAACTCCATTGCAGTAGGTTGGCTTTGAAAGAGGATGTTATAATAGTCAGGCATCAGAGTAGAAGATGCTTCATAATCAGGTAACAATGTGGTTTGTTAAATCATGGCCAACATAGACAGACATTTTTCCATGATGACTACAAAATGTTGAACAAAATCAAAGCATTTTGATTTTGCCCAATAGTTTGACTTAGTAATATCATTCAACTGCTGGTGATACAGACCCTCAAATACAATAAGTTGGACCAGACAGGCATTCATTTTTCTCCCATAAAATGAAGTCCTGAGGAAGGCAGCCCAATGTTGAAGCAGCAGTGACAATTCATGCCCAAGCTTCTCTACCCCATTTCTTTGGCCATCTCTAGCATGCTATATCCATCCTCAAGGTTGCCTCAGCATCACATAATGGCCCCTGCTGCTCCAACCATCACATCTATGTTTTATGAAAGAAGGAGGAGAAAGAGGGGAAGGGAAAAGAGCCCCTACCAATTGAGTCTGTAAGTTTTTAGGAAGTATCTCAGAAACTCCACCCAACAGTATCCACTTACTTTTTGTTTCTAGAACTTAGTCATGAGACTGATCCTATCTGCAAGGGAGGCTGGGGAATGGACATTTTCATTGGCTGTTATGCTGTCTTTCCCCTCAGATTTTCTATGGAAAGGAAGAAGAGATAGGACAATGAGTTGGTAACCAGCAGTTTGTCTTACCAACTTTGCTTTCTTTGACATTCTTTGGTTTCCACATTTACATTTCATGATTCTCCCACAGCTGCACACTAGTCTGTTCCCTGCATTGAGAATTATCTATTTTTGTGGTTTCATTTGCTTGTTCATCTAACTAATATCTATTGAGCACCAACTGTGTGGCCGCATTTGTAGCTATGGCACTGAACAAAATTAAACAAAAATCCCCGCTCACAGAGTTTCATTTTAGTGAGAGAAAAGATGATAAATAAGAAAAAAATATGTAAAAAATATACTGTGCTCAATGGTCACAAGTGCTAAGGCAAAGAAAGGCATCAGGGCAGTGGGATGGGAATGAAGCATTGGAGTAATGGTTGTTGAAATTTTAGATAAGAAAGCCCAAGAAGATCTCATCAATTTTCAGAATACAGGCAGAAGGAAGTAAGGGAGCTAGCTTCAGGAAGAGCATTCCAAGGAGAGGAAACTGCAGGTGCAAACGCCGTGAGGTGGGAGTATCTGGAGTGTGTCTGAAGAAAAGAAAGGAGGTCAGTGTGGTTTAAGCAGAGTGCAGGGAAAGTAGTGGGAGATAAGTCAGAGGGAGAGCAGGGAGCTGATCACTTGAGCATCAGAGACCCTATGAGGGACATCAGCTTTCATTATTTTGCCTTATATCCCTACTCGGAATTTCCATAACTGATAAAGCTTTCGCATTAGTATTTATTTTTAAAATTCAGCTTATTTTAGTTGATTTACAATATTTCATTAGTTTCAAGCATACAACATAGTGATTCGATATTTTTATAGATTATACTCCATTTAAATATTTCATTATTTGTTTAATGAAATACCAGGTTTATGGGCTGATTACCAGCATTGGGTGAATATTTCTGCTTCTATCTCATCAGCTTTAATAGCATTAGACTCATGCCTTTATTCTCCCCAATTACACACACATTCATACACATTTGCAAATACTTTTTATTTTGAGTTGTTGTTGTTTTAAGTGGCATTGTTACTCACCAGCTGGCTGTGCTGGTGCACATTTTTATGTTCTCAGTTCTTTGTAGAAACTGAGCGATATGGCCCGAATGTGGTTGACATGAGTGGGTGAGAGGATGATGATATGTGAGAAACATATTAAATATGAAGGCAATCCTTGTACAAAGGGATTTCAACCAGTGGGTTTAAAGATGGGAACCAACCCAGCGGCAGATGGAGTTACTTAGAAGTAGTTAGAGAAGGAATTCAAAGTGCAAGCTGAAACACAAACCTGGATTAAACCTCCCAAATATGAAGGAACTTTCATGATGAAGTTTGTTTTCATTTTTTTTCTCTCTTCAAATCCCAGCCCCAAACTGCATGTCTCAGATGAATAAGGAGCAAGTGTAATTAACTGAATAGAGCAGTAAAAGGAGAATTATGGGATATGGAAAGCATTTAAATATGATTCATGGGTTTGGAGATATTGCAAACATGTGATAGATGCTCGGAAGAGGCCATCAGAGAGATTGTGCTGAGAGCTCAGTTGGGAAATGACTAAAGCCTGCCCCCGAATCTTGGCAGTTCATATAATTAAAAGACTAAATATTTTATAAAGATGAAGCAAGTAAGATTTCACCAGCACCACACTCTGAGCCAGGAGTGATTAAACATAAACCAAAAATGCCTGCACATTTTGTCCCTGGGAAGCAGGGTCTGCTTCTTCCCTCCGGAAGTCAGGACTGGAGGGGCACAGTGCTTACATCATTGCTGAATGGATTACTAGTGGCAGGAATCTGAGAGTAAGTGGAAACCAGGTCCTTGGCTCTATGGTGGATGGAACCAGGACATGAGCTGGCATTCTACAAGAGAAAAACCATCCCAAAGCTTTCATATCACTTACCCTCTCACCACTCCCAGGATATCAGCACAGGCCATGCCCACAATATGAAAGTTGAAACCATAAGGCTTCTTAAAGAAAACATAGGAGACTATCTTTATGATCTTGGGGTCAGCCAAGATTTGTTAGATGGGATGCAAGAAGAACTAACCATAAAACAGAAGATTTGATAAATTGAACTTGAATCAAAATGTAAACCTCTTCTCATTGAAAGAAACTGTTGTGGAAATTAAAAACTAACCACAGACTGGGAGAAAATATTCACAAAACATATATTCATATCCCAATATATAAAGAACTCCTATGAAACAATAACAAAAAATACAATCCAATTTTAAAATTGGCAAAACAAAACAGAAACAACCCAAAAAGTGGCCAAAAGACTTGAGCTGGCGCTTCATAAGAGAAGACATATGAATAACCAGTAAGAATATGAAAAGGTGCTCAATATTATTACTCATCAGGGAAATACAGATTAAATCCACAATGGGATACCAACAATACTCAGCAGGATGGCCCAGCTAGAAAAGCTTGGAGAGCTATCACTGTGGTCATCCTTATCTTCCACCTCCAGCTGGTGGCCACATCTTGGCTGTTGTTCCCCCTTAATGTCACCAGTGACTGATCCACAGCCTTAGCTTCTGCCTTAGGACAGTCTCTCCCCAACTCTTCCTTTCACTTTTGGAACATCTTCCTTACATCTCCCTGACTCTGGTCCCTCTTCTTCCACTCTTCTTCACTCTGTTGCAAATTTGGTCAAATCCCTCCCTGTCCCACTTTCTTGGTGAGTTCCCCAAGCCTACAGGTAGAGTATGCCCTCCCCTAGCACCCTTGCCCCTCCAAAACCTCCACCTCTGGCCTCATCTCAGGAACGTGCTCTGTTCCAGACACACGACAAGCTACCTTTACAGATTCCCAAATACATGGGCTCTGTGTCCGTTTGTTTGTTTGTTTGTTTCCTGGAGATTCTGCCAGCCTATCCCCATCACCCTCAGGATAAACACCAAACTCCAAGGCCTTGCATGGCCCACCTCTTCAGGCAAGTACCCACTTGGTCACTCTCTTTATTCCAGCCAGGGTTGGGGGGGGGGCGTGGCTTATGCTCCATCCTGCCCCAGGGACTTTGCACATGCTATTCCCTTTCCCTGAAACACTCTTCTCCTTTCTACATCTAATTAATTCCTACTCAGGCTTCTGCTCTCAGCTCAGTTTTCCCCTGCCCTTACCTGGACTGATTCAGATACCCCTTATTATCCTCATAGCACCATGGACCTCTGCTTTGCAGTGTGTGTGTCGTAGCTATAGTTTTACACAGACAGTTACTCTCACCACATTGTAGGCAGGAACAGCATCTGTTTTTCCACCGTTATACCCAGTGCTGACAGCAGTGCCTGGCTCCTAGTAGGAGCTCGTAAGCATTTGTGGAGGGGCAGGGACTTGGTTGTGTGCTCAGACTCAGGTCAGTCTGCCTTGATCCAAATCCTGGCTCAGCTACTTACCAGCCATGTCAGCAAGTTACTTAACCTCTTGGTGCAGGGCTAGGACTAGAGTGGGGAAAAGTGCCTGGGGTGTAAAATGTAAAGAGGTACTCACTGCAGGACCTCCCCCTGTCCTAGTGCTGCTGAACCAAACTTGGGTCTGCTCACCCGCGTGCAGTAAAGCCAGTCTACGGACACCGGGCTGTGGTGAAGGAAAGTGCAGCATTTATTGCAGGGCCAAGCAAGGAGTCCAGGCAGCTAGTGCTCAAAATACCTGAACTCTCTGATGGGTTTCAGCAAAACATTTTTAAAGACCAGGTGAGGGAGGGGAGTTGCAGGGTATATATACGTGATCAGCTCCTGCATGATTCTCTGATTGGTTGATGGTGAGGTAACAGGGTGGTGTCACAAGGGTTAACATTATCAACCCTTAGGCTCCAGGAGGCCTGGGGGCCTGGGGGTCATCAAGTAATAAACATCTTCCTATTGGTGGGGGTTTTAGCGTCTGTAAAAAACTCAGGAAATATGGATCAGATACTATTATCTTGATGCTTCAGAGAGGAGCTAAAGCAGAGAATATGGGGGAGGGGTCTGTCCCGGGAAAGCCCCATAGGGTCCTGCTCTGTTGCACTGGCCTTGTCTCTCAGTGTCCTCATCTGGGATCATCACTGGGCCTGGGTCATAGGCTTACAGAGATGAAATGACTTCATGGATGCAAACCACTGGGACCAGTTCCTGGCACAGCATCTTCACCATTTGTCAAGTGGCTCAAGGCTTAGTTCATACCTGTTCTGCCAGCACTTCCAACTCAGGCCCACCTCTTCCTTGGACCCCCGCTGCCACTGTCCTCTTCTGAAAAAATGGCACCCCTAATAGTACTGAGGTGTACAGTTCTCATGGCACTCGACACATCTGTCACTCTCTACTAGACAAGAGCACTTTGAGGACGTCTAAACCTGAGTATCTCCTGCCCTAACCCAGGTCCCAACAAAGAGGGTGTCCTCCCTGAAAACAGGTTGAATGAATATTTATTTGCTACTCTTGTTCAAGGCCAGGTCTAAGAGCCCCTCCCACCCCGGAGGGCATGTAACCCTGACTCCTGATTGTCAAGCTTCAGAATTTGAAACTTGCGGCAGGGGCAGGAGGAAGGAGCTGCAGGTGCAAGCAGCATCCACACCTGGTCTCAGGGAAGCCCAGTTTGCTGGCAAAATAAGTATGTAGCCCATGAGGAGCAGAAATGCTCAGAGAAGGAAACACCCTCAGAGATGAACATTTGGGGAGCTGGGGTTATTGTACTATGGAGAAGTTTATACATAAACCCATGTAGGTAGCTAACCTTTTTGTTTGTTTGTTCCTTTAGTGGCTTGAACTATCTAGGAAACACTGCATACTTCCAAGCAGTAAGCAAGCCTCTTTTCTTCTTTCATTGTCCTGCTTGTCACTCCTGGCCTATCTTCTATCCCCTGCCATCCACGCCTGCCCACTGGGAACACTGAAGGGTCCCAGATTCCCATTTCCTCTGAAGAGGACCGGGATTGTGGCTTCTGTCTCTCTGTACACCAGTGACCCTCACACTGAGATTCCATGCTGCCCAGCTTCTCACAGCCTGTGAGGTTGGTCACGAGGGGGCCGACATCGGGGGGAACAGGTTTTCCAGGCCTGGGGGCACATGCCCAGACTCGTGCCCCACGAATGGCCCGTCATCTTTAGAACCGTAGAACAGTGTGCATCTTTGTTTGGTGGAGGATGAACCCATCAGGAGACCCACCTCTGGGGCTGCAGGCTGGTGACTCACGTCCAAATGCTGTTTATTTCAAGCCCTGTGGGAAACTCTGAAACTGACATAGGTTTTCACACAGCTGGGCTGGCCTCTGGCTTGTCTCCTATATCCGCTCCTCCACCCCTTTTCTCTCCAACAGGAGAAACTGAGGACAGGAATGATCCCAAGGTCATTCTCATTGAACTGGGGGAGCTGTTTGGAAGGGCTTACAGTTCCACAGGCGAATCTGGGTCCAGTGCAGCATGTGGGGTCACCATCTCCCCCGCTGTAAACCCTGATTATTCTTGCCCTCTTAATCTGCATCATTCCATCTGGCATCTGCAAAGGGAGAAAGCCAAGCAATCCAGAATATTATCAGTTACCCAAAGACGACACAGAGTGAAGAACAATCTGGAATTACATAAAATGGTACATCGTACACTGTGGAGTGGATCACTTCCAGTTAAGTTACAAAGGCTTCTGTTGCAACTATGACTTTATTCAAATCAATACTTAAACGAAGCTTGGAAATAGAGATGGAGAGGCCAAAAGGCAAAGCACAGCACGCCACGCAAAGCACCTTTCCAATAAATATGCAAGAGTGTCTCCACCACGGAATCTATTGCTCCCGTGAAGTCAGCATAAATATGTGAAGTACTTAACAACACTCGCTGCATGTATGTTGGCAATTTGTCAGCATGCTAGCAGCAGGAATCGAACGCCCAGTGCCTGGTGTTGGGCTGGTGTCGTTTTTCAGAGTACCAGTACAGGAAATTGCTGACTCTGGTTAATTCTTTTGAATTAAAATTACCCACATGTTTTCCTGAATGAACCACAAACAATTAAGGGAAACTTCCTCCCCACCTTTCCCCAGCCTTACCACCCATCCCAGGGTTCCTTATACTCTCAGCTTCCTCTCCAAAAGCTAGCCAAGTTTGATGGATATCTTTTGTTTCTTTCATCCGATCACCTCTCCGACAACTATCTCAATTTTCCTCCAGGATAACCGTCCCTCCCATATCCTCAGCCAGTGGTAGTCTGGGTGGGGTTGACTCCACCCTCAGCCTGTGTTTTGATCTGGCCAATCAAATAATCACATTCCTCTAGCCCCAGTGACTACAGTGGTTCAGAGATAGGCATGTTACTCAATTTGGGCCAATGAGAGTCAGGCCTGGGAATTGCTTTTAAGCTGCTTGGAGAAAAGAAGCTCTCTCTTTCTGCAGGGCTTGGAGCTTTGAAGAGTGAGCCTGGAGCTGCCCACGATCAGCACATGAGAAAATCTGCCTGAGAATAAAGCCAGCACAGAGGAAAGTGGAATCAACTGTGTCTTAATGACATTGTTTGAACCACTGGATCAAGCCATGCCTGAAGGCAGTAATCTCAATTTTTTAACTATAAGAATGTATTATAAAATTATTATTTTTTTGTTCAGTAGATTGAGTTGTGTTTTCTGTCCCTCAACAACTGAAAAACTCCTGATATGCCCTAAATCCCCAGAACATACACACTATTCTTTCAAGTACCCATGTTAGATTAGTGAAACTAAATGGCTCCTAAATAAAAATAAGTAATTATTTTAAAAGGAGAACGGGATGTTGCTGCAGACAGAGGGCACTGGATGTGTCCTCAGCATCCCTGAAGTTAGTGTCGCTCACCTGTGGGCTTCCCCTCACCTTGTTCAGTCTCTACTCCACGGCATAGTGATGCTTCATGCTTCCTCACTAGACCTGTCTCAGTTTCAGCACTTAGGGCACTGCTTGGCACAGAGGAGATGTTTGATGTGTGACTTTGGGGAGATAGCTTAGCTTCCTTGTGCCATAAAATGCACCACCCCCGCCCCTGCAATGGAGATGCTTGCTAAGGCTGTGTTTTTTTTTTTGTTTTTTTTTGTTTTGTGGTACGCGGGCCTCTCACTGTTGTGGCCTCTCCCATTGCACAGCACAGGCTCCAGACGCGCAGGCTCAGCGGCCATGGCTCACGGGCCCAGCCGCTCTGCAGCATGTGGGATCTTCCTGGACCAGGGCACGAACCCGTGTCCCCTGCATCGGCAGGCAGACTCTCAACCACTGTGCCACCAGGAAAGCCCTAAGGCTGTGTATTCTGTGGTGGGAATGACGCAGGGACAGCCCATGGCAACTGGAGAAGAAATCAACATCACAAAACAAGTAAAAGACCTTCTGTTTATGCAGCATGGATGGAGCTAAAAATTGAACTCTGATTTTTTTGATCTTACTATGTCCACATCCAGTATTTTTCATGAGGAGAGAAGATTTGCCTTAACCAACAATTTCTCAAATTCCTTTCAGTAGATACACTACTTCTTGACTCCTTGTTCTGTTGCAGTGTCCATGAGTTTGTGTTATTTCTGCAAAGATGGTAACTGGGGTGGGGGAGAGATTCACTTTGATTTGCTATGTGTTATTGAAATGTCTTAGCGCTGTCAGCCAAAAAAGCAGCTAAAAAACTCCCACACTGTATGCACCCATCTCTGGAGCAAAATGAAGGTCTGAGTCCCGTGTTTGGGTTATGATCATAATCACAGCAAATAACCGCTTTGCTCTTTTGCTGTCTGTACAGCCTTGTGTTTCAGCTCTGAGCTATCAGGTCTACTATTATCCCCAATGCCATCTCACCAGCACACCGAGTTCAAAGTGGCACCAGGCAGTGAGCTTTAAGGTTGGGTTTCCGCTGTTGTAGCAGATGTAACTCTTGTCCAATAAAACACATGCTCCTTTGGCATCTCCCGGTGACTTTAGCCTGAAAGGACAGGTTAAGGGACCATCATTCTTTGCGGGGAGATATTTCATCTGCTAAATTGTTTTCAGTGAAACAATCAAAGCTCCAAAGTACAGGCAGGGACGAAGCGGGGAAAGTGCTAGGGTTGATATGCAATCTGGCTTGGGTTATAGGCAAAATGCGGCTCCAGAAATAACTGTGAGGTTCCCGATTTTGATGCAGAAGTGGATAGAAGACTGGGCAGCTGGTAAAGCCAGGCCACAATGAGCTCAGCACCAAGGAACATCAGTCCTTTCAATGTGTCTGTATCCAGGACCTGCCCTGACTCCTATTTTCCCCCAGGGGTGGTGGACTTCCTCTTCTGAATTAAGAGGTAAGTCCCACAAAGGCAGAGAATTTCGGTCTTTTTGTTAACTGTTGTTTCCCCAGTGTCTGGAGCAGTACCTGGCATGTGGTAGGTGCCCGTAAATTTTTGTTGAAGAAAAGAATCACTCAATCGACAGACTCAAGTCTCCTTTGGGTGTTTACATATTGAGAAGGAAAAATGCAATGCACAAGGACTAATTATGAAATACCCCAAGAGAAGGATAATGTCCCTCTGCAATCACAGCCTTTGTTTTACATGTAGATTTCAAGACTCAAAACTCTGCCATCACTGGTATGTGATAAGTTCACACTCTTAAACAGCATAATGATTGTCTGCTGATAACACTCCATGTTCTGGTGGCCTGTGGGCTGGGTCCCTGCAGCTCACACAAGTGTGAATCCAGCCTGTGTTGCATTTAAAGTACAATTAAACTAGTTGGCAATGTTTAAAATCTGGGAGCTTTTAGATTACAATATGAACTGCTGGGTTTCCCCCAGTAGTAGAAAGGCACTCGCCTTCCTGCAGGGTAACAGGGTAATCTTCCTGCGCAGAGATGTGGATGGTCCCATGAGAGGAGCCATCCTGTGACATCCAATTTGCTGAAGGTGCCTGGGTCACCTCCCTTGCTCTTATAACCTACCTGCCCCTGAAGACTTCTGAATTTGCGGCAGGGAGCCCTAGGGTATTATGCAGAGAGAATTATGTCCCTGTGAATTTTGGGTGTAGGACAGTCCATAAAAGTGTGTCCTGCGTACCTTGATTATTTGTGAAAAGGCAACATTTTGTTGATTAGGAAGACAAAGCAGCAGGATTTCAGGAACAGATGCCATTAAATTTTTTGAATCAATAAAAGCAAATTTGAAAACTTCATTATGGATCTATGGCCTAAAAATTGAGGGTATATCTTTCTCAGGGCACTTTGAGGTCACAGCCGATGTCTCCTTCCAGTGTAGTTTTTAATAGCAAAGAAGCTGATTTGTTTCAGAAACAGATGCCGTTTAAAACTTTGACTTGGATGTGTGCTATAAAATATGTTAATGTATTTTATTATTTTGGGATGAGACTTTAGTCTTGCTAGTTGTGGTTTCCTACAACTGTTACATATTTTTCTCCTACCCCCCCTAGAACTATGACCCCTGTCATAAACAGGAGGTGACCGCATGGGGTTCAGGGTCAGGTTGTAGAGTTCAGACTAAAGGTGCTGTAAGGAATTCAGCAAAGCTTTGAGATTGGAGTGGACCAGGATTTCAGAGGAGGCTTCAAGGGAGCCAGGAAGCTGGGCCCTAAATTGCCAGGATGACAAAGGACTGCTCTAATTGGGAGAAGCAACCGGAACCTGAGAGAGGAAAGAGAATCTAGTACTGCCTCTGGTAAGCTTTGGGAGGCAGTGCAGTCTAATTCTTAAGGGCCGACCTCTGCATTCAAATCCCACTGCATTCAGATTGCTTCCTGCTGTGCTACCTTGGGCAAGTTACTTAAATTTGCTGAGCATCAACTTCTTTATGTGAAATACGGTTCCTACCCCATAGGAGAATCCAGTGGGTCTAAATGCATACACTGCACTTGAAAAGAGTGCCCGGCTAGTGCTCTATAAATGCTTGCTACGATTGTCAAAATGTGGGTAGGCCTGGAGGGCAGACTTGCCCCTGGGAGCATGAAGCTTGGTGCAGTCGTCTTGTGCTACATCTTCTCTCTGAGCTGCAGATAAGGCCTTGATACAGCTTTGTTGCATGGTCTGGTCTGTCACTTCCTGGAAGATAAGGACCTAGTCTTAGGGTCTTTTGTGCCTGCCACAGCGTAAACACTTGGTATATATGATTTACTCACCAAATATTGGCTAGTTAATTCACTTCAAAGTCTCCATCCTTGTCCTAGATCAGTTAGATCAAAAATTTCAAGAGAATGCAGAAATCCTAATTCTCAGGTAAAACTTTCCAATGTTAAAAAAAACTTAGTGTGGGTCACCTAAAACATACCTGCAGGCCATGTTCAGCCAGTGGACTGCTAGTTTGAAACTTCTAAGCTAGCTCTTGGTAGTGGATGCTAGTGGCCCTTGTGGGGTCTTATTACTTCAGGGCCCTCAGGGATGCTCAGCCCCTAGGTCCGTTTGCCTGGGGTCTTTCTCAGGCCAAAGCATCCACTCAGTTCACACACAAGGATTTCAGTGCCAGGGAGTTGACCCTTTTCAGAAGCAGCTCACGTTAATAACTGATGGGAGTGGTGGATAAATACCTCAGCTCCCTCGCCCGTCAGACAGGATAACTCTGAGACCCATGGATGTTCTATACTGGTTCTCCGTACTCTCCAGCAGGATTGAGCCCCAGTTTGACTGGCTCAGTAACACACCCTTTATTGGCTGGCTGCCTTCCTTCCCCTGTCTCACTTCTCCATTCTACCGCCCTGTTTCCTGAGACCACTTCCCTACAATTTACACGTGAATCCTTGTCTCAGGGTCTACTTCCAGGGAAACCCACACTAAAATAATTCTCTTGGGCACCTGTCACTTGGGAAAACTGAGTCTTCCAGCTTATCTAGTTGGTGTCATTGGCCAGGCACTGCAAAATGGAGTGGCTTTGGGGCCCAAGGTCCTTTGGGGGGCCAAGATAAGGTTTTGTGATCAACCTAAGCTTTTAGAGAATTCCCTCCTAATTTTGGAGGGGGCGGGGGAGGGAGATTCTTTCCATACCCATGCATTCATTTGCATTTAAATTTGAAGTTGAAATTAAGGTTTTTAGAAACTTTTAATTTCTTTTTAACTATAAGAATTTCACTGCAGGGTATCTATCTGATTTAAAAGAATAATTAAAATTAGGTATAGCTGCAGTGATTTGCCACAGCGTACGTCTGTCCTTTAGAATGTTAAGCAACAGAAAATTATCTGTGGCTGGAGGTGCTCTATATGTAAATTCCCACAAGAAAAGAATTTGGTGATAGAGAAATTCAGATTATGAAAATCACATTGCAAGTTTGAACATCAGTGCTTAATAAATGCCTTAGTTGTTACCATTACTTCTCTTAATATCCTCAATTAAATGATTTAAAATAGAACAACAGATAAGCAAGATCAATTAATTTTATAAGATGATCAAAGGAATGTGGTTCAGCATTGTCAAAGCTGTAAACGTGATAATGGTTTTATCAGACAAGAAAAATAACTCGAAGTGGCTCAAACCTTATTCATTTATGCTCAAAGGGGTTTTATTTGTGATTCATCAAATCGTCTTTTGTAATAGGGAGAGTTTTAGGATCTTGCCCATTAATTTGAGAAAAAAATAATTCAGACATTAAAATAGATGCTATTCTCAGATGCTTGTATGTCAACCATAATAAATGATAACAACCATCAAAGTTTCTTGATCCCGTAACCTGTTGGAAGGCGGCCGCAGGAGGAGCCAGGGAACTGCCAGTGGCAATGACATTGATCCTCCTGAGTACTCAAAGAAGGGCCCTAATTCAGCTTGTGTGTCTGAGGTCTAGGCTGGAGGCCAAATGCAAGGTACAGAATCAGCCAGTGATTCTCTGCTCAGATGAAGCATGTGCCATCGGGAATTTGAGAGCAGCAGGGTGAAGAGAGGGATCATTTCTGAAAGGCTACATTTATCTGCAGTGTGTATTGCGGTTAAGAATGATTCAATTATTTATACCCCTCTGCCTTTCAAAAAGGAAATAGGTAGCTTCCCCCCCAAAAAGGACAGAAACAGTAAACAGAACAGAAAAAGAGCAAAGCTGAGTAATAAGAGGGTGGTGAGTTACGATTACGGTGGCTCAATCTAAGCTAAGGGAAAATGTTTGCAACTAAAAAATATTTTTTGGTTTGGAGCTTCCTGGCAATCAAAGCAAAAAGGGAAGCATAGTGAGTGATTGATTGCCTCTTATTATCTTATTTAAAGTAAAAAAGAGATGACTTTTAATTTCTAAGAGGATATTTTTTTAACAAGAGTAAGAAAGTGAACACAAGCATTGATTGTAAAAAAAAAAAAAAAAAGCAAGGTAATAGTGTCAGAAACACAAACATAGTTCCTCTGTAAATTACCCTGCTTCATTTGGACCAGAAGACTTTTGTCTGGATGGAGGCACATCAGCAAGTTTTGAGAAGGTGTCCATTCATCTTGTGATATCAGTCTCAAAGGCCAGAAATATCACCACAAATCTAGTTTTTTTCACAATGTAAGTTGGTTTCGTGGCTCATGGCCAGTCAGCATGCACTTGGCCGAAATGGGGTTGAATGATCAAATATTGGTTTCATAACTTTGAAGGGCAGTTCAGTGATTTCTGAGGAGAGAGCAGGGCACAGGGTGGCAGGCAGGGGACGGCACTGTGACCAACGAGTGGCTTTCTGGCAGTCAGCTTGCTGCATGAGCCACGGTTGGATTTCCCCACTACTGTGAGGGTAAAGCTCGATCACTAAGTGGCTCATGGGCTGCTGCCTGCCCTGCATTAGCACAGCTATTTGGGGCTTACTGAAAGGACTTTGGCATGCTTGCTGATTAAGCAGACCACAGTGTTCTCTTCCTCCTCCCATGAAACTCCCGGGGCTAATCTCCTATGGCTCTCAGGTCTAATGGCAAAAAGGTGCAGCACACTGCCATGGACCAACTCCCACTGGAAAATCAGCAGGGAGAAAGCTCTTGGACTCGGCTGTTATTTGAAATTCCTGGAGGGTAGATACGCCAAGGAATTTTCCTGACCGATGGTGATCCCTTTTCCAAGTCTCAAGGTACTTCAAACACAAATCCTGCAGGAATGTGTCATTTTCTGCCTTATGTTGCATTATTTCTGGGTGTGATACAAAGGGCTTGGGTTTGGGAGACAGATTTGGGTCCAAATCCCATTTTGCCACTTACTGGTTATGAGATCCTGGGTAGATTATCTAACTTTGTTGAGTCTGTTTTCTCATCTGAAAAACAAGTCTCCGTGAGTTAATAAATGTGAAGTGTCAAGATCTGTCCTTGTGTGTAGACAGTCCTCTGGTCATAGTTCCATTTTTAAATATGTGATAGACCCTGTTCTAGATGTTGAGAATACAGAGACCATAAAACACAATCCCTTGAAGAATTCCAGGTCTACAGGGGAAACACCAAGACACTGTGACACATGCTATTACTGAAGCATGTGTTGACTGTGCCAGAGAGGGAGGGAGTCTAGGTTGGTGATTTGTACACCAAAGGATGGTGTTGACCCAAAGACCATGGCTGAAAGCAGAAGAAACAGTCTCTAGCTACCTAGGGTATGAGCCATGGCCGAAGGTAAGCACTTATACTTTAGTTGCCTCATGTATAAAAGAAAGGAAGGTCATCAGCAGGTCCCTTATGTTCCTTAGTAGCCATATGGAGACTGGCCTTCAAGATAGACATTGAGAAAATTACAGAACTCAGGCAGATTTGAACGTTAGAAAATTTACCCCGTGTCCGTCCAGAGTTCACCCTGGAACTCTTTGATGAGAGCCAATGCTTTTCCATTAGCTAATCCCTGGTACCCAAAAAATACAAAGAGGGGAAACAGAGTACATAATCCATTCCTTAAAGTAGATATTAACCTTGCATTATGATTGTGTTTACAAGGTGACTGGGATGCCATTAATATGAAGGGTCCCATCCAGCCCAGTGACTGCGATTTAGTTCAGGGAAGGCAACCCATAGAGGTGCCCTGGCTGTCTTGCTGGCCAAGTACACTGAGTCAGGGTCACTCGGCCAGCCTGATGTGTGCTTCAGCTTAAGCGCTGAACTTCATCAGCAGTGTAATTCCATTTATGCTATTACAAAATTAAATCGAGACTTGAACTGTGCTTTTTAAAAGATTATGTGACCATATGTACCTTGAATGAGGGCCAGCTTTGAGAAAAGTGGTCTTTTCACAATTCCTTTCTATTAGGTTAGGACTTTGTTATTTCTTGTTTCCTTTTTTTTTCTCCCATAAATTTGAATCAAACCCAGTCAGTAGTTAATACATTGATATGATTACAGCTTAAAGTATTTTTATTTTAAAATATGCTTTCAGTATGTTTGAAAACAAAAATAAAATCTTGTGGAATCCAGATCGTGTATCGGGCATGGAATATCAGCGCTCCCACACTCTGAGAACAACGTGAGCTAATGTTTCAAATGGCTTTTTATCAAATCAAGTTTTAAACCAAAAGTTTTAGAGTCAATACTGAGTAATTTAATTAGCAAATGGTACACTTAATTCTTAAAGTAAGTCAAGTTAAGGAAAACAAAATCTTATTTCTAGTATAAAGCTACCATTTTTTGAGAAATTATTTAACATTCAGGGGAATGCATCTCTTGTACTCACTAATACTAGGGAACTCAATTCAGATATACAAATTAAGCCAGCAGAGAATTTTTATAGCAATTAATTTTATAAACAAAACAATACTAATAGTTTTAAATGAAATCCAGCCATTATTTTAAAGCACACATCATATCTGGAAAAATTAATAGGAAAAATAACCGTACTTGAAGTCTAAGGAGAACGTGGCCAGTTTTAATTTTTCTTAATCAGCATAAACTGTTCCTTGTAAAATCTAGACTGGTCTATGCATATGCAACAGCTCTTATTAAGATGCATTAGAAAACACAAGTGCCATTAGATAATGAAACTGACCAGAGGTATTTTCTAGTGCTTCAATTAATACCCTGGTGGTTAAACTATAATGACCAAACTCAATTGGCATCACATTCAGATGTGAATTGTACTTAAGGACCTCAGAGTCACTTCTTAGTGGATTGGTTTTGAAACACAAAAGCACTAAATTAAAATAATTGTTTTGTCTGAAAGTTTTTTTTCAGTGATCTCCAAAATGGGTGCTCCCTCAATCTCAGATATTAGCACAGAGCACAGCAGGGTATTAGCATCTTCCATTCTTGTCCCGTGCCTGGCACATAGTTGGTACCCAGTAAATGTACTGGGTTAGGTACGTAAAGAGTGTTTTCAGAAACTCAGTATGATCTGATCCAAAACAATATGCTCTTTCCTTTGAGACCTTCAAGTCCACAGGCTTGCCTTGACTGAAGTTCATTCAGTGCTAAACTCAATCTTGGTTTGTTTTTTATTTTTAATTTTTATTGGAGTATAGTTGATTTACAATATTGTGTTAGTTTCAGGTGTATAGCAAAGTGAATCAGTTATACGTATACATATATCACTCTGTTTTTAGATTCTTTTCCCATAGAGACCACTACAGAGTATTAAGTAGAGTTCCCTGTGCTATACAGTAGGTCCTTATTAGTTATCTATTTTATATATAGTAGTGTGTATATGTCAATCCTAGTCTCCCAACTTATCCCAACCCCCCCCCCGTTACCCCCTGGTAACCATAAGTTTGTTTTCTACGTCTGTGACTCTACTTCTGTTTTGTAACTAAGTTCATTTGTACCCTTTTTTTAGATTCCACATATAAGCGATATCATATAATATTTGTCTTTCTGTGTCTGACATACTTCACTCAGTATGACAGTCTCTAGGTCCATCCATGTTGCTGCAAATGGCATTAGTTTGTTCTTTTTTATGGCTGAGTAATATTCCATTGTGCCACATCATCTTCATCCATTCCTCTGTTGATAGACATTTATGTTGCTTCCATGTCCTGGCTATTGTAAATAGTGCTGCAATGAACATTGGGGTGCATGTATCTTTTCAAATTATGGTTTTCTTAGGATAGATGCCTAGGAGTGGGATTGCTGGATCATATGGTAGTTCTATTTTTAGTTTTTTAAGGAACCTCCATACTGTTTTCCATAGTGGCTGTACCAATTTACATTCCCAAAAACATTGTAGGAGGATTTCCTTTTCTCCACACCCTCTCCAACATTTATTGTTTGTAGATTTTTTTGATGATGGCCATTCTGACCAGTGTGAGGTGATACCTCATTGTAGTTTTGATTTACATTTATCTAATAATTAGTGATGTTGAGCATCTTTTCATGTGCTTTTTTTGGCAACCTGTATGTCTTCTTTGGAGAAATGTCTATTTACATCTTCTACCCATTTTTTTTGATTGGGTTTGTTTTAATTTTGAAAATCTTGAAGGTGGAGGCACACAATACTTT
Organism: Mesoplodon bidens; assembly: GCF_964165515.1. Lineage (NCBI taxonomy): Eukaryota > Metazoa > Chordata > Mammalia > Artiodactyla > Ziphiidae > Mesoplodon > Mesoplodon bidens. The sequence continues at coordinate 30,782,013 of NC_138175.1, forward strand.
TCATTTCATGAGTTTCTAAATAACATCCATGTTCAGTTATTTGATCCTCACAACAGCTCTATCCCAATTTTACATAGTGAAATTAGATAACTTCCTGAAGGTTGCACATTCAGTTGGTGGTAGAACCAGGACTGGACCCAGTCAACCTAGATCCTGAAGCCATTCTTTCAGCCTCTACATCAGAGGTCCACAAACTATGGCCCAGAGGCCAAGTCCAGCCTGTTTTTATTAAGAAACTTTCCTTGGAACACAGCCCCACCCATTCATTTGGGTATTGTCTACAGCTACATTCATGCTACAAAAACAGAGCTGAGAAGTTGCAACAGAGACCATGTGGCCGTAAAGCCTGAATTATTTACTATCTGATCCTTTAGGAAAAAGTTGACTGACTCTTGTTCCACACCATTTGCTTAAGAGTAAAGAGGAGGGCTTCCCTGGTGGCTCAGTGGTTGAGAGTCCGCCTGCCGATGCAGGGGACCCAAGTTCGTGCCCCGGTCCGGGAAGATCCCACCTGCCGCAGAGCAGCTGGGCCCCTGAGCCATGGCCGCTGAGCCTGCGCGTCCAGAGCCTGTGCTCCGCAATGGGAGAGGCCACAACAGTGAGAGGCCTGCGTACCACAAAAAAAAGAGTAAAGAGGAGTCAAGATGACAGCTCAGAGAAGGTTCACATCCACAAAAGCCTTCCACTGAAGTCGACCAGAATCCACTCTCAGAAATAACGGTGTCTGTCACCCAATTCAAGACAGTGTGGGATGGTGAAAGGAGCATGTGGCTTTGGAGCCAGGTCAAGTTTAAATATTAACTCCAGCAGTTAATGATGTAGAGACAAGTAAGTCACCTCTTTTCTCTGGGTCCTCATTTTCCATCCGTAAAATTGGACTGGTTTATACTTCCCATGCTGAGTTGTTTTAGTGAATTAAATAAGATAATTTATGTTGAAGTCTTAATGCAGTGCCCGGCATATAGTAGAAGGTCAATAAATAGTCATGAATCAACAGGGATTTATCCTTGTATTTTTTTTGGTCTATATCTAACTACATCCATATATCTATTATCAGAAATCTCTTTCCTCCAAGGGCTCTGCAGGGGACTTGTGGCCTGGGTTTCTGGTCCTTCGCCTCAGGGAGGAGTCTTCTAGAGGATTGTGTCTTCAGGTGGGGTCAGGCAAAACAGAATCTATTCCACACCCCTAGATGTGGCTGTCTCATGTGAATACTATTCCCATATGCTGTGATAAATCTCACCCTGAAATAATGTGGTTTCTCATTAGGGCATTCCTGGCACCATGGAGGGCATTTGAGAGGCTTGAATTCCTCTAATCTCTGGACGTTGGGAGAAGATACTACCATGGAAGCTTGAAGCCATTCTCCTCTGATGCTTTGCTGGCCCAGGTACCATCATCTCTCAGTGAATGGACTTCAATAGCCTCTTACCTGGATTTCCAGCTTCCACCAAAGGCCCCGATGGTCTGCAGACAATGTAACAGCCAGAGGGATCCTTTACAACCTAAATCAGATCTCATGACTCTGCTCAAAACCCTTCTGTAGCTCCCCATACCACTCCAACTAAAATCCAATTCCTCATAAGGGTGTTTAAGACCCAACGTCAGTTGGGTTCCTCCTCATTATTTCTCTAACCTCTCCCATGACTCTGCTCTTATGCCTACTTTATTCCAGTCATGATGGCCTTCCTGATGTCTCCAGAATGAGCCAGACACACTCTTTCCTCAAACACTTTGTATTTGCTGTTCCCTCTTTTCAGAACACTGTTCCCTCACTGCCTCATCTCCTTCAGGTCTTTACTCAAGTGTCACCTTCTCAGCGAGGACCCCCCTGATCCCGCCCTCCCAGATGCCCCCCCTCTTCCACTACCAAATACTCACATATACTGCCTGTCCCCTATTCTGCCTAATTTTTCTTTTAAGCGTTTACCTCCATCTTACATACTATATATTTTTACTTAATTATCTTGTTTACATCTGCTTCCCCTAACTAGAATATAAACTCCTTGAGGGCAAGGCATTTCTATCCATTTTGCTTACTGCTGTATCTCCGGCATTTAGAACACCACCTGGCACATAGTAAATGTTCAATAAATATTTACTAAGTGAATGAATGTAGATAAAATTATAGGCCTAAGCATTGAGTGGAATCCTTCAGGCTTCACCCTTAGAAAGTCATTTCCAGAAAGATATGTGAAATACCAGATGTTACAACCTGGAAATGGTGGGAAAACTTCTGAATTCTCAAGAAAATAGCATGGTTTTGTCTGCTCTGTGCATATTGCTTCATTCTAAAGAGACCCCCTGTTCCTGATTTATACTCAGATGGTGTCTTTTCTGTCTCCTGGCATTACACTATCAGGTGAGGCATCTTTAGTGAGTAAAAAAGTGTGCTGACAACAGCAGTGTCATGTGACACATCTTTCCAATAACTGATGAAACGGCATGTGCATTTTCCAAGTTACATTTTTTAAGAAGAAAATCACTACAGAAGTTAAGTATCAGTATCACTAGGGAGACTTGAAGTTCTTGCTTTGTTTTGTTTGGGTACATGAAGAAGATGATGATGATGGTGGTGATGATGATGAAAATAGCTAAGAGTTATTGAGGGCTTGCTTGATTATTTTTCAACCCTTGTTATGCCATATGGATTTTAGGGTTAACTTGTCATTTTCTGAGAAAGACTTGGAATTTTTATCAGAATTTTATTGAATGTATTCATTTATTTAAGGGTGATTGTTACACTGGTGATATTGAGTCTTCCTTGAACAAACATATTTTGAATTTATTTAGACACTAGTTTATAATCTTCTGAAAAGTTTTACCATTTTCCTTGTAAAAGTCTTGAACATTTTTGGATATAGTTAATCCCAGGTAGTTTATAATAAGAGTTTTTAAAATTACATTTTTAAAAGTTTGTCACTGGCTTAGAGGTACTTAACTGCTTTTGGTATGTTGATTTTGTATCCAGAAACCTTATTGCACTTTCTTATAGCTTATCAGTTCTTTGGGGTTTTCTATGTAGACAATTATACTAGAAATTGTCATATGAATAATGTAATTTTATTTCTGCTTTTCAAACATTTTTACTTCTTTATTTTTCTAATTGATTACACTTTCTAGGACATCCAGAACAACACTGAATAAAAATGGTAATAGAGGTCATTTTTGCCTTGTTACTGACTTTAAATATAATGCTTCTTGAGTTTTACCACCATGTACAATATTTGCTATGAGTTTGGTTTTTTTGTTTTTTTTTTTGCTCTGAGTTTTTGATAGATACTGTTTATTAAGGTAAAGACAATTCCTTTAATTTCCAGTTTGCAATGACTTTTGTCATGAACAAGTGTTGAACTGGAATTTTCTTTCTTCATTCATTGGTATGTTTTTCTTTAATCTATTAATATGATGAATTGCACAAGTGCATTTTCTAGTCTTACATTGCCCTTGATGGGATCAAGCCTACTAGCTGATGAATTTTTTCCATGCTAGATTTTTTTTTTTAAAAAGGATTTTTACATCTACATTCATAAGTGAGATTTTCCCATAGTTTTACTTTTCTATAGTGTCCTTATCTTATTTTGATGTCAGGATTAACTTGTCTCATAAAAGATTTGGAGTATTTTCTACCTCTTTCTCTTCTGTGGCATAGATAGATTGTATATAATTGGAGTTATCGGTTCTTTGAAGGATTTAATAGAACTAACCTAAAAACCCATCTGGGCCTGATGTTTCTGGAAAATAGTTTTGTGAATACTGATTATATTGATTTAATGTGCTACTTAGGTTTTCTGCTTCTTCTTGAGTCAATTTTAATTTCCACATCTTTCTAGAAATTTTCCATTCCCTCTGACTTTTAAAACTTATTCACATGAAGCTGTTCATGGCATTCTTATGATTTTTAAAAGTTTTACTGTATTCATGGTTGTGTTCCCTTTTTTGTTAACATTGTTCATTGGTCTTTCTCTCTTATTTTCTGGTTAAATCTTGCCAGAGTTTGTTCTGTTCGTTTTTTCAAAGAAGCAGCTTTTAATTTTGCCAAACTATTTTACTTTCCATTTTATTAATTTTTGTTCTTCGTTATTTCTTTTTCCTACTATATTTAGACTTGCTCCTTTTCTAAGCTCTTGAGTTGGATGCTTAGCTCATTAATTCTTCTATTACAGTTATTTCACTTAGTATGGTTTTGTCTTTGTAGCACAAGTTTTGATGACTTTTGTTATAGTGTTACATTTCGCTATTTTCTGACCCACAGTTGTGTGGAAGGTTTTGGTTGTTTTCATTGTTCTTGTTTAATTTCCAAATACATATTAAGATTGGCTCTTTCTTTATAACTTAATTGTATTATGGTCATAGGATGTGGTCTGTACAAAGTTTATCAGCTTTGCTCCCCATGCTTCTGGAATTCCACTTACTCCTTCGAGATTCAGTTTCTTCTTTCTCCACACTATCCCTTAGTAGCAAGGATCTTTGTCTGGAAACTTTTATTTGATCCTCACTTTTAAGTAGTTAATTGTATATACTTTGAAGATTTTTTTTTTCAACAACTTGAAGATATTATCCTATTATTTACTAGCCTTGATTGCTTCTAAGAAGCCTATTGTCATTCTAATTATAGTCCTTTTCCCTCCATTTGCTTTTAGGATTTTTCCTTTGTTTTTGGTGTTCTGAACTTTTATTACCATGTGGAGGAGTATGGATTTCTTTAATTAATTCTCCCCAGTATTTAATGTGCTTTTTTTATTTGGAGTCTCATGACTAATTCTAGGAAACCCTCAGCCTTCATGTACAACTGACACATGATGTTTTCTCCCATTCTTCCTGTACTCATATCTGTAACTCCAATTAGTTGTATTTGGATCTTCTGATTCCTTCCTCTCTGTCTCTACATCTCTCTTCCATATGATCCAGGTTTCTCTGCTTTCACACTCCATTCTGAGAAACTTTCTCAGATCTATCTTCTGAGTTACTAATTCTCTCCTCAGCTGTATTTAATTTGCTATTTAACTAGTCCTTTGAAGTTTAACTGTCCATGAGTATATTATTGACAAATAAGAAGTTATTAATCAGAGAATTATTTATAATTTGAAAATTTAGAAGCTGCCTAAATATCCAACAATTATAAAATAAATGATGATCAACTAAATCACAGTGCATATATTTGATAGATAATTATGTAGCCATTAAAATTATAATTACAAGAAGCCTGAAAGCAAACAGTACAAAAACTTATTAAAATTACAAATATATAAAATTATATGTATGCTAACCTTGTGAACATATGCAAAGGTAAAAGTGAATACACAAGATAATAATAGTTGCAGTAGGGTGATTTCATTGGAGATGACCTTTTCCTCTTCCAACCTTTCTATAATGATGTTGCATTATTTTTAATATTAAAAATAGTCCCTTAAAATACATTCAACTTCTCAATAGAATGTCTGAGTACAGATGCTAAATATGAGGTCAGAATTAGCACTTGCTTAAATATGTCCCTCCTGTTGAATACTTCTAGCAAGCAGAAATCCATTTCTGGATACTGATAGTCAAAATCTTGTTAGTCATTTTGAATCCATACATGTTATTTCTGTCCCAGAGCTGAGTTCAGAAAATTGAAATCCATGTGCTTGTATCATGACTGAGATGCCCCAAATTTGTTTCTTGCTTTTCTCTCAAACACAATTAACAGTTTGGCTTTGAATATTGTCAATTAGGAACTGAAAAATGCATTTCCATTCTACAAATTGTGCTTTTGAAAAAAAGTTTATAAAGCATGGGCCATGCTTAAATTAACTGGGGACATGTTTTTAAAGCTTTGGCTTTTGCTACATAGAAAATAAGTTTACGGGCTTCCCTGGTGGCGCAGTGGTTGGGAGTCCACCTGCCGATGCAGGGGACGCAGGTTCGTGCCCCGGTCCGGGAAGATCCCATATGCCGCGGAGCGGCTGGGCCCGTGAGCCATGGCCGCTGAGCCTACGCGTCCGGAGCCTGTGCTCCACAATGGGAGAGGCCACAACAGTGAGAGGTCTGCGTACCGCAAAAAAAACCAAAAAACAAGTTTACATTTCTAAGAAAGAACTTAATCACTGCATATTTGCCAATCATACTAATTTCTTACACTGGCGATGTCGGGGTTTTCCTTAGCTTATCTGAGGCTAAAATTTGGGATTCAGAAAAGCTGTACACAGGCAGCTCTAAAAATATCTGCAGTGTATCTGACCAAATCCTTTAATTTGGTCAATTTCCTTCATTTTCTTTCCTTCTTCCTAGTGTTTCTATAATGTTTTCTCTGCAGACTCAAAGATGCCCTTTCCCTGTTACATGTCCTCCACCAGCACTCTCTCACCTGATTAAACAACAGGACAGCAGGGGCCATAAAAACTGATAAAGGGAAAACTTCTCTAAACTTTCTGGATTTTTGACTCTCAGTGGCCTGGCCTGGGTTCCTGTTTTCAAGATGCTCCTTGAGTTTGTATCATCCTCTGGTCAGACCATAATCCTTAAACACAATGATAATCATAAATGCTCTTCTGTTTCCATTTATTCTGAGAGGTCAGAAGATGCGGCTGGTTTATGAGTTTATTCTGCCATGTATCACTACAGGCGGGTCAGCAGGCCAGTGGATGGATGGGCACTGCTCAGCTCCCCATTTATTACTCTTGTCAACTCGGAAGGGATTTTTTTTTTTTTTTTACCTTGTGAAAGGCCCATCAGCAATGAATCAGTGAAGTGAAGACGACAGTTGATTTGTGAATTTAGATTCTATAAAGTGACTCTGCTTTGGTGGGCTGTGTAGATAAAGCAACTGTCATGATAAGGTGGCAAGTGCAATTCCACAAAACCAAATTTATTGCACATTTGAGGAAATCATCCTATTTTAAAATGCCATAAATTCTAAATTGAATATTACTTATTCCCATGAATTTTGATTTATATTTTGAATATTTTTAATGGGATGCTAAATAGCCTAGGTCCGAAGCTATGAGTTTATGCATTTCTTCTTGCAGGCTATTGTGACTTGGTGCAGAATATATTGGCCATTCTTAGGATTTTATTCATGTGGACCACGGTGCGGGTGGGAGAGAGGATTCATGCACTTGCTGAAGACGCCCTGTGGGGAATGATAGGGATGCTGGTTTAAAGAAAGGGAGCTGGCTGGCTGCAACCTTCTTTCTTCCAAGCGGTGAGCAGTCTCATACGGAGCTCAGGGAGGGACTTGTGGCCCGAGCTCAGACTAGGTTGAAATAGCCATGGAAGGGAGCAGGAATCGTGACTCTCCCCACGTGGGTTCGACCCCTATTAGCCACCTTCATTAGAATACCCGCACTTCTCTGCAACACTTAGTGCTGCAGTTATGAATGATTTCAGTGTTGACTTATTTACAAGCTGTGTCCAGCAATGGACTGCATCTCCTGGCTCACGACCGTAGCTCCACAGAGCCTGAGAAAAACCTCCGTCGATGAAGACAAAAACCTCCCTTTCCCAGAATGCTTTAGGCTATCACCTTTCCAGTTAGTTCAGCTTTCTGCTTAACTGATAGGTAAAAAGAAAACCCGCCTAATTTCAACCCTGGCTGGTAACGCACTTCAGAAAAGATATACCCAGGTCTTCCCTGGTGGCGCAGCGGTTGAGAGTCTGCCTGCCGATGCAGGGGACACGGGTTCGTGCCCCGATCCGGGAAGATCCCACATGCCGCGGAGCGGCTGGGCCCGTGAGCCATGGCCGCTGAGCCTGTGCGTCCGGAGCCTGTGCTCCACAACAGGAGAGGCCACAACAGTGAGAGGCCCGCGTACCGCAAAAAAAAAAAAAAAAGAAAGAAAAGGTATACCTAGTTTACCCTCCTGCAAGGAGAAAGATCCAACCTGTACTTGAAAACTGACAGCTTTGCCATGTCCCCACCAGGCAGCGGCCTCCAGGACTGTTTACCTGGCCCGCGGTGGAAAGGCAGCTGGGTTGGAAGGTCTTGAATGGTTTCCCCACTCCTCGTGCAGACTTCACCCAGCACCTGGCATTGTGTGGAACCAGGTACTGAAACCGACAGATGACATGGTCAGGATTTCTCCAGCCTAGACTGGAGCTGCCTTGTCATTAATCCTCCCAGGCAGTGGCTGAGCTGGCAGAGAGAGAAACTTCCTCCAGTTGAGAAGATGCAGCAGAGCAGATTTAATATGCAGATGAGGACCTGGGAGAGCCATGAAGGTGTCCAAGTCCTTTTTAAATACTTTAATCACTGCTGTGTTTGGAGTGTGGGTGAAATTTGCATGGTACCTGCTAGAAACTTTCTAATCTCTGTGTAAAGTGAAACCTTATAACTTTTACCACCTGAGTCCTCTTAGTCCCCAAAGCTGCCAGAGAAATGTGCTGTTCTTTGCATTTACTGTGGTTTCTCTTCCCATGAGGCATAGAGAATAAGAGAAACACACAAATAAGCTTTGAAAAAAAAGATAGGGGGATTATCTGGCATACTGTACTCCTCCGTCTCTGACCACCACACCTACCAGGCTGTATAGCTGCATCTGGGTAGCTTAAATGCACAAAATAACGTGATTCCACATATGACTGCATTGTCTGAGACCTGAGCTAGGGCTTTCTGCGAAAGTACCACCACATGGCGTCACCAGGTAGCCTGGGCGTCCTCACAACGTGTTGGCGGGGTCCAAAAGGGAGTGTCCAGAGTGGGAGAGAAGGATAGGAAGAGAGGGGCAAATAGAGACAGACAGACACACACACACACACACACACAGAGACAAAGAAACAGAGAGAAGAATAGCGAGGGAAAGAAGAGAGGGAGGGAGAGAGGGACAGAGAAAAAGAGACAGAAAGACAGAGAAACAGAGGGGCGGGGCGGGGGGGTGGAGAGACAACTAGGCAGAAGCTATAAGCTTTTTATGACCTAGCCTCGGAAGTCATAGAAAATCACTTGTCACTTCCTGTTCATTAAAATCAAGTCACTTGATTAAGTCTGACCCACATTCAAGCAGAAGGAAATTAGACTCCACCGTTTGAAAGTGTCAATGAACGTGCAGACCTATTTTAAAACCACCACATAGGTTCATTGTGGGAAGCGAACTTGCCCCTATGGGTGGTGAGATCTACTCTGGGTGGTGCCTGAGACCTTTCAAAACTCAATTAACATCTTTTAGAGGCAACCGAGGGAGTGGGGTTTGCAAGCCACCTGCCTACCTGGACAGGAACTTTTAGCATCTCCAGTAGTGACATTTTTGTGGTTATAGGGGCTTTGAGGGAAAAGTGCATAAGCAAGTCTGAGGCCTCCTCTAGCATTCCAAATGCCATTTAATATTTTCTGGAACATCTCTACGTCAGGAGTAGAGGTAGCTGTGCTGTGCCCTCTGCTCGCAGTGTCTCTGTGCTTGACAGGCTGTACTTATCCTTTAATGCCCACACTTCAAGCACATCTCCTCTTTTAAATATTTCAGGGTGCTTCCAGGGATTGTTGAGTACCCCAGCCTCTCTACTTGCCCATAGTCTGTTATTCTCAGGTCCATCACAGCACCAAAATGTCTGTCACCTTGTCTTTTGGATGGTGGGTTCCCCTAGGGCCGTAATCCTGCCCTTTCCCAGCCATAAACAGGGCTCCTGAGATGTGTTAGGCATTTATAGTCCATAAATGTTGGCTCAGAGGAACTTAGAAAAATGGGCAATTGTTTTAGGCTAGGATTTTCCAATATGGGATGTATGCAAGCTTAACTTCATGAGATCCTATAAAAGGAGGGTTTTGTGTCAAATGAGTTTGAAAAAAATCTACTGTTTCTCATGGTGGGTGGTGATCTTGCTGAGTTTAGTGGGTGTCCTTTTGTGAGAACTCAGCACTCGTTCGGCCATCCTTGCAGGCATGTTCGGGAAGAGATGCAAAGCTCTTTGCCGTCAGGAGCCTCCATCTCTGGTAGGGAGCTTCCGGCTCCTGATTACAGAAGCTCTGTTGCTTATTTACCCCTGCGAAGCTGCTCATAATTTTTGTTTAGCTCCTCATAGAGACTTGAGGGTGTCAGGGGCTTCCTGAATCCCTGGATAGGTCTGGGCTCAAGGTGGCTACTTAAATACCTGTGGATACCTGGGTCCTGAGTTGAGTCAAATAAAGTGGTTTTAACTGTCCCACAGCCATGTCTCCTTTTTCTGGTAATAAACCACCTTGATCTTTCTTTGGGAAACCGCTCCTTCCCACTCCTTGGCTATGTAGCTTAGGTAGGGCCAACTGTAACCCCTGGCAACAAACTGGGCACATGACCCAGGTCTGGCCAATCAAAACATCCCATTTCCCTGCTTCAGAAAAGGACATGTGACCTAAGTGGGCCAATGAGGCGCCTGGGTGGAACCATGGGAAGAGACCCTGGCTGGTCGGCGGGTGCGGAGTGTGGAGCCATGGAAAGTGCTGCCTTTGTCCAGGGAGACTCAGACATCAAACTCGTTGAAACCTCCGTTCTGATAAAAAGTGGGGAAAGAGAAAATTTGCAATTACATTACGGTTCCTCTCCGGGATAATCATTAATACTACAATGACTGTGTTTTATTGACTATCTACTATGTGCCAAGCTCCTGGGTCTCCTCAGTTCTAACTCACATCATTTCCCATTTGAACATCTCAGGAATCAGGTTTCATCTTCCCTTTGATGACTTCTTACAACTGCTTCCAGCCAAGCAGTGGTCATGACCTGGTTGTCATTACCTTAACAAATACATCCCACTCCCATTTTGTATGAATACCAAGCGTGATACGTGGTGAAAGTCTACGTCAAGATAAATCTTCAGAATACTTTTACAACAGAAATTCCAAATGATAAGAAAGCTTTGGGATATGGTTCCATCACCAGTGTTTTTCGTTTCTTGGAGAGACACAAAATAATGTGGCATCTTGCAATTGATGACATCTCCATTTCTACAAAATACAAGATTTCCCTATTTAGTGTTGATCTTGGTATTATGTTACATTTAAGGAAACCAATGCTTGGAGAAGTTAGCTAATTACCCAAATCCACCACCAAGTGCCAAGTGCTGAACCAATGTGTATAAAGCACATAAAACTGGGCCAAATTAGATCAGTTCAAAACTGAAATCATAAATGGACTTTGCCCTCTGGGGAAAGATTTCTAATTTGTGATCATAGGCAGAGGTCATCTCTTCTTATTCCTGTATTGAAAAAAAAAATTTGTTTCTGTCCTTTCCCAAATCCAAACCTTCCGTTAGTGTTGCTGCTTTAGATAATGCCATCTCAGTACAGTAGCATCATGAAAAAGTTACTTGTAATCTACGGGATTAGATGAAAGCTGTGTTCCCAGTCTGCTGTCTCTCTACCAGAAAATTGATACCAGGGATTTTCAGAGCCGAAGGAGACCAGTGAGCTTGTTTAAAACAACCAAGGACCCAGTTGCCACGATGTGGCAACAATTAGAATATGATTTCCTTTGGGAAAACGGCACTCAGCTTATTTCAGCCAAATGCCCAAGTCGTTACGGACAATTTTTCTGCACAACCCACCCACTCCCACATTTGTATAAATTAGAACCATCCAACTAGGCTTCAGAGTTTGCTTGGGGCGGGGGGCGGCGAGTTTCATTCCAGAAAAAATTGTACCACGGAAAGAAGGGTCTTAGCGCAGATGCTGTTTCCTGATGGAGTGGAGGGGATGAGGGCATCGCGAGACTTTCCTTCAGAGGTTGCTTTGAACCCTGGCTTTCATGTGAATATCAGGCGCTTTATTGCCTTGACTCAGGTGACCTCATCTACCAGAATGAAGTCATCCAACCCGCCAGGAAAGACAAACCTTCGTTCCAGAGAATCAATCAGGCCCATCAAGGGCCCTGCTTCCCCCCTTATCTCCAGCCAGTGAAGTGGTGCACAGTTATAAACCTGACAGGCCCCAGCGAGCCCCCGTCCCACTAAATCAAAAAGGGACCCAGAGGGCTTCCCTGGTGGCGCAGTGGTTGAGAGTCCGCCTGCCGATGCGGGGGACACGGGTTCGTGCCCCGGTCCGGGAGGATCCCACAGGCCGCGGAGCGGCTGGGCCCGTGAGCCATGGCCGCTGGGCCTGCGCCTCCGGAGCCTGTGCTCCGTCCTCAACGGGGGAGGCCACAGCAGTGAGAGGCCCGCGTACCGCAGGGAAAAGGAGGAAAAAAAAAAAAAAGAGGGACCCAGAGACGCGCAAAGCACCAACTTGCTACTGGGTAAGCACTACGTGACATAATTTCTGACTTGGGGGATTGTTTTGCATCGAGATATTTCTTGAGAACAAAACCATGGCATTCCACAGAACTTCGGGATGTTTCTCCTTCTTGTTATTAAACTATTAACTCCTGCCAGATAGGAATGCCAGGCACGTAATTGCTCACCCGGCCTTTTTATCCCAGGCTGTTGCACAACCCATAAACATTCCAATTAGGAAACCAATTAAAATGAGAAAGAGGCTTCCTGAATTACCCAGCAGTTGAGGCAGCGCTGCCTTTTCGTTGTCAGCAGTGAAAGGTTTTTATTGCATCTGCTGAAGAGGTGAAAGGATGGAGGAAAGCCGTGCCGCCCGCCTATGGGCTGAGCTGCAGCGAGCGGGGAGCCCTGGACAAACTCAGGGGTGCTCTGGGAGGCCACGAGGAGGGTGTGGGAGAAGGAGGAAGCTTTACTTTGCTTATTGGAAGCAAGACAGAAATTACAGACAAAAATTAAAATCCATACCATGAAGTTTATTCCTTTATTTCTGCAGAAGCTCTGGTGAATATGTACGTTTTCAGAAAGCGGATTCTTTCCCTAGGAAATGGACCCCGCCTTGCGACCCTGGAGGCCTCTCGTGTACATTGGATGCTGGATCCTTCTTCAAGGCGTCCCTCTCAGTGGTTGTAGGAGCTTCACACTACCAAGGAAGAAACTGACCTTGGCCAAGATCACTTACCTCTTCATGCATCTGTTCAAGAGACACTTACTCTTGGCTGACTCAGGGCAGTAGACACTGCGGGCCCTGGGGGGCCTGAAGAGTGAATGGGACAGACTTCTGCCTCCACCGACCTTGCAGGTTATAGACACATTCACTCACTTCTCCCTGGGCTCGCCTCCAGTTTAAACCTTTAGCTTCAGAACTAATCCCAGTGCTTGACGCACAGTGGGTACTCAAACAGGGGGATGGTGGAAGTGTCCAGACTCATAAACCTCTGCTCATCCTGCTTGGCCATCAGCATCCCGTCAAGAGTCCTCAAAAACATGGGTGCTAATGATTCCTTTTCCTGAGACGGAAACTTGCATGCGTGTGTGTGCACGTGTGCGTACGTGCATGCGTGTGCATGTGTTTACGGGAGATATAGTTAAAAAAACTGAGCGTTTCTTGTTCTCCACGGTAATAGAGCCTCTTCGAAATATCGAGGCCACTCAGAACTCCACTCGTAAAATTGACTTTGTTCTTTGCTGCTTATAAAGTCAGAAGAAGGAAAGGGGATTGGAGGTGCAGTAGACCTCTGAAATGCCGAGAGGTGGTGCCCTACGAAAGCCCCACTGCACTCTGTAATGGCACCAACTGCTTTCTCCTTCTCTCTGAGAGATTTTGCCATGTCTCCTTCCTCCCTGTCTGGATTTGAGCTCCTTGAAAATAGGCACGGGGCCTCTTTGCTGCTGCAGCACCCAGGACCTCTGGCTCAAGGCCTGGCCCAAGGGGGCCCCTCCCTGCATCACTGACAGGAGAACACGCCTTTCTTGAATGTCTCTGACTTCCTCCGCCTTCTCACTCTGTTGGCCCTATAACCTCCTGGCCCACTTTATTTCCATTTTAAATGAGATGGTGGCTTTAGCACTAGGATTTGAGTCTGTAACTTCAGCCTCATTGGATAAAAAATTGGGTCTCATCCAAGTTCCTCCAATTAGTCACTTGGGCAAGTTGCTTAATCTTCTTAAGTCTCTGTCTCCTTATCTGTAAACCACAAATGATAATAGTACCCGAGTCAGGTTGTTGGAGGATTGAACGAGTTCATATGTGCAACATGCCTAGACTAGGACCTGGTGCGTGGCAGGTGCTTCACGATGTAAGCTGTTATCATTTCTGTGCTGTGGTGCTTGTCCAAGCTGTTGGCTTTCTCCTGGCAAGACTAGACCTCGAGTGTGCAAGGCTATACTCACCCCTTTCCAGGAGGCTGAGAGCAACATCAGTTTCAGTGGGCCTTGGGGGACTTCAAGTGCTCCCAGCATCTATGCTGGAATCCACTGAAAGGTTGGTTGCCATGGATTGGGCATCTGGTATGTAGTAAACGCCATCCTTTGTGTTTTCACATGTCCTGTCTCATTTAGTAAAATGGCCAGCCTTGGCTTAAATTTCTGGTGGCTGGGAGCCCACTACATCATAAGGTTTCTACTAAAATGTAGCATAGCAGAGTAGTTAAGAGTATGACCTAATCATGTTTGAATCCCAGCTCTACAGCTCTGTGACCTTGGATGAATTACTTAAACTCTCTCTGCCTTATTTCTCCATCCATAGAATGGGGATAATAATAGTCCCAACCATACAGCTTTTATGAAGATTAAGTGAGGGAATATTTATAAAGTTTCTTGAAGAGTATCTGCTGTGTATAAAGTTAGCAAGAGCCTGGCTCAGAGAGGGTCTGTCACCACTGGGTTCAAGATGAGTTTCTGCATGCTAATTTGGACTGGGGTACCCATTTTAGAAATGAGGAGAGGAAAGACGAAGTAACTTCCCTAGACAGCATGGCTAGGACATGGCCTAAATGATAATGGGCACCAAACTCAGGACTTTCTAAACTTGGCGCCCTTGCTTGGCTCCACTGAGGGGCAAATATGGATTTCAGATCAGTAAAAGAAAGAACTGTCTAACATTGAGTCATCATAAAAGTGGAACTTATTTACCATAGTCTTCTGTAGGGAAATACATCAAAATATTTTCAGATGAAAGGACATGATGTCATCCATGTGCTTTTTTTAGGTTTTTGTTTTTTGTTTTTTGTTTTTGTTTTGCGGTACGCGGGCCTCTCACTGTTGTGGCCTCTCCCGTTGCGGAGCACAGGCTCCAGACGCGCAGGCTCAGCGGCCATGGCTCACGGGCCTAGCCGCTCTGCGGCATGTGGGATCTTCCCGGACTGGGGCACGAACTCATGTCCCCTGCATCGGCAGGCGGACTCTCAACCACTGTGCCACCAGGGAAGCCCATCCATGTTTGTTTGTTTTTTTAAAATTTTTATTGGAGTATAGTTCCTTTACCATATTGTGTTAGTTTCTACTGTACAGCAAAGTGAATCAGCAATACGTATACATATATCCCCTCTTTTTTGTATTTCCTTCCCATTTAGGTCACCACAGTGCACTGTGTAGAGTTCCCTGTGCTATACAGTAGGTTCTCATTAGTTATCTGTTTTATACATAGTATCAATAGTGTATATATGTCAATCCCAATCTCCCAATTCATCCCACCCCCACCTTTCCCCCTTGGTGTCCATACGTTTGTTCTCTACGTCTGTGTCTCTATTTCTGCTTTGTAAATAAGAGTGTCTATACCAATTTTTTCAGATTCCACATATATGCGTTAATATACAATATTTATTTTCCTCTTTCTGACTTACTTCACTCTGTATGACAGTCTCTAAGTCCATCCACGTCTCTACAGATGACCCAATTTTGTTCCTTTTTATGGCTGAGCAATATTCCATTGTATATATGTACCACTTCTTCTTTATCCATTCCTCTGCTGATGGACATTTAGGTTGCTTCCACGTCCTGGCTATTGTAAATAATGCTGCAATGAACATTGGGGTGCATGTCTCTTTTTGAATTATGGTTTTCTCTGGGTATATGCCCAGTAGTGGGATTGCTGGGTCATATGGTAGTTCTATTTTTAGTTTTTTAAGGAATCTCCATACTGTTCTCCATGGTGGTTGTATCAATTTACCTTCCCACGAACAGTGCAAGAGGGTTCCCTTTACTCCACACCCTCTCCAGCATTTATTGTTTGTAGATTGTTTTGATGATGGCCATTCTGACTGGTGTGAGGTGACACCTCATTGTAGTTTTGATTTGCATTTCTCTAATAATTAGTAATGCTGAGCATCTTTTCATGAGTTTGTTGGCCATCTGTATGTCCTCTTTGGAGAAAGAAGACATGTTTAGGTCTTCTGCCCATTTTATTTAGGTCTTCCGCCCATTTTTTGATTGGGTTGTTTGTTTTTTTGATACTGAGATGCATGAGCTGTTTGTATATTTTGGAGATTAATCCTTCATCCGTTGCTTCATTTGCAAATATTTTCTCCCACTCTGAGGGCTTGTTTATGTCTTTTTGCCTTGTTTATGGTTTCCTTTGCTGTGCAAAAGCTTTTTAAGTTTCATTAGGTCCCATTTGTTTATTTTTGTTTTTATTCTCATTACTCTAGGAGGTGGGTCAAAAAAGATCTTGCTGTGATTTATGTGTTCAAAGAGTGTTCTGCCTATGTTTTCCTCTAAGAGTTTTATAGTGTCTGGCCTTACATTTAGGTCTTTATTCCATTTTGAGTTTATTTTTGTGTATGCTGTTAGAGAGTGTTCTAATTTCATTCTTTTACATTTAGCTGTCCAGTTTTCCCAGCTCCACTTATTGAAGTAGCTGTCTTTAGTCTATTATATATTCTGGCCTCCTTTGTCATAGATTAGGTGACCATAGGCGTGTGGGTTTATCTCTGGGCTTTCTATCCTGTACCATTGATCTATATTTCTGTTTTTGTGCCAGTACCATATTGTCTTGATTACTGTAGCTTTATAGTATAATCTGAAGTCAGGGAGCCTGATTCCTCCAGCTCCGTTTTTTTCCTCAAGATTGCTTTTGCTATTCGAGGTCTTTTGTGTTTCCATAAAAACTGTAAAACTTTTTGTTCTAGTTCTGTGAAAAATGCCATTGGTAATTTGATAGGGATTGCACTGAATATGTAGTTTACTTTGGGTAGTATAACCATTTTCACAATATTGATTTTTCCAATCCAAGAACATAGTATGTCTCTCCATCTGTTTGTGTTGTCTTTGATTTCTTTCATCAGTATCTTATAGTTTTCTGTGTACATGTCTTTTGCCTCCTTAGGTTGATTTATTCCTAGGTATTTCATTCTTTTGGCTTCAATGGTAAATGGGATTGTTTCCTTAATTTCTCTTTCTGATCTTTTGTTGTTAGAGTATAGGAATGTAAGAGATTTCTGTGTATTAATTTTGTATCCTGTGACTTTACTAAATTCATCAGTTAGCTCTAGTAGTTTTCTGGTAACAACTTTAGGATTTTCTATATATAGTATCATGTCATCTGCAAACAGTGACAGTTTTACTTCTTCTTTGCCAATTTGGATTCCTTTTATTTCTTTTTCTTCTCTGATTGCTATGGCTAGGACTTCTAAAACTATGTTGAATAATAGTGGTGAGAGTGGGCAACCTTGTCTTGTTCCTGATTTTAGAGGAAATGCTTTCAGTTTTTCACCATTGAGAATAATGTTTGCTGTGGGTTTGTCAGATATGGCCTTTATTATGTTGAGGTAGGTTCCCTCTATGCCCACTTCCTGGAGAGTTTTTATTATAAATGGGTGTTGAATTTTGTCAAAAGCTTTTTCTGTATCTATTGAGATGATTATATGGTTTTTATTCTTCAATTTGTTAATATGGTGTATCACATTGATTGATTTGCATATATTGAAGAATCCTTGCATTCCTGGGATCAATCCCACTTGATCATGGTGTGTGATCTTTTTAACGTGTTGTTGGATTCAGTTTGCTAGTATTTTGTTGAGGATTTTTGTGTCTATGTTCATCAGTGATATTGGTCTGTAATTTTCTTTTTTTGTGATATCTTTGTCTAGTTTTGGTATCAGGATGATGGTGGCCCCATAGAATGAGTTTGGGAGTGTTCCTCCCTCTGCAATTTTTTGGAAGAGTTTGAGAAGGATGGGTGTTAGCTCTTCTCTAAATGTTTGATAGAATTCACCTGTGAAGCCATCTGGTCCTGGACTTTTGTTTGTTGGAAGATTTTTAATCACAATTTCAATTTCATTACTTGTGATTTGTCTGTTCATATTTTCTATTTCTTTCTGAGTCAGTCTTGGAAGTTTGCACTCTTCTAAGAATTTGTCCATTTCTTCCAGGTTGTCCATTTTATTGGCATAGAGTTGTTTGTAGTAGTCTCTTATGATCCTTTGTATTTCTGTGGTGTCAGTTGTAACTTCTCCTTTTTCATTTCTAAGTTTGTTGATTTGAGTCCTCTCCCTTTTTTTCTTGATGAGTCCGCCTAAAGGTTTATCTATTTTGTTTATCTTCTCAAAGAACCAGCTTTTAGTTTTATTGATCTTTGCTATTGTTTTTTTTCATTTCTATATCATTTATTTCTGCTCTGATCTTTATGCTTTCTTTACTAACTTTGGGTTTTGTTTGTTCTTCTTTCTCTAGTTGCTCTAGGTATAAGATTAGGTTGTTTATTTGAGACTTTTCTTGTTTCTTGAGGTAGGATTGTATTGCTATAAACTTCCCTCTTAGAACTGCTTTTGCTGCATCCCATAGGTTTTGTTCATTGTCATTTGTTTCTAGGTATTTTTTTTTGTTTCCTCTTTGATTTCTTCAGTGATCTCTGGGTTATTTAGTAGCATATTGTTTAGCCTCCATGTGTTTGTGTTTTTTATAGTTTTTTTCCTGTAATTGATTTCTAATCTCATAACGTTGTGGTTGTTCCATATGTTTTGAAGTGACCGGGCATGAGGAAGGGGTGGCCAGTGGGCAGAGAAGGATGAAACAATGACTAGGTGTTGGTAGGCGTTAAAGCTGAGAACAGCAGACTCATTTGATTATTCTCTCTACTTCTATATATGCTTGAAATTTTCTATAATAAATTTAAAAATAAACAGGATAATGTAATAGAATGATCAGGGTTAGTGATGGAGAGGGAAATCAGGGAAGTCTCTCTGAAGTTCAATGACAAGGAGCCAGCCACATGGGGATAGAGGGGAGGGGCATTCCAGGCAGAGGGAACAGCAAGTACATCACCAAGATTACTCAACTCTGTCTAAGAAATAACCTTGTAAAGCTTGGAAAATGCCACTTACACATTTTCTGAATGATCGGATCAGCCAAGAGAAGATGTCTAATTAGCAACTGAAAATATTGCTGCTTTGAAAATGATGCTAATTTTCAGTAGGGTTTCTTCTGTCTAAATGGAGATGTGTGTGTGCAAACCTTATGCTTCGGATTAAAATTTCAAGTGTTTTAAATTTTGATTAGGATTACTTGACTTTAAAAAATCTTAATTGCATTATTGTCTTCATCGTTTGCTGTCTGATTCCACCACTGGGATCCATCCCTGCACCTGCTGGAGTTCCATAAGCTGCCAGTTCAAACAGCCGCATGTCAGTGAATAAGAGGAAAAGACAGGTTTTTTTATAGTTTTGAAATACTGCACCAATGCATGTAGTGTAAAATAGGCCAGTGTGGTCCCAGCTGAATAGTAAGAGGGTGATTTATTCCCAAGGCTCTGTTTCCATTTTTGCTGTTTATGATAGCATATCAACAGAGCTTTTTGATTGAATTACCACCTTGTATTCAGGCTGGGACCATGCATTATTACATATGTAAGTATAAATGTTGATGCAAATGAGTTTTCTTAATGAAATGAGAGGCAGTTTATTTTTCCTTGCTTAATGGGAGGACCAGATTTATTTTCCAAAAGTGAGTACATGCTTATTTTTCAATTTGTCATCCATTTTTAGCATGAGCACCCCAATAATTCAGATCTGCAGATCTTTAAGCTTCCACATGTTAATGTGGATTTTTTTTTTCATTTTTAAACTGAAATCAATTTCAAGGTGATTTATCATCAGAGAACTGCGTTATGTAAAATGCTTAAGTGAATGAAGTAATAACTTTAAGCCTATCAGTTAGAGGGCAATTTTCAGATTCTGAGGTCTGAAAAAATGGTGAGATCCCTGGGTCACATTTTCATTTCATTCATGACACTGTGCTTTAGTTATTACTAAGTTTGGGAATGTTTAGCAGCTTCAAATGAGCTGAATTGCTCTTAAATATTGCTGAATTTTATTTTATACAATTTGAGCTACTTTGCTTGGGTGTTGCTTGCTATTATTCTATTATCCCCTTACCTGAACCAGCTGGCCAAGTCTGGAGTTTATTTCACTCTTCATAAATTAGGATACTAATGCGGAGCCCTGGGCTCTTTCTTTGCATATGAAATTAACCACAGCTTCCTTGCTTTGAAAAGTAGAGTCAGTTGAGGATTTGCTTAGTAAACACTTGTCCAGAGATCGCAGAGGGAGAACCAGGCTGAAGGAAGTGCGGTACAGAAGTGTTTCTCTCCCAGCTTTGAAGAGGTGAAGGATCAGGTGAGCAGATCTCAAAGACAGACAGGAGTGTGCCCACCAAGCCTTCTAAATGAGGTGTTAGTTTGGGGGTTAATTGGGCGGCACCTCTGAGAGCATAATGTGAGTTTAGGGACAATGACCGCTTTCTTTTCACAGGCCAGACATCTCCTAATAATAGTAATAGTATTTAATAATAATCTTTCTTTATTATACTTACATATAAATAATATATAACAATAAATACATATATTATACTAATATATAGGATTTATATTGTAATAATATCATTATTATTATTCAAATACTTATGGAGCATTTACTGGGTCCAGGCACTATGCTAAGTATCTAACATGTGTTATCTCATTTAATCTCCAAAACAACCTTCCAAGGTAAGAACCACTATAATCTCCATTTTACAAATAAAGAAGCAGAGGCTCAGAGAAGTTAAGCAATTTGGCCAGGGTCACCCAGCGAATAAGTGGAGGAACCGCGATTTAAAAGCAGTCTGGGGCTTCCCTGGTGGCGCAGTGGTTGAGAGCCCGCCTGCCGATGCAGGGGACACGGGTTTGTGCCCCGGTCCGGAAGGATCCCACATGCCGCAGAGCGGCTGGGCCCGTGAGCCATGGCCGCTGAGCCTGTGCGTCCGGAGCCTGTGCTCCGCAACGGGAGAGGCCACAACAGTGAGAGGCCCGCGTACCGTAAGTAAGTAAGTAAGTAAGTAAGTAAGTAAGTAAGTAAGTAAGTAAAAGTAAGTAAGTAAATAAATAAATAAATAAATAAATAAATAAATAAATAAATAAATAAAAGCAGTCTGGCCTCAAAGCATTCTTCACCTCGCAAGCCTCTGCTTTAGCAAGGTTTCCGCCTATGGAGGAATGCTCCTCTGTGCAGTGTTTGTGAAAACCCCCACAATCTCTCGTCCTGCGGAAGGGAAAGGAGATTATGTAGCCAGGTGGTGGGTGAGAGGGCCAACTTTAAAAGTCAGACAGATCTGGTTAAGTTCCAGCTCTGGGGCTGTCATTTCAGCTGCATGGCTTTGTGTAAGTTACTTGACCTCTGTCTGCCTCGGTTTCCCCACCTACAGTATGGAGATGCTAATGATACTTATTGTGAAGAATTAGTGAAGTAAGGCCACATCCAATGGGTCAGAACCTACTGGCACTAGCTATCCTTAAACTAAAATCTTACACCAGATTTATTCAGGTGGGAGCTGCCTCTGGGAGCTATTTTAAAGGGGCTTATCAATTTGCATTTCTAATTACCCTCTAACTACCTGCCTGGCCAGTCCTCTGAGGACTTGCTCGGTGACTGATGTGATACCACTTAGAAATTTCTTTGAGTTCCTCAGAAGAAAGATTTTCTGTACAATCCAGCTGGTGGTGTTACCGTTTAGAGGCATCTGAAAACCTAACTGTGCCGTTGATACGCTCATAGGGAGTTGAAAGGGGGATTATCTTTTAAGACTGGAGAATGTTGATGTTTGCAAATATTTTCTAGCTGCCTCTCCTAATACTGCAAATTGACTGCAGAGATAATGGGCAAAGGATGACATCATACGAAACAGCAGCCTTTTAAGTGCAAGAGCTGGAGGAACCACTTAGAGTAATTAGGAAATCCTTAAACAAGTGTTTGCAAAGTATTGACTCACCCTTAAGGTTGGCTTTTTTTTTTCCTGGCATCCACCTCGGAAAAATCTGACCTTGAATAATTATCTACCCACTGGCTTTCAGCACCAGGAGAAGAAAGGTTCCGGGTTGCCGTCTGGTTGCGTGTGGACAGCACCGCTGAACCCGAGTGCAGTGAACAAGGCAGGAGCTGTTTGGGAAAAGTGCTCTCAGACAGACGAATTGTTCAGAGTGGCGTTCCATGAGGTCCCTGCTAGATGATCCGGGATAAAGTGCCAACTTCCTTTCCTCTTGCTTGTGTGGACTGTGTGTGGAGATCCAGGGCAGCCCTTCTGATGGAGGAACGTGGCCCACACTGATTGCTGATGCCCTGGAAGGCAGTAGTCCCCATTAGAATTTCCTTTCTGCCCCTGTACATCCCAGGGCTCTTTAGGTTCTGTATCAGGCCCTTTCCTCGATGCCCTGTCACAGGGTGCTTTGGGAAGCCAGCAGAGAGAACAGTGACCTGGGGCTCACCCATCCTCTGAGCATGTGTATAGAAGCCATTCCCTTGAAACCTCCCCTGTGTCACTCTTGCTCTGGTCTTCTGTTCCCCTCTCTCCCTTCTGCTCTTTTCCCCTCTCTTTTCTCTCTTGTCTGAGTATCAGGCTTGATTGCTTCATGGCCAGAAGCAGTTTTAACTCCATGGATGTTACCTCCTGCATCAGAGACCCAGAAACTCAGTCTCCAGCTTGGCCATCACAGGAGCTGCTTGAGAACATGGGTCTCTAATCACTAACTTCTTGAGGGCAAATCACTTTAAAAAAATTTTTGTGCACTGTTGGAGATAAGAATTGAGTAATATTTAGGAATAACCACAGAACTTGAAATCAGGTTGAACTATAACAGTACAAGTTGAGATATTTAATATTGTACTTATTCTTAGACTCGACAGTTGAAATCGTGTCCCAGGGTAAATGGTGGTATTTTCCTCATTAAAATATTATGAGAGGGGCTTCCCTGGTGGTGCAGGGGTTAAGAATCCACCTGCCAATACAGGGGACATGGGTTTGAGCCCTGCTCCGGGAAGATCCCACATGCCGCGGAGCAACTAAGCCCGTGCGCCACAGCTACTGAGCCTGCGCTCTAGAGCCTGCAAGCCACAACTACTGAAGCCCATGTGCCTAGAGCCTGTGCTCCGCAGCAACAGAAGCCACCACAATGAGAAACCCGTGCACCGCAACGAAGAGTAGCCCCCACTCAGTGCAACTGAGGAAAGCCCGCACACAGCAACAGAGACCCAACACAGCCAAAAGTTAATTAATTAATTAATTAAAAAAAGATATTATGAAAGATGAATTACACTTTTTGCCCACTTGATTTGTAACACTAATTTATAACATTATATGTTGCATGTAGACAGCATTATAATTTGACTCTGTCTACACTACAGCATGCTCACCACTAAAAGTTTAGTTGTCATCCACTACCATACACTGACTCCCTTAACCCACTTCACCCTCCTCCACCCCCTTCTCCTCTAATCACCAATGTTCTCTGTATCTATGTGTTGTTTTTGTTTTGTTTGTTTGCTTATTCACTTTTTATATTCCACATATTGAAATCATATGGTATTTGTCTGCCTCTGTCTATTTCACTCAGCATAATATCAGAGAAATGCAAATCAAAACTGTAATGAGGTATCACCTCACACCAGTCAGAATGGCCATCATCAGTGTACACACTGCTGTATTTAAAATAGATAACCAACAAGGATCTACTGTATAGCACAGGCAACACTGCTCAATATTCTGTAATAACCTAAACGGGAAAAGAATTTGAAAAAGAATAGATGCATGTATATTTATAATTGAATCACTTTGCTGTACACGTGAAACTAATACAACATTTTTAATCAACCATGCTCCAATATAAAATAATTTTTTTAAAGTCTACAAACAATAAATGCTGGAGAGGGTGTGGAGAAAAGGGAACCCTTCTACACTGTTGGTGGGAATGTAAATTGGTACAGCCACTATGGAGAACATTATGGAGGTTCCTTCAAAAACTAAAAACAGAACTCCCATATGATCTAGCAATCCCACTCCTGGGCATATATCCAGAGAAAACCATAATTTGAAAAGATACATGCACCCCAATGTTCATTGCAGCACTATTTCCAATAGCCAAGACATGGAATCAACGTAAATGTCCATCAGCAGATGAATGGATAAAAAAGATGTGGTACATATATACAGTGGAATATTACTCAGCCATAAAAAAGAACAAAATGATGCCATTTGCAGCAACATGGATGGACCTAGAGATTATCAAACTGAGTAAAGTAAGTCAGACAGAGAAAGACAAATATCATATGATATCACTTATATGTGGAATCTAATTTTTTAAAATGATGCAAATGAACTTATTTACAAAACAGAAACAGACTCACAGATTTCAAAAACAAACTTATAGTTACCAAAGGGGAAATGGGTGGGAGGGATAAATTAGGAGCTTGGGGTTAACATACACACACTATTATATATAAAATAGATAATGCACAAGGACCTACTGTATAGCACAGGGAGCTCTACTCAATATTCTGTAATAACCTTTATGGGTAAAGAATCTGAAAAAGAATGAATATATGTATGTGTATAACTGAACCTGTTTGTTGTATGCCTGAAACTAACACAACATTGTAAATCAACTATATTTCAATTTTTTAAAAAGCACTTAACCAGGCAAAGAGTAAAAGTTCTCTAGCAAGCAATAGCATATGCAAGGACTCTTGGAAGAGAAGACATTGATAAACTGAAAGAATTTCCACCTTAAGCAGCAGGAGATGGGATCAGAGATAGTGAGGGGCAAGGTTAGGGAAGTTTTGCCGTGCCATCGGGAGGCATTGCAACATTATCCTGAGGTCATTGATCGTGTGTGTGTGTGTGTGTGTGTGTGTGTGTGTGTGTGTGTTTAATTTACCTTTTTTAAAGCAGTAAAGTAACATGATCAAATTTGTATCTCAAGATCCTTTGGGATGCATTGTTAGGAAGGGGGTGAAGGTGGTAGGGAGACAAGCTGAGCCAGAGTCCACATGAAAGATGGTGGTGTCTCAGATGAAGGTCCTGGAGATGGCTCATGGAGAGACAGATCAGAAAAAGACTGTTTCTGCCAGAAAAATTGACAAGCCTTGACGAGACTGGATGGAGGTGGGGGCTGGTGAGGGAAAGGAAGATACCAAGGATGAATTCTGGATATCTGCCTTCAAGCAACCATTTACACAGAAGGAAAACCCTGAAGAACAGTGAACTTGGAGGTGGAAGAGAAATATGAGGGAATGAAGCATTGCAGTGATTTCTTTACTTCCTATTTAAGACCTCTGACTCTCTGGGTAGTCTGGGAGTAGAAGACAGGACCCCATGTAGATGGTCCATTCTTGTCCTCAGGAGTTTACAATGATGTGGAGCCCAGGTGTTTTCACAGCATCAACACTTATATCCCATTTCTTTTTTTGATTTTTATTTATTTTCTTTATTTTTGGCTGCGTTGGGTCTTCGTTGCTGTGCGCGGGCTTTTCTCTAATTGTGTCAAGCAGGGGCTACTCTTCGTTGCAGTGCGCGTGCTTCTCATTGCAGTGGCTTCTCTTGTTGCGGAGCACGGGCTCTAGACACACGGGCTTCAGTAGTTGTGGCACGTGAGCTCAGTAGTTGTGGTTCACGGGCTCTAGAGCGCAGGCTCAGTGGTGCACGGGTTTAGTTGCTCCGCGGCATGTGGGATCTTCCCGGACCAGGGCTCGAACCCGTGTCCCCTGCATCGGCAGGCGGACTCTCAACCACTGTGCCACCAGGGAAGCCCCATTTAATGGCTTTTGATAATGAATATAAATCATCCATCCACTCACCACCCAAAATGCAGGGGTCGATCTGTTTTCCATCCCAAGTTGAGCTCTGCTATCCATATTCTTCTCCTGGTAACCACGGAGTATGCAATTCTTAAGAGATATTTTAACGAGTTTCCTTGAGTCATTTCAATAAGTTCCTTAAAAGAAACGGTGTATGTTTTTTTCGGGAAGTAAACGATGGCATTTGTGCCATTATAAATCATGATGGATTTCCATATTCTCTGAACCTTTTTTTCTCTTAGAAAGGAAAATTAAGGTTGCTGTACCAGGGGATCACTTTCATTATCTTTAGCATACAAATGATCTTTTAAAAAGATTTTCTTCCTTTACATATGTACAGTATCAATGATATAATTTACATTGCATCTTTCATATTAACACTCTGATCCATCATCGCTAACAATGCAGGGTCTTTGTGTGAGAGGCTGTCGGACAAATGTTTTAGCTTGTGGGAAGAAAATTGTTAGCATTTGAATAGAGAATGGTACAGGAAGGATTAATAGCCTACTTTGATGGATTAGAATGTAGGGAAATTGCTCAATATTAATATGAAAATGTTTGTGAATTGGTGGCAAGGTGCTGTCAATGGAAAATGATTATGTCTCCAAGGCCTTATCAGTTGAGACTTGACTCTTAGCTAAGACTTTCACACAGAAGACTGATGAGGGGCTTGGAAGATGGCTGGCTCAGGGAACCTGGACAAAAAGCCACCATTCCACCAGTGGAGTCCTCCTGTCACTTTGGGTGCCCTTTCTGTATTACTGTACATCTTTATATTAACATATCTGAATATGCATTTATAATAGAAGAGAAAGGAAAGTGTGGGCAATGTATTATATTTATAATTTAGACTTTCCATTTTGGAAACCCCATCAGAAACAAGCAGGTTTTTGTTGCACAGACAATCTAGCTCCCTTTAACTGAACTTTTGGTCTGTGTACAATGGTTTCCAAGATGGTAATTTTCAAGGATGGTCAACAGTTCAAAAACCATGATATGAAAATGATTGTTTAATACTAGTGTCAACAGACTCAGTCAGAACCAGCCTAATTCTAGAATGATGTCTGTGAGGTTTGGGGGAGTGGGGTATTAAAAAGTCATATTTGGGGCTTCCCTGGAGGCGCAGTGGTTGAGAGTCCGCCTGCCGATTCAGGGGACATGGGTTCGTGCCCCGGTCCGGGAGGATCCCACATGACGCGGAGCGGCTAGGCCCGTGAACCATGGCCGCTGAGCCTGCGCGTCCGGAGCCTGTGCTCCGCAATGGGAGAGGCCACAACAGTAAGAGGCCCACGTACCGCAAAAAAAAAAAAAAAAAAAAAAAGTCATATTTGCAAAACTTCACTCTGGTGCTTTAAAAATATCTTAGGTATTAATTTACCTTTGAAAATAGATTTAGTACAGAACGTTCACATTCATGACAAAAGGGAAACTAATAAAGCGCTGTTGACTCTACAAACAATCTGAAACAATAGCTGGCTCTTTTTGCCCATCTGATGGGGTACCCACCAGTGTCGGGCAGCCTCATCCTGTACCGGTGCGGTAACTCTGTCATTCATTCTCCTTGAGTGTCATCAGAGTAGAAATGACAGCCTGGGCAGCGGGAAACACTGCTCTTAAAATCAAGGCACTGTCTCTTCCAAGAATGAAATGCTCAACAGGGTCCTTGGACTATATGTTTCTGATTTAAGTTTCATATTTAATGCTAGAGCAGACTTTTCCAACCTCAGTACTATTGGCATTTGGGGCAGAAAAAGTCTTTGCTGTGGGAACCGTCCTGGGCATTGTAGACATTTAGCAGCATCTCTGGCTTCCACGCACTAGATGCCAGTAGCATCCGCCCCCAGGTGTGATGACCAAAAATATCTCAGACACTGCCAAACGTCCCCTGCAGCACAAAACCTCTCCTCCCACCAGCTGAGAACCACTGGGCTAGAGACAAGAAAGGTAACATGAGTTACGCAGAAATATTACTGTTGGAATTAAAAAATATTTAATGTTAAATTATTCCCTCCTTAAAATACTGTAAAAGGTGAGATTCCATGACATTTATTTACACAATTTATTTATTGTTTTATTTACACATTTTTAAAACAGGAATACTAGCAAATGTCTATTGAATGCTAGTGATTTCCCCAGCATCAAACACTTTAACATCATTATATAGTCCTCAGAATTGGGTGAAATGATTCCTATTTAACAGGAACTGAGGCTTCAGGCATTAAACCACTAGCCCAAAGTCAATTTGCTAAGATGGCACAAATGGGTCCCAGAGCCGACTGACCCTGACAGCAGTGCCTCTTCAGCACTTCTGTGTGTTCCCGGCAGTGAGGTCCTCACTACAAATGGCTCCATTGTGCCCCTCACAGCCTCCTGTGCTTGGTGAATCTCAGCCTCCACCCATAACCCCTAAATGGAGCTCTGAGAGGCTGCCTCTTTCCCAGGCTGCTGAAGGGTCGCCAGGCAACATGGCAGCGGGGGCGGAGTGTGTCACAAACCCCGGGGTCCTGTTGGAAAGTGAAGCATTGTTCAGCTCTCCATGGCGCCTTGCACCTTTCCTGCTGCATTAGGCTGACATCCCCACTGCACGGATCCACTCCTGCAAGATGCAGAAACCTGAAATAACAACCCTAGGTATAATCAAAAAGCCTAGAGACTGTGCAGTGCTTCCTCTTTCCCCATAGTCTCTATAGGTGAGACGCCCTAAAATGGTGACATCACTTCATCCTGGCCTGGTATCTAGTAGTTTTAGTCTAGTTGGCACAGTTAAGTATGGAGCCTGCACAAAAATAAATGCACATCTGCATACATATGCAAATTGACATAGATTTTCAGGAAGGTCATCGAACCCGCCAAGACTTCTTTCCCTAGACTCCAGATTAAGAACTCATTTCCTGACAAGTATGTGGGCTCTCCAAGAATTTTATCCTAACTCAGAGTAGCACCTTTTTCATTAAAAAAAAAAAATCCACTTTGGACATACTGGGATCTAATTTATGGAAATGAGCAGTTATAGTCACCAGCAAGGATACGCTGGGGAGGAAAGGTGACAGCCTCCCCTGGGCCTGGCGATGTGCATTTAAGAGGGCTGACAGTTCGCGAGGCCAGCTGTGGCAGATGTGTCCCCCGCGTGCCCCTGGGATTGGCAGCTTCATTATTGCTGTCGTCCGTGTTTGTGGAGTGCCGACCCTGCGCGCCGGCCAGGCCTCTCCCAGGTAGAGATGTTCATTGTAAGCTATTAATTCCCAGGCGAAGACAGAGTCAAGATGGAGGGCTGGCAGCTCTTAATGCCTCTGCTGGACTTTCTGCTTTAATTCCTCCTTGTCTGTGGCCCAGGAGTGCCAACCTCCATCCTGTCTGTTGCCGCCTTGGCCCAGATTCCCCTCTTTTTTTTTTGAATTAAAAACTTTCCCCTAAAGTTATACATGTTCTTAGTTCTAAAAAAATTCAATAAAGCTCCCCCTTGCCTCTCCAAGTTCCCTTTTCACTCACCCCAATCCCACTCTCTACAAGTGACTCATTTCTTTCTGATGTATCTCTGTGCACATATTTCCATGTTTTCTAAATCACGTCTGTAGAGCTTTTTCTTTATTTTGAAATCTAGGTATTGTCTGTTAACTTTCCACTGTAGAATATGAGGCTCTGGCTCTTAATGCATTTCCCTACCACTGCCCCCAGTACACACACGCCTGGCAACACAGGACCCCTTCCAGCCACCTTCCTCCCAATGAGTTATGTCACAATTTGTATAGTTCAATATTTGGCAGTTACCTCATTTTGATAATGTCAGTATAACCCACGATTGAGCCATTGATTATATTATGATTACATTTCACTCTTGTATAACTTTTTGTTTTCTCTGGAGTTGCTAATAGCCTTGTTTTCTAGGTACGTCTCAGTAATTCACCTGCAGGCTATCAAACCTGTGACTGTCTTCTCAACATTTTTAAACACATCTGTTATTTCATCAGTTTGGGATTCTTCTAGGAGGCATCCCTGTGGTCTCCAGCACCACTCCATTCTCCTGCTCAGTCTGGACTGGCTGCCCTCTAGATTGCCTTCCTGGTCTTTCTTCACCATCATCCCAGGGGACCCTTTTAGTCTCCTTATTAGGTTAGATCTTTGTTTCCTGTCCCTATCTTTTGGTGGGCATCATCTAGTAACTTCTGAGCGTGGGTTCAGGTCACATACATTCTCTGAGACTGAAAATGCCTTTTTCCTAACCTCACCAACAAATGTCAAGGTTGCAAGTGACCCCATTTCAAAACATCATAAAAACCTCTTACAGTTTCCCCTACCTTACTGCTCCCAGGGCATCAACATGTTTTTGGAGTCATAGACTTTTTCCAGCTCTTAGGAGCATTGAGTATATCCCTGTAATCTATTTCTCACTGACGTCTCAGAACTAATAACAACCTACATTGTATAGCCCTTTACTGTGGAGCAAGCACTGCCATAGACATACCTCACTGCAGGAGGCAGGTAAACATTACTAATGTTGTGTCTGAGGAGGCTGAGGCTAACTCAGGACCGCACTGTTCATAAATGGGGTCTAGGACACAGGGTTCTGACTCCCAGGGAGTGCCAGAGAGTTTGAGAGACCAACAACACGTGTGCTTGTGGCACCAGAAAAACAGAGGCACCACAGAAATTTTTGTTTTGATGAGCTTAGCCAGAATTTTGCATTAAGAAATTCTTCCAATGACCTATTTTTTATATCAGCTAACATGTTTTAGATACGTTTCATATTTTATGGTTTTATAAGTTTTTGAAGTCTACATGGTAGGTCGAGGGAGCACCATAATATTTTCAGGGTTTAGGGCTTCTAAAGATCTTCATCAGGTTTGCTTCAGGTTAGATGATGTGCTCCCCCATAACCCCACACCCACCTACTCTACCTTGATTAAATGAAGTTAATTTCTATAACTATGCTTAAGTTAGGTCCATCTTAGGAAACTAACTTTTAGCAATTGACCAAAAACTCCTGCAAGAATGTTCTGTTGACTGAAGATTTTTGCAGTTGAAAAGGAAGGAAAGGGTTTTATATCCAAATCACCAGGAGAGAATTTTCAACCTGTATTCTCTCTCTCTCCCTGACATTTTGCCCTGATCTTTACTCCATTTCCTTCCACCGTGCTAGAGCGCTGGTGTTACTGACGGTGGTAGGTGGGAAAAGAAAAAGTCAAAACAGTAGAATTCCACTAACCTTTATCAGAGTTTATGAACCATTTTTGGTTTCCAGGAAGAGGAAATAGCAAGTGCAAAGGCCCCGTGTCCCTTTTGAGACTCCCATTCCCTCGATGCTCTGCTTTCTCAGATAGCAGCTAGCTAATTTTTAAAGTACTTTTAAAAGTAGTTTAAAAAGTAATTCCTGTTGAAGTACTCTGGATTAATGTCGTTTAAACATAGCTTGAAAAACATGTTTAGAGACTATACCTTAATCCGAAGAGGGAAGAGAAGTAGTGGAATTTCTGATCTTGGCAGGCAGGGGACTTGTACTTTTTCAGCCCTGGGGAACAGCCCATCTAGGGAAGCAACAAGGTACAGATGAAACAGGAAGTATTTGAGATCAGGAGGCTCCTCTGGTAACCCCTGTTGTCCTATCCTGGCTGCGTGATCGGAGTCACTCCTTACTGTAAATTGAGATAATATAAAACAAAACAAAACATGCATGCCTTAATCTGTATCTCAAATGCAGAGGGGATAGCAAAGTGCTTTGTAATGAGATACAGTATGTGAAAGACATTTGCATCCCCATAAGCGTCAAATGCATGTTAATTTCAATTTCATTTCTTAACATTTTCATGCCAACATATAGTACTCTCACATAACTCCCTCACAGAAGGTATATTTCTGTACCTCATTTTTCCATACCTGCCAAAAACCAGATTTTCTTTCCTTGGATGCAGTCTGCATAAAATTAAATGTGTGTAAGTGTGTGTATCAGTGAGGGCTTGGGGTTGCAAACATAGAGGTGGATTCTATTATCTTAAGTAGAAAAGGGAATCTAGTCAAAGTTTATCGGGGTGTGTAGAATTGATATTCAAAATAGTAACCGATAGGACCTGGCACTGTCCAGTCAGAAGGGGGCTGGAACAGGTTCCTGGTGGCCTCCTGCTGTTCTGGGCGTTAACCCCTAGGTTTCCGGATGATGGGGAAAGCTGGGCAGGTTACAAGGAAGGGGCCTTAGCCAGGGCAGCAGGTAGATACAGTTGGGGAGCTTGGAGCCATGGCTATTTACTGGTGGGAGCAGAAGTACTTCAACATTTTCACCTCTGGCACGGGTTCACTAATGCAGATCCACTGAGTATCAGCTCTGGCTGAGAGAGAGATCAAGAGAACCAGGCTGGAGAAAAATTCAGAAACCCAGATAGGAGGGATGATGCCTCCCATATCTCTAACGAGACCTTCTGGGGAGGCCACTGTCACTGATTCTGCACATCACTGCTGTGAGGGAATTCCTAACTGTGCCTTCATCTTTGTGGCATTCATGCAGGATGCAAAGTCCTGCATGGGAACATCAGGCTGGCTGAGGGTAGGCATGCCCCCTGCCTGCCAGGGAATGAGGAGGGCAACGTGACTTCCTACTATGACATAGCCAACGGGGATTCTTCCAAGGAGAAAAGGGCTTTGGATGCTGTGTATCCAATGTCCACTAGAATGAAGGTTTAATGTTGGGACAAAGATGCTTTCTGTAAGGTGGTCTCTAAACTTGTTTCTCCTTCTTTCCTTCATCAGGAGAGGAACTCTGTAAACAAATCATCATTGTCGTCACAAAAAGACCTTAAAAAACCACAAGGTGATGGGCAGTGTGTTGTCAAGCTCAAGGTCACCTTGGATTTTCATCTTGACTGCCATGCTTTTCTTCTCATTAAAATATTTGACAAGAATTCTTTGCGTGGACGAGCAGCTCCAAGCACCCCAGCCCCACACTGTTCTCACAAGGATGTTGTCCTGTCAGAGGAAATAATTGTGCTGCCAGCTGAAAACCATTATCTGTGTTATACACACATTAACACAGAAATCTGGTATTTGTACCGGTACAGTGCCAGAAGATACTGCACGACTTTTTGAGGAAATAACATATATTTCCTTCCCCTTATGTGACTTATGAGTGGCCTAAAAAGTAAGGTTTACATCTTCATTTATTTCCGGATCCCTGCTGCACTTGGCAAAAAGCTGTGATCACAGTTGATGGTTGAAAATGTTTATTGAGTTGGACAGTGGTGTTGGAAATTGCAAGAACATGACTACGTGCTAAGTCTAAGAAGTTGTATATGGGAGGAGGTCAAGTATAGTGGTTAGTGTTACAGGCGGCATGACCAACTGTGCCAGTTTGCCTGGGACTGGGAGGGTGCCCAGGATAAAGGACATGCAGGGCTAAAACTGGGAAAGTCAGAGGCTACGGTACCAGACAACCTGGATTTGAATTCTGGTTCTACCACTTATCAACTGCGTGACTCAGTTTTCTACTTGTATTTAAAATGCAAATAATAACACATTTATTATTGGGCTTTGGGAATACATATGCTAGTATGTATAAAGTACTTAGGACCATGGTGGCTCAGAATACATGCTCAGTTAATGTTGACAAATAGTAAATTGTTATAATGCCTGACTATAATGTCTCCCACCAGAGTCCAGAAAATGCTTCCGTGAATATCATTCTTAGCATTTGTAAGTCTTTTTAAGATGCTGTGTGTTGGGCTTTCCTGGCGGTGCAGTGGTTAAGAATATGCCTGCCAACTCAGGGAACACAGGTTTGAACCCTGGTCCGGGAAGATCCCACATGCCGCGGAGCAAATAAGCCCGTGCACCACAACTACTGACCTGTGCTTTAGAGCCCGCGAGCCACAACTACTGAGCCCACATGCCACAACTACTGAAGCTCGCGCGCCTAGAGCCTGTGCTCCGCAACAAGAGAAGCCACTGCAATGAGCAGCCCACGCTCCACAACGAAGAGTAGCCCCTGCTCACTGCAACTAGAGAAAGCCCGTGTGCAGCAACAGAGACCCAACGCAGCCTAAAATAAATTAATTTTTTTTAAAAATGCTGTGTGTTGTAAAATTATTTAGATGGCTGTTGTACTATCTGACTCTCCCCGTGACACATGCGCGCGCACACACACACACACACACACTCCCCAACACAATGCTGGTGGTTTTCATACTGGCAACTCGAGGATTTCCCAAAATTATCCAGGGGAAAAGAAAAGGAAAGTGGGGGAGGTGAGTATTTAGCCTCCACTACCTAAATAAATACCATTGGAATGCCACCGTGGCTCTGATCTCTTTGATTTCCCCCTCTCTCTGATAGAACTGTTCCTTATCCCCAATTTCATGAACAAGCTTAAATCAGTGTGTAAATATTTTGCCATCATTAGGGCCTGATTTCTTCATCTAAGTATTCAGAAGTCTTTAGTCCACATGTGAAAGAGCACAGAGGCCTTATCATCTTACATGGAAACCAAGGCATGTGCTGAAAGCTAACCCAGGAAGGAATAATAGTGGTCTGTAAGGCAAAGACTTGCCAGCTCTCTGAGCTAGCACTCCCCTGAGGCAACGTGGCCCACTTGCTGTTAGCCCAGGCTTGCTTTTAACTGAGTTTCAGCTACATGAGCTCAGATCATGAGGATGAAAAGAAGAAATGGTCGATAATCTGGGTGTTTTGTCTGTGCTGTCAAATATGTGGGCGTGGGGAACGTCTGTGTGGTTGAGTTCTGACTTTCTGTTGTGCAAGGCCTGAATCCTTTTTTTTTTTCTCCTTAGACTGTAAGATCCACTCAGGGTGAGTTACACTCAGAATTGTAAGGTAGCTGCAGTGTTTTCTTGTTTCCTCCTGCTTTTTAGAAGAAAGAAGCAAAGAAACAGGAAGCAAATTAATGGAAACCTTTAGTTAAAAAGGTGCTAAAGAAACAGGATACGATATAGTGTCAGTAAGCGTTACCTGGGTTGGTGTTTCCAAGCATAGGACATATGTCGCTGAAGGGGGAAGAAAAGATTTTAGGTGGAGCATTAAATAACAGAGACTTCCATAGCGATAAAGACTCCCTTTTCTAGCCTTTAATCCCTTTACCTCCATCTGGAAGAAAGTCTCAGCTGGGTGCTAGTATGTCTCCTAACGTCCCTCCAACACTGGCTAACCTGCCCCTTTCCCAAAGATCAGTGGCCTAAGGTTCAACTCTTCAGTGGGCAACAGAATCTCTCTGGAATTTAACAACATTGCTTTACTTGCTTTTTATTTAATTTTCATATTTGCCTTCTTTTCCATTTATGGCACTGCATAAAGTTTTTTTTTTAAATAAAAGTGTGCATATTTAAAGAAAGCTATTAAGTCATTGTAGTAAGGTCAGTGTACAGATATGGCAAAAATCATAAAGGAAATCTGTAAATAGTCCAATTTTAGGAACCAATGACCAAGTCCTTCACTGTGAAGAGACAGTGTAATCCTTTCATTCATCCATCCACTCACCCATGTACCCATCCGTCCATCCTCCATCCATCCATCCATCCACCGATCCTTCCAGCCATCCATCCATTCATCTTTCCATCCTCTGTTCATCCTTTCATCCATCCACCTATCCATCCATCCAACAAATATTTCTTGAGTATCTATTATGTTGTGCTGAACCCTGCGGATCAGGGGGCAAAGTCCTTGGTCTTAAGGAGTAGTAGGGGAGATAGATGGCAATCAAATCAACAAATAAGTGTATAAAATAATGTCAGAAATAAAATGAAGGAAAAAAACCAAGGGACTAGAGAGTGACAGAAGGTTCTATTTTTTTTTTTTTTTCTTTTTTTCTCTTCCTGCGGTACGCGGGCCTCTCACTGCTGTGGCCTCTCCCGTTGCGGAGCACAGGCTCTGGACGCGCAGGCTCAGCGGCCACGGCCCACAGGCCCACCCGCTCCGCGGCATGTGGGATCCTCCCGGACCGGGGCACGAACCCGCGTCCCCCGCATAGGCAGGCGGACCCCCAACCACTGCGCCACCCAGAAGGGAAGCCCAGAAGGTTCTATCTTTGACAGAATGGTGAGGACAGAGCCCTCAGAGCATCTGAGGAGATGCCGTTGAGCAAAGCTGGAATGAAGATGGGTGTAAACTCTCATATATTTGGAGGAAAAGCATTTCAGGAAGATGGAACAGCCAGTGCAAAGTCCTGAGGCAGGAGGGTGCCTGGGGTGGTGTGATTACAGCGGAGTGAACAAGGGGTACAAGATGTGACTGGAGGTCTGGGCAGGACTGGAGTCACGTAGGGCCTTGTTGGCCGTGGTGATAATTTTATTCCTAGTGAAATGGGAGCCATTTGAGTGTCTTGAGCAAAGAAAACATGATCTGATCTACGTTTTTAAAGGTCACTCCGGCTCCTGTGCAGAGAAGAGATGGGGAAGGGTGTGAAGACATGAGGAGGGTCCTGCAGGCTGTTCCAGGCTGTGGCTTCTACCCACAAGGTGGTGTTGAGAAATTTAAGCACCCAAGGCTGGGGACCTTTATTAACCATTTCTAAGGGATGAGTGAAAACTGCATAAGACTCTCTCTTCTTTCTACTCTGAATGGTCTCCACAGGTCTCCCATCCCAAATACACAGTGGACTGAACCGTCTGCAAGTCTAACGTGTTATAATCACTCTGTTCCACACTTCTAACTAGGTGTTTAAGAGAAGCCACATTCCCATCTCGTCTCAGCAAAGAAAGCCCAAACCTCACCAAGGACAGAATGAGATTACTAGGAGATTGTGTACAATTCTCTTAAAAGAACCTGTCATAGGGCTTCCCTGGTGGCACAGTGGTTGAGAGTCCGCCTGCCGATGCAGGGGACATGGGTTCGTGCCCCGGTCTGGGAGGATCCCACATGCCGTGGAGCGGCTGGGCCCGTGAGCCGTGGCCGCTGAGCCTGCTCATCCAGAGCCTGTGCTCCGCAACGGGAGAGGCCACAATAGTGAGAGGCCCGCGTACCACAAAAAAAAAAAAAAAAGAACCTGTCATATAATCTACCTTCCATCCAGCCCCACCCTTCTGGCACTCCAGTCCATTCACTGCTGAAGATCACCAGAGACGCTCTTAAAGTGCTTCCTTGGACTTATCTTTTTGGCTCCATCAGCCAATTCTTATGATCCGATAACAGAAGCTATGCTCAGCAAGCTGAGTGTCGGGACCACCAGCTCACCACGTTAAAATGGAATTATCAGGCTGAAATCAGAAGCCATTTAAATCTTCAACAAGCTCTCACTACGGCTGTTGATTCAGGAGACTGTGCTTTCCCAGACACCGATAGTATTCCTGACAGATGTTTTGCTTGCATGGAGGAGGTCTCTTCAGAGGAGGAATTTACAAATATCTAAGGAGGCTGAAACATCAAGAATCTGCACATCTTTTGGTCCTGTTTCTTTGGAAGGCGCAGAAGAGAAAATGCACCCAAAGCGCATCAGGGGTCCATCTTATCCTTCAGGAAAGAGCGAGACAGCCCCCTCAGAGTGTTTGCTCTGGGAGTATTCCCCAGTAAGCTTTATAATGTACTTGCTTCTTCAACTGGTGAACTGAAATGCAATCATCTTCTTAATAATAAGAAGAGCTACTCTATTTTCCACACTCCATCATCCTGGCATTGAGGAAGTCACAGCAGGTCTCCCCTACTCCCAAAACCTTCCGATGGCTCCCATTTCCTAGAAATATCCAAAGTCTTCCCAGGGCTCCCCCACTTTTCCTGATCTGGTCCTCTCTTACCTCACTGATGTCATCTCCCACCACTCTCGCCCTCCCTTGTTTTCTCCAGCCACACTGGTCCCCTTGCTGCTCCTCAGAAACTCTAGGCCTGCTTTCACCTTAGGGTTCTGCACTTCCCCAATGCTTGGAATGACCCCATCCACCATATTTTATTGGCTAACTCATTCAACCCCTCCAAGTCTTGGCTTAGGAGTCTGAACCTGACTATACTGCGCCCTCCTACGCTGTTCTTCTTTTACCCCGACCTTTCTTTTTTCAATACTGCTTTCACCTAAATTCCACATGACAGTCTTGTTGTTTATTATTTATTGTCTTTTTCCACACTAGAGTATCAGTTCTACAAGGTCAGGCACTCTGTTGTTGCTGTTCTGTTTTGTTCACCAATGTATCCCGTGTACCTCAAATAGAGTCCAGCACGTCGTAGTGCTCAGTAAATAACTGTTGAGTGCGGAATGGCTCAAATCTGTTGGGTGCCTAGTATGCACTCTTATTATGCTGCGCACTTTACATGTGCACATATAATCCTTAGCAATCCAGGAGAAAGATATTATTATTATTATTTTTTTTTTGTGTGTGTGTGTGTGTGGTACGTGGGCCTCTCATTGTTGTGGCCTCTCCCGTTTCGGAGCACAGGCTCCGGACGCGCAGGCTCAGTGGCCATGGCTCACGGGCCCGCCCGCTCCGCGGCATGTGGGATCTTCCCGGACCAGGGCACGAACCCATGTCTCCTGCATCGGCAGGCGGACTCTCAACCACTGCGCCACCAGGGAAGCCCAGAAAGATAATATTATTAACCACACTTACAAGTGAAGAAATTGAAGCAGAGGGGGGGGGATTAACCTGCGAGGGTCACACAGCTAGTAGATAATGAAGCCAGGATTCAAACCCAAGCAGTTAGTCCTAGAACACTAGTTCTTAACTATACCAACTAAATTGAAACAAGCAATGCCAAGAAGAGGATGTGCACTCAGCAGGCAAGTTTTGCTTAT
Organism: Mesoplodon bidens; assembly: GCF_964165515.1. Taxonomy (NCBI): domain Eukaryota; kingdom Metazoa; phylum Chordata; class Mammalia; order Artiodactyla; family Ziphiidae; genus Mesoplodon; species Mesoplodon bidens. The sequence goes on from NC_138175.1 coordinate 30,820,527, forward strand.
GGTAGACATTTGCTTGCTGCTCCTACCTTCATTCTCTTTTTGACAACTGCACCCAATATTCCTCTAGGGAGTCATTCCTTCCCCCACTTTCAGTCTATGGGACTCTATTCCTGAGCAGGGACAAAGCTCTTGCTGAGAGAAAGCCAGTCAGTACTGGTGATCCTCAGGTCTTGGTGATTGGCTCAGGGGTGGTCATGGGACCTGATCAGCACTGAGAAAGCTGGGACAATATGGCTTCACTGCTGCAGGACCTGGAGGCTAGGAAGATGGAAAGCTGGTGGCACCATTTTGTGAGATTACAGGGAGGCGAGTCTGCGTGAGAGGAGCACCAACACCCAGGAAGTAGAGTCAATGAACTTGAGAGAAGTCCTGAGGCTGCCCACTGGGCTTGTCTGAGGCCCTGAGAGGCTCAGCTCTCTATTCCAGCATCCTCTGTGGATAAGAGTGTCTCTCTGCAGAAGAACACCCCTTTGGTTTTCTGCTCTCATTTCTCTTTTGCCTTTCTTTCTCCCTTCCTTCTTCCTTCTTTCCTTCCTTCCTTCCTTCCTTTTTCTTTCTCTTTTTTTCTTTCTTTCTTTCATTCTTTCCTTTTCTCTTTCCTTCCTTCTTTTCTCTCTTCTTTCTTTCCTTTCTTCTTTCCTCCCTCCCCCTTTCTTTCTTTTTCTCTTTCTTTCTTTCTCTCTCTCTCTCTCTCTCTCTCTCTCCCTTCCTTCCTTCCTCCCTCTCCCCCTTCCTTCCTTTCCTTCCATTAACTGAGTGGCTACTATACACCAGAAACTATCCTACATTTAAATACATCATCCCATTTTTGCAGCAACCATATTAGGTAGACACATTTAATATTCCCAGTCTATAGATGAAGCCAGGCTAGAAAATCTGCACAGGGTCACCCAGTTGACTGAGTCCAATTTGAAACCCAAGCCATCTCACTCCAACCCATGTACCCTTAATCATTAGGCGAGAAAAAAAACTACAAATAGAACTACCATATGACCCAGCAATCCCACTACTGGGCATATACCCTGAGAAAACCATAATTCAAAAAGAGTCATGTACCAAAATGTTCATAGCAGCCCTATTTACAATAGCCCGGAGATGGAAACAACCTAAGTGTCCATCATCGGATGAATGGATAAAGAAGATGTGGCACATATATACAATGGAATATTATTCAGCCATAAAAAGAAACGAAATTGAGCTATTTGTAATGAGGTGGATGGACCTAGAGTCTGTCATACAGAGTGAAGTAAGTCAGAAAGAGAAAGACAAATACTGTATGCTGACACATATATATGGAATTTAAGAAAAAAAATGTCATGAAGAACATAGGGGTAAGACAGGAATAAAGACACAGATCTACTAGAGAATGGACTTGAAGATATGGGGAGGGGGAAGGGTAAGCTGTGACAAAGCGAAAGAGCGGCATGGACATATATACACTACCAAACGTAAGGTAGCTAGTGGGAAGCAGCTGCATAGCACAGGGAGATCAGCTCGGTGCTTTGTGACCGCCTGGAGGGGTGGGATAGGGAGGGCAGGAGGGAGACGCAAAAGGGAGGGGATATGGGAACATATGTATATGTATAACTGATTAAATTTGTTAAATAAAAAAATAAATTAATTTAAAAAAAAAGAAGTATAACCAAGCTTGGCTCTAATTTCAAAAAAAAAAAAAAAAATCATTAGGCGAAACTTCCTCCCTTGTGGAGTACAGGGGTTTGTGTGGGGCAGGCCAGAGTGAATAGAAGAAGAAAGGGTGGCTACAAAGTCAGCTAGTGTGAATGCAGGTAGCAGTGTAAGGGGCACACTGGCATAGTGATTAAGAACCAAGCTTTGGATTCAAGCCAGCTCTGGTTTGAATTCAGCCTCTTCCATATACTAGCTGTGTGGACTTGGCACACTCATTAACCTCTCTGAGCTCTTGAATTCTCATCTATACCATGAAGATCATAGGCCCTGTCTTGAAAATAGGTTGCCTGGTTTAACTGAGAAAATGGATACAAAGCATGACTCTGTTATTTGGTACATAAGTGAAAGCCACTATGATAATAACACTTATATATAATTACTGTTTAATTATAATTAATTAATAATAATCTGATTATTCGTAGTCACGCTTGGACCCCTCAGTCCCAGCAACAGTCATCTGAAGACAGACAGCAATGTGGGTTTTCTCCCCTGTGACGTTAGCTGATAGCCCCCCTTCTAGCTTTACCCTTGTAACTGAAGACTACTTATATACGACTGAAAAACATCCACTTAAATTATGCCAGTTGAATTTTGTCAACCTTAGGAGGGAAAGTGTATGTTGTGTCTCCTTCAGGATGTGACTGTGTATCAAGAGATGTTCTCAGAAATACGCACATGCCCCAATGAGGGGCAAATTAGTCTGAGTCCTTCTGCGGTTGATGTCAAGCAGACAGCTCTTTCAGAATTAGCAATCTGGCTATGAAACCACTGGAATTGTGCCACGGGCATAAACCTTCGCAAGCGGGGTTGGGGGGGTGGGTAAGGAGGGTTGTACAAACAGAAAACATCTCCCAGATCTCAGATTAATGCAGCTGTGAAAAATAGCATTTTAATAAGTGTGTTCTCCAAATGGAGGCACTTTTCTTGAAAAGCTTTTCTTTTCCATCCTGAGAGAAACAGAATGTTTTGGTTCAGCAGAAGCCCCGGCGAAAATATTTTCTAAATACGTGTGTTTTCTGCGTGTCAGTTTCATTGAATGTTGTAGATGATTTTTGAGCCTCCATGGGGCTAAGAGCTCCCCCAAAACGCTTCTCTCCGACCTGAGCCATCAGAAGTCACCAGACCTGTTTTACATTTGGGGGTTTCCAGCTTCCCGCCTTCCTTCCCCACTTCCTATGACTTTACGTTTACAGAAGAGCTTTACGTTTGTGAGTCAGCACCGACCAGAAGACCACTTGAAGTTAAAACACTTTGCCAGTTTCCATTTTCCTCACAGCATTCCTTTCCGCTTCTAATCTTTCTTTAAAAAAAAAAGGAAAAAGAAAGAGAAAACCTGATTTAAGAAAACTTGATCCATTTGGAGCAGACTGGCCCCAGCTATTCCTTCCTGTGCTCCCCGAGACAGAAGGAGTTGAGACAAGAGGGCCTAGAAGATTCTGGAGGGATTGGGGTGGGAAGGAGAGATGCCAAGAGAGGGCAAGGGTGAATGGGGCCATCTCCACGGGGGATGTTCAATAACTCTCTTACTCTTTATGCTGTGGGACAGGGTCTCATTTGCTCAATTTGGGGTGACATCAGCCGTTTTTGTTCCAGTGGAGCCGGAGTTTTAAATAAGTGCAGCTCTCAGAGGCCGCAAGCCGCATTCGTTATCTTAGCCATGGGAGGGCATGGAAATCGGAGGCGTTTTGGCAAGGGCAGCATAAATCCAATGTTTGTGAGGGGCCGGCCCAGCCAGGGAGGAAGGAATGCACAGTTTTCCTCCGACGGTGTGATTTCCTGCTTCTCGCTGGAGTGGTTGTCTGGACTCATGCAGAAGCAAAATGTGCATCAATTACTTGAAAGGAAACCAACCCTATTCCTAAAGGTTTGGCAGCAGAAATATTCATTGTTGAGAAAAGGGAAGAAAAAAAAAAAAGCCTAATGAACTCCCCTCTCTTTGGTATTTCCAAAGGCCTCTTGTGTTGGTGGCTGCTTTTTTTTTTTCTTCCAGAGTTCTTAGGGACTCTCATTAGCCCCTCAATAAATGCTACTTTAAGGGCTTGTAACTTTGTCATTAAATCTTCACTCCAAGATGAATTAAGGCTGCAGCCAAGAAATGCCTTCCCCACCCCTACCCCACAACCAGCATCTTTACAATTACCCAAAAGGCAGGAAAACAGATTTGTGGGCGATTTTTAGTACTCGTTTACGCGCCTTCCTGTCAAATAGTGATTAATTCAGGGCCACTTAAGTTTTCCAAACTTTCATCCATAATGGGCATGTTGACATTTTTATTTGAATCTCTTTACGCCATCCAAAATAATCTCCTTCAGCAACAGAAACTGTTGGTTAATTGCCACAGAGCAGCTGTTACCTCTTTTCCGTCGACAGCCTCTTTCGGGACGGTTTTGAGCTTGGTGCCTGCAAGAACACACGGGCCGGCGACAGAGGGTGTCAGGTGGATTGATTGAATGGCCCCCTTGTTCCTGACTGTCTGTGTCTACACCGGTATCAGGGCCAAACAAAGCCCTCCGCCTCTAAATATAGCATTTTCTTTGGCCCCGGGCCCTCACTGTCTTGTTTTTCCATTCTTCTACGCTCTAAAACAAATACAAGAGAGCTCCCTTTTAATGTGACTTATTTTTACCCAGATTTGCATATTCCTTGGGTCAGTCGGAGTCCTGGAAATAGAAGTTCATGCACAATTAATCTCCTTTTCTGGTTAATTGAAGGCTAACCAGAAAACAGCTTTGAAAATTCACTCCTGCTACAAAGTCTTCTGGGATGTGTTCAGACACTTTCAGAAAAGCAGAGGCTCAGAACTGAAAGAGAAACAGGCGTCTGTGTGCTCAGATCCCTATGAGGTAGAAGGCGGCACCTATGGATCCAGGTGAGTTACCTGGACTTTCCATCTTCTGCCCAAGCCATCCAGGTTTTTGAACAATTCTTGTTCTCGGATATTTCCTTCTTGTATGTCCTGCCTTAATTATTAGTGAAGTCCAGTGAATAGTTTTTTTTTTTTAATTTTTCACTTGATGGTGTGGGAGCCCTCAGGCCTTCAGGATCCCACGTTGGCTACTGTCCTGTCGAGGTGGAGATCCTAGCACCTGGGTGTGATTGGGTGGCCCTGTTGGAGCCGTGAACCGTCTGTAGCTATCACAGACTCTCCAAATTTGTCGTCTTATCATCTGCTCTTCTCCAAGTGTGGGCTGAGCTACACCGATCCAAATATTGGGCATCCAGTTAGATGAGATCTGTTCATCAATTTTGTGTTCTAGTGCAATGAAATGACAGCCCTTACTGAATGTTGGTATAAACTGAGGCTGAAAAAGAAAAAGAAAAGGTAAAAATGGCTAATTTAAAATGATCGACCTACTCTTTTCGGATTGTAAAAGTAATACGTGTTATAATACGTTCACACAATACAGAAAAGTAAGAGAAAGGGAAAGTTCCCTAAAGTCCTACAGAAATATTTTGTAATTTTAAAAAAAAGAAGAAGCATCTGGCCCAGACCGGGCCCATGTGGAGGTGGTATGGCCTTGAATCTAGATGTGATTACAGGTCGGGCTTCTACAGTTTAAGCTGTCAACCCCACCACCTGCTTCCTCTGTCTTCCAAGCATTGATAGAAACTCCAGGCAGCCTTCCAGCTCCCCTGGAAGGCCCAGCTGAGAACAGTGTTATTCAGGGACATCTAAGGATCATGACAGCCATACACCCCTCGAGGCCCCACAGTTCTATCTTTGGATCAAGCTGGACACCAGAATCCTGCTCATTTGTGCCGGATTTGTTTAGCCCAAGGTGAGGAGTTCCACAGCATGCACGTGGTCAATCATCTGCCCTCTTCTCTGCCCGGCCTCGATGTGGCCTTGAATTCTTCACACAACAGGCTCTGTGAACCACCAGGCAGCTGGAGTGGGCACTAGACAGGTGCCCATTTGCCTTACTTTTTTACCCTTGCTCTGGAATTTAACAACTGCATTTGCTCTCAAGTTGACATTGAACTTCTTTTCCATTGCCCCCTTATGAAAAGCCTTGAGTGTAAAGTTTATTTTACAACAAAGTACCTGGAAAAATGTTTCTCCCCTCTGAAGAACTGTATGCTCAAGTGAAGTGAGGCTTTGTCATTGGTCATCATTTCACTCTTGCTGCCAGGAAGCTCTGAGTCAGATCCCAAAGTTCAAGGGTAGCAAACATAATGAGCCTTATGACTGCCCTCTTCGCAACCTTCTTTTTTCATGTCCAGAGTTTCTGTCTCTAGCCTATGTGTTTTGGTTGCGAACTGCCGCACATCAAAGAGACAAAAGTATAAATAGACACAAATTTAAAAAGTCATGCTGCCAATCTCGTGCCTTGTGAACACAGTCCTCCGTCTGGGAGCTCATTTGATTTTCCTTCATGCTTAAAAACACACCCCTGCGGGCTTCCCTGGTGGCGCAGTGGTTGAGAGTCCGCCTGCCGATGCAGGGGACACGGGTTCGTGCCCCGGTCCTGGAAGATCCCACATGCCGCGGAGCGGCTGGGCCCGTGAGCCATGGCCGCTGAGCCTGCGTGTCCGGAGCCTGAGCTCCGCAACGGGAGAGGCCACAACAGTGAGAGGCCCGTGTACCGCAAAAAAAAAAAAAAAAACACACCCCTGGGGGCTCCCCTGGTGGCGCAGTGGTTGAGAGTCTGCCTGCCAATGCAGGGGACACGGGTTCGTGCCCCGTTCCGGGAGGATCCCACATGCCGTGGAGCGGCTGGGCCCGTGAGCCATGGCCGCTGAGCCTGCGTGTCCAGAGCCTGTGTTCCGCAACGGGAGAGGCCACAACAGTGGGAGGCCCGCCTACCGCAAGAAAAAAAAAAAAAAAAACACATCCATGGCTTTGGACTCTATCTAAGAAAAGAGATTGGCTGCCAGAACAATGTAAGGAGAAATAAAATTGAGTTGATGGCCTGGATATAGGATGTCTTTATTTTCGGCCTTTTGAGAATGTTCTTGTGGCCCATTTTACAGAAAAGCAAGGGCAGACACGAAGTAGGACTCAGCTTCCAGGGGCCACCAGAGCCTGTCTGAGTGGCGTGTCGCTCCGGAGACCTGCCTCCAGGCTGTTGTGCTTTGCAATCTCCTGCAACCTTGTCCATTTCAACAGTGCTTCTGCGCTCTGGGTCCTTCCACATGCTGCTGGTGAGCACGTGAATTTCTACTTTGTTTAGCAGTCAGAATCGCTGAGACTTTTGAAAAGCATGAAATCTCCAAGGGAAGGAACACGTCCTTTAGGTACTAGGCTTCCAACCCCACAATATGGAGAAACAATCTGCATACACAAAATTAGAAAAACATACACAGAATGGTTGTTTAAAATTCACAGCTGTCAACATCAAGTATTGTGTGTGAGAGAAAGAATGTACGAAACATCGGGTTAACAAAATAGCTGCAGATGGATGGGTTTGAGGCTGGGCCGGGGCTGGCATTGTCTGCACCACTTGCAGAGGCTCATTTGCATCGCAGGACAAAGGTTCCCTGTTGGAGACCCTTTCTCTCCATCCTCCTCCTCAAAAAGGCGGCTCGCCATCCGCAGTGAAGATAGCCTGCCTCCGTCCTCCCATCAGAAACCTACAGGAACGAACACAAATCTGTTATTTTAACACAACGTGGGCACAAAGTGGTGTTTTCACTCCGAATAAAGCCGGGGGAAGCCAAAGAATGGGGCCTTTTATTTGCAGGAGATACTCAAAGGAAGTAGGATTGAACTGTAGGCCAGCATGTATGAATAAAGTTGTTAGAGAATTTGCAGCCTGTGGTCTGGGAGCTCCACTGTAAGTTCGCCGACTGTCAGCTTGAAGCACTTTGCATCAGAATGCATAATTGCACCTGTTAAGGACATTTTTTGCCCAGTTCTCCAACAGAGAATAAATTCATTTTCCCTCTACATTTCATACTGCCTGGGAGAGAAGACTTTTTTTTTTCAATTTAATAAACATGATTGACAACAGAAAAATGCAGATTTAATTTCTTTCTATTATGACTGTATTTTGGAGTCCAGAATGCACACATGTATTTTGCTGATGATTATGCGACAGCCCATTAACAATGGCATTCATTCCGCAAATTCTAAAGGCCCTATCTTATGACTCTTGTAAGAAGTAGCTGGAAAGTGGCACGAAGAAATGTTTAAAAATACACTGAGACTAAGGACATTTTAAGCACCATGTCTAATGTGAAATGCCAGGGTAAAAAGGGCATGTCAGTGGTAAAGGCCAGCCTCTGAGGCCAGGGCAGCCTCTGAGATCATCACTTGGAAGACTGGGGCTCCCATCCCACATTTTAAGGGGGTTGAGCTCGAAATGCCTCAGTCTTTTACCACTGCCTTTGAACCAGGAACCCTTTGAACTTCAAACTTGGCTAAGCCCCACTGGGCAGCTGGTTTACCCTTTGCCCAAGGTCACAAGGATTGTTAGTAAGAGATGTGAGACCAGCACACTGACCTGCCTGGATTGTGGGAGGGAGCCTGGGGTATCTATCCCCTTTCCTCTCTCTCCTTCCCTCCCTTCCACCCTTTCCCACTCCCTCCCTCAGTCCCAGTGCTCCCAGGAAGAAAGGTTAAGAGTCCTCCTGGGGCTTCCCTGCTGGCACAGTTGTTGGGGGTCCGCCTGCCGATGCGGGGGATACGGGTTCGTGTCCCGGCCCGGGAGGATCCCACATGCTGCGGAGCGGCTGGGCCCGTGAGCCATGGCCGCTGAGCCTGTGTGTCCGGAGCCTGTGCTCCGCAACGGGAGAGGCCACAGCAGTGAGAGGCCCGCGTACCGCAAAAAAAAATTAAAAGAAAGAGTCCTCCTTTCCCATATGGGTGGGGAGTAGCAGAGGAAAGATGGCATAACTGAGGCTGAGAAACTCAGAGGACATGGTGATTTCTGAGGCTGTGGCCTGAGGCGCCATGAGTCTGGGGGTGGTGACTGTCCAGCCCTGCTCCAGAGAGGGGCCCCATGATGTAACTGAGGGCTTTGACACCAGCTCTTTAAATCAGGGGCTCCTTTAGGGGCGCCCCACTGCCATTGTTTCTAATGGCCTTAATCCCAGGCCTGAGGGGCAGGTTCAATAATTTTTCTTGTTTAACCACTAAAGAAACCCTCATGTTTTAGTAGAAGAGAAAGGAAAAAAAAAGGAAATCTCCCAGAGCATAGATAATCCCCTCTTGATCTGGTCTCCCCGGGCCTCTGGCTTGCAAAGCTAAGCCTTCATGATGGTTCCGGGAAGATGGGTGTGGGAATGTCCCCTCTGGGGTTTGGGAGAGCATGCTAAGGAGTGGGTGTCCCTGCGAAATCTTCGGAGACCTCAGCCCGCGCCTGTCAGTGACAGCTGTGAGTGTCACCTGGTGCAGAGCCGCAGACTTGTCTCCACAGCGCTTGCGGGGCGTGGTGTCATATATTATGCGTCCAAACGAGAGGTCGGATGAGATCATCAGGGTGAAAGAGCTTTGTAAGCTCTAAAGCACTGGACAAACGTCAGTGCGTTTTCATTATTAGTAGGACAGTCCCTCTTCTGCCAAGGAGACTATTAAAATTTTTTTTTTGGTCTGAGTTTTTTTTTTTTCTTTTTTTTCTTTGCGGTACGCGGGCCTCTCACTGCTGTGGCCTCTCCCGTTGCGGAGCAGAGGCTCCGGATGCGCAGGCCCAGCGGCCATGGCTCACGGGCCCAGCCGCTCCGCGGCATGTGGGATCCTCCCGGACCAGGGCACGAGCCCGCGTCCCCTGCATCGGCAGGCGGACTCTCAACCACTGCGCCACCAGGGAAGCACCCCCCCACACTTTTTTATTTTTAACAAATATCTATCAAGAGCCTACCACTGACCAGGCGCCTTAGAACAATAAATCGGATCATGTCACTCCCTGACTTGAACCACTCCAGGGCTCCTCATTACATGCAGAATAACATTCATAAGAGAGGCCTGGCCCCGAAGGGTCCCCATCCTCATTCCCCTCCATAGCCCCCTTCCCTCCTCTGCCCCAGACGGGGCACCCTCCTTGCTGCTCCCCAAACATGCCAACCTCATTGCACCTTAAAGCCTTTGTACGTGCTGTTGAATCTGCCTGGAGGACACCCTCTTTCATCCACTCAGGTCTCCGTTCAAATGTCACTTCCTGCAGAAGGTTGCCCTTGACCATACTCTTTACAACCACCCCTATACCTGATGCTCCTTAACTTCTCACCTTGCTTTAAGGTTCTCCAAGCCCTCATAATCTGAAATTGTTGAAGATATGTGTGAGTGTGTGTGTGTGTGTGTGTGTGTGTGTGTGTATTGCTTGTCTTCCCCACCAAAATACATGCTCTGTGAGGTGCATTTCACCCTTGTCTCTATGCCCCTGGTACTTGGCATTCAGTGGGTGCTCAATAGAACCTGGCCCACAATGGTTGTTCAATAAATATTTATGGGATGAATGCAAAGATGAGAAAAAAATCAAGGAACTTAGAGTCCTGCCCTTTATCTCCTGGGATTTGGCTTAGAAGGGAAGCAAAGAATAAGAACACAATGTTTACTTTGTGGCTGCATATGAAAGACTCAGACACCCAAGTTCTTTTTCATAAGAAGACGTGCCCAAGATGGAAGATCTGGTTTCTAAGGTCCCCTTGGGGCCAGAAGTTTTGGTGGGAGAGATGTAAAGACCAGGGTCCAGAGAGCCGGGTCAGAGACTTCAGGGGTGGACACACATACCGGGAGGGCCGCCCAGCTCCTAGTGACTCACAGTGACTGGACTGGTGTTACCACTTCTCCCCACCTCCCTCTCTGTAGGTCCAATGAGAGCTACGTGGGGCATCCTCTCTGCCTCATCTCTGATTGGTTAAAGAGTGAGCGCCTCAACCAAGCTGAGCCCATGAGTCTCCTTCAACCCCTTGCCACGGGTGGCCAGCAGCCCTTAGTCAGGCCAGCTAGGCCCTCCCCTAAGGATTTTCCAACTGAAACGAGAGAGAAAAACTGTTTTCCTTTCTAATCACAAAGCTGTGAGGATGTGAGGCTGGGAAGAGCCAGCAGCAGAAGTTCTAGCCTCATGGCAACAGCCACAGGAAGAGAAATGCAGAGACAAGAGGTAGTGATGGAGATACAGAGGTAAAGAGAGAAGGGCTGGTTCTACCTCCACTCCCTCCCTTCCCTCCAGTCCTGAGCCACTAAATCCCCCCTTTCTGCCTAGGCTAGCTCAAGCTGGGTATTTTTAAAGCAACCAAATGTGCCCCGATGAGTCTATTTTTAAACGAGTTATTCACTTATTATAAAATAAGCACATACATTTAGTCTAAAATGCAAACCCTCCAGGAATTATCAAATGAAAAGTGGTCTTCCTGCCTGTCCCTCACTCCTTCCTCCGCCTCCCCCCCGCCCCCTTCCCCCCCCCGCCCCGCCCCAGTTTCATTCCCTAGAGATAACTGGCAACCACTTGTTAAACTGATTATCCTTCTTACTGTCATTTGACCAACTTCTGGCAAGCATTTTGAAAAGCAGCAGAAAATCTTTTGTAATTTTGATTTATCTGATTGTAATATATATTACTCTCATAGATTTTCAAACAATGGGTTATTCAGTCATTTATTTCAGTCAGCTCTGTCTGCATTAGTAAATGTTTTGACATTAGCCATTTATTTCAGAGATGAATGATTCATTTGGGTATTTCTCAACATCATAAAATAATACTGTGGGTGAGGGCATGGCTGACTTTTTGGCAGGGACTGAGTTATTCCTTTTCCCATTCTTTATACTGATCATGGTGCTTTGCATAGAGCAGGCGCACAGTATGTGTTGGAATGGATGAAGAATTTGGTGAAAAGAAGCCCAGGACAGAAAGGGAAAGAATGAAGCTTTACTGAGTGCCTTCAAAGTACCGTGGGCTTGGCACGCTTTATCTCTTTTAGTTGTCGCTGTAACCCTGGGTGGCTCTAGTCTCTGTCCTTCTCCAGCTGATTCTTTGGCTTTTCATTTCATAATGTGGCTACTCCACATCTCTCCCACTAATTTGTTTTGCTTAAGTTAGCCAGGGCTGCTTTCTGTTGCTTGCAACTCAAGAACCCTAACTAACAGAGAAATCAGTGCATGAAAAGTAGGGTGCAATGGACTGGGCAGGAAACAGATGTACCCCCGTTTACAAATGAGGGAGATGAAGTTACAGAAACACTCAGTGCTTTGCTTCAGCCCACATAGCTAGAAAGTGGCCAAACAGGAATTAACTCAGGTCTGTCAGGGTACAGAATTTGGTCCTTTCCACCACTCTACAGCCAGGTGCCAAAATGGCATGTCTTAGACACTTAGAAAACAATGTTTAGATGAGATAAATCATGCACTATTCTCCTATTTATCTTTCATATCTCCCAATGTTTCATGTTTGTCCCATTCCTCTTGTGCTGCCTTCACTACATAGTTCAGAAGAAAAGAATAGGGACCTACCAGCTATGGTGAATATTGATCATTTGTTTGTTTTAGGTCTGACTCTTTACCTCACGCAATATTACAAAGTGACCAAAAGCAGAGACTCCAGAGCCAGATTTCCTGCACTCGAATCCCAGCTCTGCCACTTGTTGTGCAACTTTGTGGTATGTGATAAGTTACTTACTATCTCTGTGGCTCTGTTTTCTCACCTGTTAAATGGGTATAATAATAAAAGCTCATGTCTCCCAGGATTGTTGTAAGGATTAAAAAGTTAACATATCTAAGACACTTAGAACAGAGCCTAGCACATAATAGGTGCTGTGTTTGTTATTAATATTTTTCCTTAATTTATTATTTAAATTTTTAAATTACATTTTAAGGTTTGGAGGAAACTGAGCAGATGAAATGTTTTGAATTCTGCAGGTACATGTGTGTGAATTTTGCAGTTCAGAAGAGTAGCTTAGAGTCTGTGATTAAGGCATAGGTCTGGAAGTAACAAATGACTAGTAGCCGTAGGAGTATAAATAGAATCCTGCTTCATAGATATTCTAATTATTCTTTCCTCTTTGACATAATTCCGTGTTTAGCTGCGTAACATTAAGCAATACTTACACAGTCGGGAAAGGGCAATTTAGAAAGATCAGACCCAATGATCTTAAAACCATGATGTATGGTTCAGTGAAAGTATAAGTAGGTCAAATACTTCTAACAGAATTAGCTGAAATTATGCAAGCTGTTATATTGGATATTACTGTTTGAACATTTTGTATAAACGGCAGTAATACACATTCGTCTTTAGAGGATGAATCAAGACTTAAAACTAATTCTGGTGAATTAAGAATTGTATTTTCCAGGAATTAACTACCACAATTTGACTGCAGCTGTAAAAATTTTATTAGGCAATACATCTGACCTCAAATTGGAAATTTGTGTTGGAACCAGTTTAGGAAATAATTATTGCTGTGCTGTTAATTTTATATTTGCCTAATAAAACACAGCAGGAGCAACAGGGTAGGGTGAATGTAACAAAAGAAAGCCCTTGGACATGCTTGAAACAAGTGTTTTCAACCTAGCTGGAACACCGACGAGGAATGAGTATATCTGATGAACGCTGTCCTGCTGACGCTGTGGAATTAATAGTTCATGGCTATGAGACTGTGAAAAAGAAACATATTGATGTTGTTTGTATCATTCACACCAGCCAATAAGAAGCGTCACCGTGTGCATACCTTAAACCGTTTGTCTTGGTAAGGTTTAACTTCCTGACGCACCTCTAACCTAACAGGAATGCACACATACATGCTGACATTGGCACCCAGCCTACCTGCTTGTTCCTGTTTGTCCAGTTTGCATTGCGAAGAGTACGAGCAGAGAAAGACCCAACTTCTCTTGGACGCGTGTGGTTGCTGTCAGCACTGTCTCATGGTTGTGGAGAGAGGGAATTATTTCATGCAATTGTGTGAATGGATATTATGCTTCCTTCTGCTCATATTATCTTCTAGTATCTTCCAGTAGCATCTAGTGTCTTCTAGTTTCACCTCAAAGACATAATTTGAGGTTATAAACTGTGTCCGTGGCTACTTGCTACTGTTTGCTATGGGGCAGGATTATCCAAAAGTTGGGACACAAGCTGCCTTTGGGATGGAGTATCAAATACCATAGATTCACACCACGAGAAAGTTATTCCCTTAACAATCCTCTCACGATCCTTCTGGTTGTATCAACCAGGACATCTCAGTTTAGTGGTAGGATGTCTTTAACACCTTTTAAACTCTTGTTTACCTCCAGTTTTACCAAAGATTGGGGAGGGCTCAGGCTCAAAGCTGTATAGCTAGTAGCTACAATAGTAGCTAGCTAGAGATTAATGATGTTGATTTGTTTGCCCTGCTTTTTTTAATGGCTGTGGTTGATTTAGGATAAATGCACGTTGTTTTTCACTTATGATAGGGGTTGAGTGTCTACTTTTAAGTAATTGAAACATAAAATAATTTAACTGATTTGAAGAAAAAATATTAGGTAAATATCAATAAGTTGTCCTTGGATAAGGCAAAGACTTGGATAAGGCAAAATCAAGAAGATTGTTCTAAGAGGCATAAACAGCATGCTCAAAGAATTAACTGGAAAGAGGTTAATGAAATGACTAGTTACAGAGACTTGAGCAGGGTGAGGGGGACCAAAGAGAGATGGTGAACACTCAGAACTAGCAACTATGGGAAGCCATTAGCCTCTGAGGGCTGAATGTGAGAGAAAGGAGGGGTTTCCCCAGAGCCACATTAGACCTGGGACTTAGGAGGTGGAAAAGAGTTGCCCCATTGGGAAGCAGGGAAGTAAATACCCTGACCTCTCTCTGCTTCCATCTTCCAACATGCTGCTGGTGACTTATATCAGCCCAACCCAACCAGAAGCCAAGGTCAAGGGAGAGGCTGGGAGATGCAGTCCTCAGAGGTCAGCCTCCTAGGGCACAGAGCAGGGTGGAGAAGGAAGGAATGGGGGCTGGCAAATGGAGAAAAGCCAGAACAGTGGTGCTTAAGTGACTGAGTTTGGGACATTCTGCTGTGCTGTATAGAGAAGGGGCAAATGGTGATGGGGGGAAAGGGAATTGACTTTTGAGATCCTACCCTGTATTCTCCACAAGTCAAATATCCTTGACCTGCTTTATTTCATTATTTATATCATGAGTGGACAGATAAGATGAACAAAATTCACCTCTGAAATTCTTACCTTGCAAGAGAACAGAGCCAAGTGATAAATTATTAGCAGATGAATGTTTAGTTGAAAGCCACTGCAGGAGGGCAGCCTAGCTCACCCACTTGCTTTGTAAAGTAGAGCACAGCAGTTGAGAAGAACAGCTTAGGGACCCACCTGGCTGGGGTTCAAGTCCCAGCTCCATCATATATCAGCCGTCTGATATTGAGTGAGTTATTTAATCTTTCTGTGTCTCATTTTATTCATCTACAAAATGGGAACATGACAGTTCCTGCTTCTTAGGGATGCTCTAAGAATTAAGTCGGTTAATACAGATAAAGTCCTCTGAACAATATCTGGCACATAGTAAGTGTTCAATAAGTGTTTTGTAGCAACGTTATTGTAATTGTTTTGTTTTGGTTTCATTTTGCGGATGATAATGATACCCCTTCTTTCTTTGGGGCATAAGTAATAGCACTAATGCTGAGGCATAAAATAAATGAATAAGAAAGGATCTTTCCTCCCCAGTATTTCTTTTTCTTTTTTTTTTTTTTTCGGTACGCGGGCCTCTCACTGTTGTGACCTCTCCCGTTGCGGAGCACAGGCTCCGGACGCGCAGGCTCAGCAGCCATGGCTCACGGGCCCAGCCGCTCCGTGGCATGTGGGATCTTCCCGGACCGGGGCACGAACCCATGTCCCCCGCATCGGCAGGTGGACTCTCAATCACTGCGCCACCAGGGAAGCCCCTCCCAGTATTTCTTAACTGAAGTAAAACCTTAATAGGTCAGAAGGCGTGATACTCCAGTAACTGAGACCTTGGTTAGTCAAGGAAATCAGAACTCCCTCTTTATTCTAATATCTGTCGAAATATTGGGTTGGCCAAGAAGTTCGTTCGGTTAGTGAATCTGTTTTCAATAAAGTTCTTCGTGAAAATGAAAAATGTGTTTTTTATTGGTACTTAAAGCCGAACAAACGTTTTGGCCACCCCAATGTTTTCTAAAATGGGCCAGTCCACTTAGATCACCTAGTGAACCCAGTAGTGAATATAGCTGAACCTTCCCTTGGAGACCGAAAGCCTGAGGGAGCTGAGACTCATCGTTCAGAAGATGTGGACTTACCCTTCTAGCCTGTGGATCAAGAATGGGTATTAGGTTGAACATCCCAGGCACTAATTTTAGAGGATTTGTCCTTAATCTATAATACAAAGTGCTATTTTATTATCATTTGTTTCTTTCTGATAAGATGAAGAAAATGCCCTAGAAGGTTAAGGTTCTCCAAGCTCAAGGATGCTTTTTTTTTTTTTTTGCGGTATGCGGGCCTCTCACTGTTGTGGCCTCTCCCGTTGCGGAGCACAGGCTCCGGACGCGCAGGCTCAGCGGCCATGGCTCACGGGCCCAGCCGCTCCGCGGCATGTGGGATCTTCCCGGACCGGGGCACGAACCCGCGTCCCCTGCATCAGCAGGCGGACTCTCAACCACTGCACCACCAGGGAAGCCCCCAAGGATGCTTTAAGTGGTAAAAATCCTTCCTTTAATTTGTGTGTGTGTGTGTGTGTGTGTGTTGTGGAGAGAGGGTGCCCAGGATGAGGCATGGCTCTGACCCTTGAAGAGGTTATGCTTATAATGAGGAGAGTGAGGCAAGATCCAGGTCAGACTCCTCTGACTGCCTTAAGCCTGGTGGGCCTGGGGTGCAGAGGGAGTCCATGAAAGGCACTTTCCCTTTCTGCCAGAGACAGAGAGTAAGTTGGACAGGCCAGAGATCACCTGGGTAAGGGACTCATTTCTGAGCTGGATTTGGAGGGAAAAGTAGGTTGTTGAGAATTGGAGATGGATGAGAGGAGTCATTTATGATAGAGATAATTCTGCAAGTAAAGACTTAAAGTGAGGACATTACCGAATAGGATTCAAACCCAGCAAACATCTAGCTTAACAGCCATGTGCTTTGCACATTGTAAGCAGGCTCTTGATGTGTTTGTTTTATAGAATAGAATATGACCTCCATTGTGAGAAATAGATCAGGAAATATGATTTGGGTCAAATTATCAAGAGTTTTGGATGCCAGGCCAAAGAATGAGTATGCAAAATTATGAGTTGATTTTTTGACTTTCAATCTTGAAGTTAAAAGGTAGAGAGCTTTTTCGGTGTCCCAGGTCTTAAAATTAAGAGATGGTTGTTATGGAGTTCACAGTCAGACATGTAAGGTGGTTAACTGCACAGGGTGGTGAAGGTCACAGCAGAGGGACTGTGGGAACAGAGGAGAAAGGCATCTAACTCACGGTGGGTCAGATAAAGAAGATGTGGCACATATATACAATGGAATATTACTCAGCCATAAAAAGGAATGAAACAGTTATTTGTAGTGAGGTGGATGGACTTAGAGACTGTCATACAGAGTGAAGTAAATCAGAAAGAGAAAAACAAATACCATATGCTAACACATATATAAGAAATCTAAAAAAAAAGAAAAGAAAAGAAAAGAAAAAGAAAAAGGTCAGAAGAACCTAGGGGCAAGACGGGAATAAAGATGCTGACCTACTAGAGGATGGCTTGAGGATACGGGGAGGGGGAAGGGTAAGCTGGGACGAAGTGAGAGAGTGGCATGGACATATATACACTACCAAATGTAAAATAGATAGCTAGTGGGAAACAGCCACATAGCACAGGGAGATCAGCTCAGTGCTTTGTGACCACCTAGAGGGGTGGGATAGGGAGGGTGGGAGGGAGGGAGAGGCAAGAGGGAAGAGATATGGGGATATATGTATTTGTATAACTCATTCACTTTGTTATAAAGCAGAAACTGACACACCATTGTAAAGCAATTATACTCTAATAAAGATGTTAAAAAATTAAAAATTAAATAAAAAAAGAAAGGCTTCTGGAAGAGGGGGATTCCTGCGTAAGACATGGGGAAGGGCAATAGTTGATTCAGCAAAGGAAAGCAGAGAAAATATGCTCCGGGCAGAGAGAGCTGTGTGTGCAAAGATCCAGAGGTGAAAGAAGATGACTGTCGAGAAACAGCCAATGTGCTTCCTCCAAGGATGTACTTACTAGTCAGGGCGATTTTGGTAGCAAGGCACAGCAAGACACTCAAGCTAGTGCAAATAAAAATATGGGGTTATCATAAGGATACTAAGGGCTCATGGAGTCCAAAGGCAATACAGCCAGGTTTCAGGGAACTTAGTACCAGGGGCCAAACAGTCAATACTTTTCAACCCTCTCCCATGGGCTACATAGTTTCTTATCTCCACTTTTTCTTACCTTATCTATTTCTGTCTCTCTCTCTCTCTTCTTTGACTTCCAAGGTGGCCACCAGCCCATAACACTACTCAACCTGTCTGCACAACCCTAACTATCAGCCTCTCAGCCCATAGTCCCAGGAGAGGACTCTGATCACCTCAATTTAGGCAGAGTTCTTGGCACCAGACTATGCCATAGAACTGTCTAGAGACTTATTACCTTTGGGTCAGAACCTCTGGCCCAATAAGCTGTGGCTAGGAGGGAAGGGAGCAAGATCATACAGTACATGTCCACTCATCAGGGGCTATGGGTCTTAATGCCCAAATCCCCACAGGTTCTTGGATGCCACAGAAGTGTAAGCCGTAGAGAAATCCAGGGATGAGTTGAACCAGCCCTTCAACTGACTACATGGTGCCTTGCAAAGCCCCTCCCCCTCCCCCCTCCTCTGCCGCCTCCCTGCCCCCATCCAATCTCAGTGTAATGACCTGAGAGCCACTTGCTTGATTGACATTCTTGTCAAGATCCACTCATTCTGGACCTAGACTGTTAATTTCATTTGGAACAGCAAAGAAATAAATAATTCAATTAGGCATTTTTCTGCTAAACCTATGGAGAGAACTAAGTGATAGGAATCTCTCCATCAAGTTGTCAGTTTTATCTTAAGCGCTCAGGGACAGAAAATGGTGGCAAATAACACTCTGTGATCGAGAGAAAGTATAAAGTGCAACCCTCCAGTCAAAATGTTAATTCTTAGAATTTTGTGTTTATCTTGATGGTTATGCTGCCTTCAATTTTATTAAAAGTTTAAGACTTTCTCTGATTAAAAATATACTAATATGCTAAGAAAAAATCCTCTCCCCCGCCATATTAAAATTTATTTCCCAGGAGAGAAAATAAATTTCCATGAAACGAAAGAAAGAACTAAGAGACGCTCGTTTTCTGAATAACCCTGTTTTCTTCTTGCAAAGAATGTGCTTTCAGGCAAATACATTTGTGTGCCTCTGGAGGTATGTGATGTCAGCTGCTGTAAGACAATAGTAATTAAAAAATTAAACAATTAAAAAAGGGAAAAGTTTGTCATCAATTTTAATGTTATGTTATGTGAATTAATATTTCTTCTTATAATGCAATATTCTGCAATTTATCATGCAGGCACAGTCCTTGCTTCTGCATTGTAGATAATTAGTTTACATTACTCTACAGAAATGAATTGTCGCTGGTGATCTCAAGTGCCCGCTAACAAATCACTTCTGTTAGGGGATTCATTGAGATTCTACTCAGGCCTTAACTATTGCTATATATGGCACTGTTCTTAAATGTTAAATATCCAGCTAATTAAACAAACAAACAAACAAAACCCCCCAAAACTAGATTCCTAGACCAAGAGGTCTAGAAACCTATTCCTGCGACAAATCAACACTCTGTCCTCTTGCTTTACAAAAAGGATTTGTGTTCTCAAGTATAATTTTCATGACCGATTTTCTCCCCTCCCCCACCCCCAATCCAGCCGCTAAACAAACCAGCCAGGACAGTGAAGAGAGACTTGGGACTTCTGCAGGCTGTTAATGAGACAAAATGACTCCGGAGTCTTTGTATACCTCCTCCTCTGAAACTTGGATCTCACCATGAAATACTCATGGAAAAGATAATTGACCTCAAGATCTAATTCAGAATTCCAGTATTTGTCATCATGTGTGCAAGAGCCATACTATGGATCAGTTTCATCACAGGAAAAAAAATTGGGTTGTCTGATCATGTCTGCTGAGCTCAGTACTGCAGAGCAGGTCTGTCTCACTACAGTCCTAAAGGGCAATATACATGGAGAATACAGCCTGAGCACACGGGGAACTGAGCAGGAACTAACAGAGATGTGAGCTCCAAGCATCTCTTCTCTGGCAGTTTTAGAGAGAAGACAATGACTTATGAGACTCTGATTCACTGTCATCTAGGGATTCTCAGGAACATGGGAGTACTCCTGAAGACTTCAGAGAAATAGCAGCCCTGTCTCCCAAGAGTTCCAAGCCTAAGATGCAGCTAGATTTGACCGGGGCAACAAACATTTATGGAGTGCCTATAAAGGGCTCCACGATTATGGATTCTTAGGTAGAATTATTAAGAAGTACAAGTCTGGCCTCTGCATTAGAGGGATTTATAGTCTAGTTGGGGGAGAAAGGTGAGCATAGGACAAAAAGAAATGGAATATAAGGGCACAAATATTGATTATTGATTAGTTTAGCATTTCCCAAAGTTCAAGTGATTTTAGATGTACATGGACACAGCATTAATGAGTTAATGAGAAAATTAACTCATTTCAATCTCTTCTCAATCTTTCCATACCAACAAGAGAATCTCTAAGTTTGGTTGCTATTATGTCTTTAATACTTTTCTAACTCTTCCCAGCTTCCCTTTTAATAAGAAAAGAGCAGGTTTTAAGGTACAACCCTAGGCACAACCTTAATAACAGTATTCTTTTTTTTTTTTTTTTTTTTTTTGCGGTACGGGGGCCTCTCACTGCTGTGGCCTCTCCCATTGCGGAGCACAGGCTCCGGACGCGCAGGCTCAGCGGTCAAGGCTCACGGGCCCAGCCGCTCCGCAGCATGTGGGATCTTCCCGGACCGGGGCACAAACCCACATCCCCTGCATCGGCAGGTGGACTCTCAACCACTGCGCCACCAGGGAAGCCCAATAGCAGTATTCTTGTCTGTCTTTATTTACATTCCATTTATGCCAAGTGCCACTGGTTTTCAGTTTATAATTATGACACAAAATTTTCTTTTAAGATAAACTGTTTAAGTAAAAGTAGTGAATCTGTTTAAAGAAATGTGTTCAGTAATTAGTAGCCTAGATGGTAAGTGGTTATAGCAAAAAAAAAAAAATGTGAAGGTGATATAGGTATGTCTGAAGTTTGGGAAACTCAGGATTACTGGAGTCAAGCATTAAAGCCAGATGACCAAGAGGGTCAGGTCAGAGGAAGTGCACGGAAGGATGAGGTGAGAGGAAAAAGAGCTGAGGAATCCAGCCTGGGAGAAAAGAGAGGAACCATGGACAGCGTGACACTGTTTGACCTTGTGACTTGTGGCAGTGAGGGAAGAAATCCTGGGCTATAAGTCTAAAGATGCATGAGTGCCGCAATCGAGCCACTTCGCTGCCCTGACACCTATATATACACTCAGACACCTGCCCCCATCTCCCACCGGTAAAGACAAAATCCAGTATATTTACATCATCCTTTTAGCTAGAGCTCAGAGACAAGAGCACACTTCCTCCCCAAGCTCTAGTGGGAGACTTAACATGCATCT
This sequence comes from Mesoplodon bidens, assembly GCF_964165515.1. Lineage (NCBI taxonomy): Eukaryota > Metazoa > Chordata > Mammalia > Artiodactyla > Ziphiidae > Mesoplodon > Mesoplodon bidens. The sequence goes on from NC_138175.1 coordinate 30,841,808, forward strand.
AACGAGCAATCGCTGTGCACAGAAGAAGAGTATGCTGATTGGCCAGCTTGAGTCACATGCCCACCGCCACAGCCAGGGAGGTGGGGCTATGTGATTGGCAGCCTCAGCAGGTGTGTGTGAGTTCCCCTGAAGTCAGAGACGCTGAGTAGAAAGTAACAGATATCCACCACCAAAGGGTAAGATGTCAAGAGGCTGGGCAGAGAGAAGGGCCAGAAAAATCTTTTCTTAGTACTTACTCTTGGCTCAGATCACAGATTAGTTCCCTCTCCCCACCTCCCTCTAGGTACCCAGGGCCTTCACGTTCCCCTACGTCCCTGGAAGTCTTCCCCTAGACTTGCCCTAGTAGCTTTTTTTTTTTTTTTTTTTTTTTTTTTTTTTTTGCGGTACGCAGGCCTCTCACTGCTGTGGCCTCTCCCGTCGCGGAGCACAGGCTCCGGATGCGCAGGCTCAGCGGCCATGGCTCACGGGCCTAGCCACTACCGCGGCATGTGGGATCTTCCCAGACCGGGGCACGAACCCGTGTCCCCTGCATCGGCAGGCGGACTCTCAACCACTGTGCCACCAGGGAAGCCCCCTAGTAGCACTTCGAACTTAACCAAACAGCCAGGAAGCACATGTTAGAGGTAACTGTGTCCTGACACTATGTGGGGCTTTTCACGGAGTGATCAGAAGTTGGCCTGCCATGTGATTCTCCCATCTCAGCCCCCAAATTATGAGGCTTATTGCTATATATCTGAAATGGGGGACTGCTTTCCAAGAGGCATAAATCTTACCAAAAAGGTCTTCTGAACACCTCGATAGATTTAGGAGCGCTGACGGTAGACCTCTTGGATCTGAGCGTGAGACCAGGAGTTGGTGAGAACTGAACTGCAGTTCCCTTTGGATGCGATAACAGCAGAGGAAGAGGACAGGAGATGGTTGGATGCGAGCTATGTGCAGTGACTTGACCACTGAAAAACTCCCTGATGATTGGGAGTGAAGGAGTTACAGAAGTAGGGATGGCTGTTAGGCAGTCATTTGCACAGCTGTGATCTAGGTCTCTAGCCATTCCTCCTCTTCTGTCACCTCAAAACTTTAACAAAGGTTTACTAGGTATAGAAAGGAGTGTGCGTGTGCGTGTGTGTGTGTGTGTGTGTGCGTGCGCGTGTGTTTATAAATCTCGGAATTGCTTGTTGATATGACATATCTCCTCATGCTTTATTGTACAAGGCTGTGAGCAGTAACCAGGTGTCTAAAAGCCACCATCTGGATGTCTAGAGCAGGGACAGTGGCCATTGCTCACCTAAAGCCTCACTCCTTATATTCTATATGTATAAAGCCTTCCAGAACAGTGGCCCCAGGAATCACCCTGCTATCCTCATTCTTCAACGCCACCTTCTCCCTGCTGGAATTTCTCTACCACCTGCAACAATCCCTCCCCAACCCCAGGCTCCGAGTCTCACCAACCCAACTGGTGTGCAGAGGCATGGCAGGAAGTGGTGAGGAAAGGACAGAGGCCATCTCCAACTCCATGGATGCTCCACCAGGCCCAGGGCTGTTGCCCACCCATCCCTCTCCATCTCTGTCCACTGCCACCCCTCTTCTTCCAGTAAAATGCCCAGGATACAAGATCCACTGGGTGGGTTTTCTGGAATGCAGATTGTCTGGTTTTATTGTTTGAAGATGGGCACCAAAAGTCCCTTCTTTAGCATCTCAGTGGGCCTTTGGGAGGAAGCCTTTTATTGTTTGTTCCTGTCTTACCAGTTTTCCTGTTTGCTAGAAGCAAAATCCCTTTAAAACTCAAGAATGATGTGGATGCGGGCTTGCCATAAGGAGAGAAGGGTAGGAAAGAAGCTCTTTTCCCAGATGTCCCCCAAGCTCAATAACTCACCTCCCTGGACCCCCTTTCTAGAACATTCCCTATCTCACTTCCCTGGTTTAATCTTCTCCCTAGCACTTATCAAACATTTCATATATTTAACCTGTTGATCTTATTTGATTGCCTGCTGCCCCGAGTAGAACATCTCCTCCATGAGAATGGAGATTTTAGTCCGTTTTGTTCACTTGTGTCCCTGTAGTCTCTCCCTCTAGGAGATCAATAAATATCTGTCATTGAAAGACTTGTGTTACCTGGGCTGAGGGACCAAAACCCCAGTTGGAGAATGTAGGTATTAACTCCAAGATGGGAAGCAGACAGATGCACCTGGGTTCTTACAAAGATCTGGAATGACCATAGATTTGGGCCAGGACAAAGGATCATCACTAGGGCTCGATTCCCTGCAGCTCATAACCCTTACCCCCTGGGACCCCATCCCTGCTGTTAACTCTGCCTTGTGGAAACCCCATTTTCCACCCTGGGTACTAGGAAAGTGGTTGGTTCTAGGTGAGGCCTCACTTCCTTTGGTGGTAGAGAGTCTGGACTTGGGTTATACGGACTCATCTTATCCCATGGTTTAAGGGTGTTATGGGTTAAATCGGCATTTGAGGATTTGCTTGGGACACTCACCACTGGACTTTCTGTGGGAAGTGGGCCTGGCTTCCCTCAGCTCTCCGGCCACAGTACACGTGTGGGGTGGGATGTGAGAGCTGCCATGGCCAGGATGCACCCGTTGGAAAGTGTTTCTCCCAATCCCAGCTGCTTAAAGGCTAATCTTTTTGCCTCACATGGGTTAAGAGGGCAAAGTTGAATCCAAAAAGGGCTCAATTCAATCTCATTTCCTCCTCCCTTTGATCTCTTCATTTCCTATTTCACTTCCTCTGACAATTTCCTCCTTCCATTCCCAGAACAAACAACTCTCACTGTGGCACTTGGCCATTTTCAATCTTTTTCCCAGACGCTGATTCTCTTCTGGCTGCTGTTTACCATGGCACTGTGGATGTTCTGATAAATATCAGAGGCAGGGCTGGGGGCACCTCACATCATGCCCCGTGGATCCTCATGCCCGAAACTTGGGTATAGCCAGAGATATCCGTCTACGAAGTCTTGGATCCCCCAAAAAGGAAGTAGCACAATTATAACCAAGAAACTATTTCACAGTGAGCAGAGGTAAGTTTCCACCCCTGGATCCCTCAAGAGGGGCTAATGCCATGATTTCAACCATTTGTGTTTTTCTTTCCTAACTGAGCTCATAGGTAAGAACCAAATATTCCATTCCCCCCCCCCAAAAAAAAAGGCTCAGAATGTTCTGGAAACTTTTGTGTTTTTATGTTGATGTCTGAGTCTCAATGTGAAATGGTTCCTGAACTAATCATATTAGTAAAACTGGCAAGATTGAAAGAGCCATAAACACACACGCTCAGTATTTCAACGTCCATTAAAATGTATACTACAGCCTCCCAGAGTATTTAACAGGCTTATATGATGACTGAACGCGAATTCATTCATCTCAGTCAAGTCGAGTTATTAAGATACACATACTAAGTGATTTGTCCTGTGTTTACCCTGTGCTGGGAAAATGGTATCTGATTTGGAAAACAAAAAACAAAACTCAGAGTTGTTCTTTGTTGAAAGAAATGGGAGTCAGGACCCTACCCCATCCCCAGTTTCCATGCCGGCTCTATCACGAGCAAACTGCTTAGTCCCTGTGGGACTCAGTTGTCCATCTGAGAAATTAGGAGGGTTACCTAAACGATCTCTGATGTTCCTTCTAGCCCTGACCTCTTTAAATGTGGTAGGTGGGATAGAGGAGTGGTCAAGAGTGTGGGCTCTGGCATTGGACCACCAGGGCTCAAACCCTGCCTCTACCACTCAGTTTTCCCATCTGAAAAATGGGGATAATAATAGAAGGCTAAAGGGAGGTAATCAATGCAAATTGTGGTACCTAGGGAGTGCTCAATAAATGTTGGTTAAGTTTAGAAATTAATGTAACATCTACTGGGCAGTTTGAAAAATGGACTTCATTCTTCCGCGGGCCTCTCACTGTTGTGGCGTCTGCCGTTGCAGAGCACAGGCTCCGGACGTGCAGACTCAGCAACCATGGCTCACGGGCCCAGCCGCTCCGCGGCATGTGGGATCTTCCCGGACCAGGGCATGAACCCGTGTCTCCTGCATCGGCAGGCGGACTCTCAACCACTGCACCACCAGGGAAGCCGTGGATTTCATTCTTGAAGTTAAGAATATCACACTTTAGATACATTGTTTAACTTAATCCTCACCACAATTTTGCAAGGTAGATGGAGTTAACTTTGATTTGCAGATAAGAAACTGAGTCCCAGAGAGATTAACTAGCCCAGAGTGACACAACTATTAAGAGACAAAGCCAGGATTTAAACTCAGATCCTGACTGACTCCATTATGGGCTTCCCTCCCACCCAATCTATCCATCTACCAACTCTGGTTAATTTCCAGTGCATTCAGCATCCCTCAGGGATTCTCAGTACAGCTCTAAGTATTCAAGTCTGTGGCCATTGACTTCTCCACTCTGGGAAAACAGGAAGAGCTGGACCATGTTCTGATCATGCTGGTTTCTCTGGAGTTTAGGACTAGGAAATCAAAGTCCTGTTCTCAACACCTGTTTTCTCTCCTCCCTCCCTGAAGCTTAGTTGGCCAAGAGCAGCTTTTGTTCATGATTATTTTTTGGTTTTAATTTACTGAGATTCAGGCTCAATAACATCACATCTCCAACATTAATGTGTATCCCGGCCAAGCTGACCCGAGTGGGAAACCAGTGTCATGCCTGAGTCTAGATCAGAGTTTCCCAACTTTGGCACTATTGACATTTGGGGCCTACAATTCTTCATTGTGTGGGCCGTCCTGAACATCCTGGAGAAAGTTTAGCAGCATCCCTGGCCTCCACCTACTAGATGCCAGTAGCAACCCCTCCCACTCTCCAGAGTGACAATCAAACATGTCTCCAGATGTTGACAAATATCCCCTCGGGAGCAAAAATCCCCGTTGGTTGAGAACCACTGGGCTAGCTAAAAGGATGAAAAGCTTAAGCTTAAGTATTCTTTTCATTCTGCCTTTGCCTCCTTCATTGCATGGCTTTTGGAGTTATTTAGGTTCTGGTAAGCAATTGTTTTATCTGGCAACATCCTAGCAGGCAAAACATTGGCCACCGTGAGATGCTTTTGGTCTGAAGGCAAATTTGCCTGGACGGAAATACGTGTTTTTGTTTCCGTGGCTAGCAGGCATGCTTTCTTCGGGACACTTAAGGCAGCCATCTTCAAAATGGTCCCCCCAACTCTCAGTGGGGCCAGTGCCCTCTGCTGGAAAGTTTGTCAGCATTGCCTCAGAGGAGGTCGGGACACATGGTTTGAAAATTTGGAAAACAGCAGAAGTACAAAAGAATAAATGAAACAACCTAATGAGTAGGAAACTCTTGCAGTAACTTCCTTTGTATTTAGTCATTGTTTCCACAAGCTTTCTAATTTCTCAGCAGAGCTTTTTTTTTTTTTTTTTGTAGATTAACCAAAACTTTCTTTCCATCCTTTCATCTATATGCCCATACAGTCTTTCACTGATAATTATAATACCCACATCAACAAAGATTTACTGAAGAGCTAACCATGTGTTCAGTCACTGTGTCCCCTATATGCTTCCTCCTTTGGTCTTCTTAATAGCTCTCTGGGACAGGGGGTATTATTACTATTATTATTCACACATGAGGAAACCAAGACCTGAAGAGGGCAAGTGACCTGACCAAGGTCACACAGCTCATAATGGTGGAGGAAGTCCTCAATTCCAGAGCCCATGTCTTTAACCCTATGCTATGCTGCCACATTCCTTTATTCATCTTTTCTTTTTCATTCAATCCCAAAGTTTCCTTTCTAAATGTGACTCATTATTGATCTAAGGAAGCAGTGTATGGATGTCTGGTGTCATTTTGAATTTGCTCCCATTTATTTAAAGCATATTTTTCACCTAATTATCCCTTTTAGCTTCTGAAACCACAGGAAGATAAGTTGCTTTTCTCCCAATGTGAACTCTAGACACAGAATTCTAATAGCGAACTAGATTCTTAAGCATTCAAGGGCTCATGAATCTCTCTAAAAATATTATATTCGAATAACATTCATATGCATCAGAATACATCAGAATATATCCAAGACCTTGTAATTTATGGCCTCGCTTATTACTTTAAAAGCCTGGGATTCTTGTAGAATATGGTTTAGTGGGTCAAACATTCCCTTTCCTCTCATTTATCAGGCTTTTGATCTCACGTCAGTCCTGAATGTTGGCTTGCCTGGCCAGGAACCATGTGCTAGGAGATCACACACACAACAGACCCCCTTTCCTTTTAAAAACTTGTGGGGTTGCTGGTGCTACAGAGCCCCGCCTGGGTAAGCAGAGGAGGTATTGAGTTCCCCCGGTCCTCACTGCCCCTTTGTCTATTATTATTTTATAGTTTTGTTCTGCATTCCTTTCATTCAACCTCCAGTCCATAGAAGCCTGTTTCTTTATTAGTTACATATGTCTGCACCCTTTTACCCCAGCAGGGAAAGACAAAATATTCTGGAGGGCTTGGAGGCCTGGGATGGACAGCTAATCCATCCCCACCTTGAACTAATCGGCGGGCTGATGTGCTATTGTACCGGGTCCTGTTCTGTGCAGTTGAGCAGTGGGGTTTCAATTTGTAGGAGCATAAACAGATACTAAAGTTGGAAGAACGGCTCAGTCATTTGTTAGCAGAGTTCAGATCAAATTATCACAGCAGTCCCCTGCTGACAGCCTGAACAATTACCTCCTTTTTTCTTGATCTTTAAATGTTTTCTGTTTCACTTAAGCCTCAGTAAATAGTTTACTTCTCATGGGCTTCATTTATTGACACAGAGAGGCTGATTTATTTAATTTTGTTTCTCTGCTGCCTTCCCAGAAAGGAGTCCTAATGCTTTGTTGAAATCTCCCCACACCCCCCCAATGATAAGTTTATCATGGTAGGCTGAGGAAGCGGTTTAATGATGTGACTATAAATTATCTGGCTTTTTAATGAGAAGTTTAGATGCCCAAATTTGAAAGCCGATTTTTAAAGGCTTTAAACCAGAACCCGGCATCTGTTGCTCGAAGAGGTTGAAACCCAGAGTCGGAAACTGGTCTAAGGAGAGATTGCTGAGGCTCTGGGATCTGAATCCATAATTGGATTATTCAAAACCCAGGAATTTGATTATTCTTTTAAAGAAAATGGCGTACATTGTGTCCGTCACGTTTGTCCTATCTTGGCGTAGATTCATTGATGTTCTGCGTGAGTTCACCGGAATTAACTCCAACATTTGTTTTCACTCTTTCTCCCCTTCCCCCATTTTCAACCCTTGACTTTCACTCTTCCATAGTTACATTTGTCTGCTTCTTACAGTCCTACTGGGACGGATTTATCATCATTTGCTAACATATCTGTCTCAAAATCTCAGCTTTGATCAGCTTGTATTTTATAACTTACATCTGTTCTACATTTAACCTTTTGTAATGCTGTTTTTCAAAAATATTACCTGAGCTAACAAAAGAATTGTACCAGAGCAAGAGCTCCAGAGTGTAGATTAAAAAAAGAAAAAAAAAAGATCCCACCCGAACATACCTGCCTACATGACCATATTTTTATTACTCTTCCAAAGGTGACTTTTCATTAAATATATAAATCCATCATTTCCCCTCACTTCGTGGCAGGACTTCTGTTGACCCAAGGGCTTCATGCTCCCTGTCTGCCCTTGTCCCATCATCTTGACCCTTTCTTTGCAAGGAATTCATGCCAGAGCACATGGCTGTGAACAGGGTGCTTCTGCTGGGGTCCGTGGCTGGACCTGGAACCCGCTTTCCTGTCCTATTGGCCCGGTCTGGAGGGGGACCAGGGGCCATGCTGACCAGGGCAGGCTGTCAACGCAGCTCCTGTGGATTCCTCTCCAGCAGGTTCTGCCTTCCAAGAGGTTTGAATTCAATTTCATTTGCTTATTTTATTTTAATAAAGTTAATTTATTTTTACCGCTGAATTCTGAAATGTTTGACAACCGCCACTCTGAATTGAGGGTACGTGTTTCTGGGTATTTCTTTATACTTTAACTGCTTATGTATGTTCTTCTACACAAGATTTTTCATATATTTCTGCTACATGTTTTCTTCATCCATGTTGATGTGTGCAGTGCTAAGCAGTCATTCGCATTGTCGTAGAATGTTCCATTTTATGATGAACATTTACATTATTTCAACTTTCTTGCTATGAAGAGCAGTCAATGCTTTATGACAACTCTTCTGTATGCCTCCCAGGGTGCATGTGTGAGAGTTTCTCTAGGTTCTTCACTGAGAGGGAATGGCTGACTCACAGGATATGCACTGCTCGATTTTAGTAAATATTGCCAAACTCTTTCCCGACACGGCTGTTTGATTTTACACTCTTGTCAGTGCTTAGTGTTGCCAGACATTTTTAATTTTTGCCAACTGATAGGACTGTAATGGTATCATGCAGCGGTTTTCATTTGCAGTTATTTGCTTACTTACAAAGTTGAAATGAAATGACATAAAGTAATATTACTTATCACAGTGTCTGGCACATAGTAAATATTCTATTAATGAAACATTACTGTTGTGATTATTTTACTGAGCAATCATTTTATAGATGAGTGTCCAGGATCTGGAAACATACTAGCTCTAACAGGATAGATCCAGAGAAACACAAGCAGTGGAGATGATGGTGGTGGGCAGTAGCCTGTGATCCATGACTGACTTGCTGGTATCACTACCACGTGGAAAGACTGTGGTAGTGTGGTCGCGACTGCCATCTTGAACGATGCTCGCCATCTTTTCTAACTACTTTCACACCTGCTCTGAGTCAAGACTCAAAGTGGGAATGTGAAGGTCAAAGATCAGGCTCTCTTTTTTGGCTCATGGCTTGAGGAGAGGACAGGTGGCCCTTGCTTCACCCTTGTGGTGGAGGAAATACCACCTGGGCACCAGGGGTCTCCACAGAATCAACTGACTCAGACCTTTGGGGGGTCCCCTTCCCCACCTCCAGCCTGCCCCCTAAAAAGCGGCCCTGGAGGGCTTCCCAGGTGGCGCAGTGGTTGAGAGTCCACCTGCCGATGCAGGGGACACGGGTTCGTGCCCCAGTCCGGGAGGATCCCACATGCCACGGAGCGGCTTGGCCCGTGAGCCATGGCCGCTGAGCCTGCGCGTCCGGAGCCTGTGCTCCGCAACGGGAGAGGCCACAACAGTGAGAGGCCCGCGTACCGCAAAAAAAAAAAAAAAAAAGCAGCAGCCCTGGAGACCATGGACTTCTTTACTGGCCTTGAAAAGCTAGAATTGAGTCCTTCCTAACGGGAAGCTGGAAGAAGCCATATTTTGCAGGACATATATGTATCATCTAGATGACTGATGGTGATGATATTGATGATGAAGATGGTGATGAAAAAAAGGAGGAGAAAGAGGAAGAAGCGAAAGAGGAGGAAGCGAAAGAGGAAAGAAGCTAAGTTGTGGGTTTTTTTTTTTTTTTTGGCTACCATGCAATTTGCTCCTTCTACATGCCAAGTGCCATGTGGGCATCTTACATATATTCTCTGTCATATTTGGAGCTCATGATGACTCTGTTAAGGAGGCAGTGTTATCTCCATTTTACATTCCCAGTAGGAGTCTAAGAAACACGAACAAGCAGGCTCAGGACAGCCTGGTCTGGGGGGAAGAGGGAGTCAAGATATTCCTTTTTTTTTTTTTTTGTGGTACGCAGGCCTCTCACTGTTGTGGCCTCTCCCGTTGTGGAGCACAGGCTCCGGATGTGCAGGCCCAGCGGCCATGGCTCACGGGCCCAGCCGCTCCGCGGCATGTGGGATCTTCCCGGACCGGGGCACGAACCCGCATCCCCTACATTGGCAGGCGGACTCTCGACCACTATGCCACCAGGGAAGCCCTCCATTTTTACCTAAGGGTTTCTGTGCCCCAAACTCTCTCCCTTCTTTAAATTACTAGATTCATTTTCTTCTGCAGAGTCATCCACGCACTCTGTAAACTAGTCCTGTTTGGCCTTCAAACACCCAGGGCCCCAGGACAAAAACAAGTTCACCACGAACTTGAAGCGCCGTGTCTGGATTCCCCGTCTCCTTTAAGGAGCAGTGTCTGGGGAGTGAGGTGGTGGCTTCAGCTCCATCCAGTAGCACCTTGGTTAAGAAAGGCGGCTGCATACCTCTGCTACCACTCTGAGGTTGAGGTCTAACCACACACCTTTTTCTCTTTTGATTTCCTGAAGACATGGGAACGGCTAAGGTTACCAAACACACTTCTCTTGATGGGGGGAGAGACTTCTTTCTTTTTTGGTTTGGTTTGGTTTGGTTGTGCCGAATTCTACCCTTTGAAAAATGCAGAAGCCCATTAGAGATTAAGACTACAAACAAGCTTAAACACATCTTAACAGCATTCCGAAAGTCCCAGGTGTAGGTGGGTCAAAGCCATATCTTGTTCTCCTAAATATTTCAACACATAGACAGACTTTTGATTGCGCTATCAGTTTGAAAAATGACTTTGAACTTTCCGCCAGTGCCGCCCACTTGGGCTTTCTTAACCCCACAGAGGGCCAGCAGCTGATAAGGGGCCTGAGTGGTCCCCGGCGGGCAGCGGGGGCCTTTCATCTCACCTCGGCTGTGTACACCAGCTGTTTGCTTAGCTTGGCTCTGCTATCCTAAGGACCTTTTAAAAACCCTCCCATTTATTAGGATCTAACAACCGATCTGTAAATAAACGAGGAGAAAATGTAGATTTCGGCAGTGGTAGGCGGGCAGTACATTCTCAGGCGGGCTGATTTCTCCCTCTAGCTCTTTATTTCTCTCTCGCTTGCTCCCTGGATCCCCTCTTCCCTGCCCTCTCCTCCTCGACCCTCTCTTCCTTTCTCCTTGCCTTCCCTGCCTCCCTTCCTTTTCCTTCAGCTGCTTGCAGATAACAAAAGAAAAATCGAATAGATGGGCTGTATTTTTGATGTAGGCTTTAAGTTCATGTATCAAGAAACAGTAAAAGCTTGGTGGCTAAGAGCCCAGACTCAGAGCCTGGACTTGACTTCTGGTAGAGTGGGTTCTCGATGTGTGACCTTAGGCAATTTATGTAACTTCTTTGTGCCTCAGTTTTCTCATCAGTAAAGTGGGGACAATAACAGCACCTACCCCATGGGGTCATTGTGGGAACTAAAACTTAGAACAGGGCTTGGCACGTAGTACACACTAAGCCTTGGCCAGTTAGTTATTACTATATTATTATTATTAATTATTAACGTGCAGAAAGCTTGGAGGTGGTATTCGTGGCATCACCAGTGGTCTCTGAAAGAGTTGTCCTCCACTGAGAGACCTTGGACAACTACCTCCATGACAAGGATGTAAGCCGCTCTGCCGACCAGATTTCCCACAGTTGTGCCTGTGCTCTCATCCCCTCCAGGAGAGATGAAGGAAGAAGGCAGTGGATCTCCTGCCCTGTGCTCAAGAAGCTGACATTGTTGTCTGACCAAGCCTCTCCTTCCACACTTCCATCCCCCAGCATTCGAGGGATGGAGGGCCTATCTGGTGGCAATATTTCAAATGTGGGGAGATGCTGTGATTAGGCTGATCCATCAAACCCTGTTGAGAGCTTTTGGGTCTCATCACTGGGAGGGAATGTAATCATCTCCTGGCCATGCTGTGTCCCTCACAAGAGAATGCTGGAACCCACTCAGCTCTCCTGGACCACATGGGTGAGGCCAGCAGAAAATAGAACCCAAAGTCCTCCCCTCTCTGTTCTGAGTCCACCCTGAGGCCTTCAGATTCTCTGACAGCCCAGGGCAGTTTGGATGGATTCTGTTGTCTCCCCTCACCGGTCCAGCACGTGATTAGAGGAAAGCCCTGAACCCATTTCTCAGAGTGGCGGAGCCAGTAGAGGTGGCTGACCCAAGATGCTGGGTCAAAGAACAGAGAACATCTTCTGCAGACTCTTTGGAGCCCTTTCTGCAGTGCAAGAGCAGACCAACTGAATCTGAAAGAAGCATCCTTCACGGGTTGTGTACAAACGGAAATTTTGAACATCATTTTTCTTCCTAAATGCTCAAGGGTAGTTGGCTTTTTGAAAGGACCTATAGTAAACTGAGAATCTTTCAGGATATAATTTGCAGCTTAGATGACCAGAATCAAGAGGATTTCTTAAATGAGCGCTGCACTGTGACACCTGCAACCTCCAGATGGGCTTCCCGAGCCCTAAGCAGATCTTGGGATCTGGGGTAACGGGAAGCAAAGGTCACTGAGGAAAGAGAACCACTGTCCTCGAAGATTCCTTTGCTTTAGTTAAGCTTGTGCTGGAAACTGCCTGTGCCCACAAAGTGCAGTCTCCCCTTTGGCCCAGCTGGACCGTATTACCCTTGCAGTTGATTGTGGCCACTTGACTTAAGTTTTTGCCAATAAAATGTGAGCCAAGCCACATGGGCTACTTTCAGTTCCAGGCTGTAACACATGCCGGTGCGCCTCCTGCATGTTCTCTTGCCCCTTCAGACTGGCTGGAATCTGGACAAGGCAGAGACCCATCAGACAGTGACAATGCCCCAAGGCAGGGCCAGTGACCTCCACCCCAGATCCAGCCCAGAGTGGGCCAGTTCTGGCCACATCCATCACATGAACACTGCCTAGGGTTGCTTTTGGGCCACAGCCCCAGAGTTGCGTCCTTGTAACAGAAACATTATGACCGGCAAGTCAAAACTATTTCTGATCTCCCTTTACAGAGAAAGTTTGCTGATCCCAACCTCGGGGGATGACAAGGCAACGAAAAAGGAACTGAGTCCCTGAGCACACACGTGGAGCAGAGGGATTGTGCACATCAGGACCACTGTGAGATGAGGAAATGGGTGTGCTTTGTTCACTAAGCCTCTGCGGTGTTGAGTGTCTGTCGCAGCTGCATAGGGCCAGTACCAGCTCCGGTCATCTTCTCTGGGAATGGTCTCAGAGAACTGTAAGTGCTGGCTCCCACCTTCTCTCCCCCGCCAGGCCCTACAGTCTACTTGGCGCTGTTTCTGGAAACCATATCAGGACACCCTAAGGAGAAGCCTGGCGCACTGTAGGCACTCTATAAAATGTGGAGATCCAGCGATCCCACTTCTGGGGATATACCCAAAGGAAATGAAACCAGGATATAGAAGAGATATCTGCACTCCCGTGTTTATAGCAGCATTATTCACAAAAGCCAAGATATGGAAACAGCATAAGTGGCCATCAAGAGGTGTATGGATAAAGAAGATATGCTTTATACATATACAGTGGAACTTATTCATCTGTGAGATAAAAGGAAGTTCTGTCAAATGAGACAACATGAATGGACCTTGACGGCATTATGCTAAGTGAGGTAAGTCAGACAGAGAAAGACAAGTACTGTATAATATCACTCATATGTGGAATCTAAAAAAAGCCAAACCCAGGGCTTCCTTTGTGGCGCAGTGGTTGAGAGTCCGCCTGCCGATGCAGGGGACACGGGTTCGTGCCCTGGTCCGGGAGGATCCCGCATGCCGCGGAGCGGCTGGGCCCGTGAGCCATGGCCGCTGAACCTGCGTGTCCGGAGCCTGTGCTCCGCAGCGGGAGAGGCTGCAGCAGTGAGAGGCCCGCGTACCGCAAATAAATAAATAAAATAAAATAAATAAAAATTTAAAAGCCAAACCCATAAAAACAGAGAGAAAAATGGTGATTGCCAGGGCATGGGGTTGGGGGAATAGGACAGATGTGGTTTCAGCATACAAACTTGCAATGAGTAGTAAATAAGCCCTAGAGGTCTCATGCACGGTAGAGTGAATATCGGTGACCATATTGTATTATAATCATCAAACTTGCTAAGAGGCTAGAACTTAATTATTCCAACCACTAAAAAGAAATGATAATTACGGAACGTATAGAGGAGCTAATTATAGCTATAATGGCAATCATATCACAATATATAAATGGATCAAGTTAACATGCCGTACACCTTAAATTCTCACAACGTTATGTGTCAAATATATTTTAATTGAAAAAAATGTATTGAATGAATGAACGAGCTGGAGAGTAAAAGAAAGAAGGTCAAGAGAAGAGAAAGGGAAACCAGGGCACCCTTGCCAATGTAGAACAGCAGATGAGTTTTGAATGCAGTTATACCTTGGTCTGGTACACACAAGCTGCGTGGCCTTCAGCAAGTCATTTAACCTCTCTGAGCCTTACTTTCTCCATCCGTAAAAAGGGGATGGAAAGACTGAATCATGCAGTGTTGTTGTCAGGATTAGAGATAACAAGAGTAGAAGGCATAATGTAGAAGACTTGGCTGTGGTTGTCTGACATTATGGTTGTCCACAACGTGGTAGTTTCTCTGCCATCAGCCACGAAGGGAGTGAAAAAAAGCACGTACCCCTGAGAACTTTTCCAAAGTCCTGGAAGTAAATACCACTTATAAGAGATTATCGTCCTCTGAGTCATCACGTTATCCTCTAAATTAATTTGTACCCGCAGGCCTCAAATGATAAGCAAGATGGCGCAACTACTAGGGCAGCCATTTTAACTCGGGGGGTGGGGTGACAGTTATATTTCCTACGTAAGAAAGTGCTTGCTTTGCTGTATAAGAATGTGTTGCTTTGAGCAGCCAGAGTGCAGCCTGAAATTTTATGATTCTGAAAACTAGGTGGGTTTCTGCTTGGCCTCTCAAGTGGGAAGAAGTTACTATGTGTCGTAATAGCAAGTTTCAAGTAAGGAGATGACAAGAAGTGTGTGTAAGTGTTGAGAAGAAAGGGCATCTGGGGCAGGCAAAGGTGTCATCAGGGGCAGATTTGTTGAAATAGATGCACTTTGAGTGGTATAGTGTGATGATCCAATTAGCTGTCCTTTGCTGAACACAGAAGTGTTCTAGGAGCTGCAGTGGGTACTCTGAATTTTTAGCCAGCATACAAGGTAGGTACTGATTATTCTCCACCTTCTACAGATGAGGAAACTGAAACTCGGAGAAGGGACGTTGCTTGATTTGGAACAAACAACTGATAATGGTGGGGCCTGGATTCAAACCCTGGTCTGTAGGCCTGTAGGACCCACAGCCTTGTCTGAAATACAGTATTTTCTAGGACCTGCACCTCTCTGTGATCCAAAGCCACAAGTAGTAGGCAATGGTGGATACACTCACACATTTTAAAAAATTTAATTAGTTACCCACATTTAAAAACTAGGAGACTTTATGTTGAATTCTAGACATGGGGCTTATTGTGGTCAATCAGAAGATCTGGCAACATAGTGTATGAATTGCCCCTCAACAATGACTGCCTGGAACCAAGTAGAGGCTTCTCCCTTCAGGAAAGACAAACAAGAACCAATTGGCCACAGTCCTCACCATTCCCTATTGTCTAGTCTCTGCCATCGTCACTCATTTTCTTTCCTTCCTGGTCCCTGTGGGCATTTGAGTTCAAGATCCCTGCCCTAGACTCTTGAGGCCCCTACCTCAAGGAAGCAATAGCAGTATCGTCTTGCCCTTTAGAGCATGGGGAGATGAGAATGGGTGGGAATGGTGGGTGGAGGAAGCACCGCACTGTGGATAAGTGACACAGTTTGTTCCAACAGGCAGAAGTCTTTTCTTGATTGAGCACTATCTTGCCTCCCCCCACCCCACCCCGCCCCACCGCCCCAGGGGCTCAAGAATCTCTTAAAGCAGCTTGTTATCCCACTTCCCTTGGCCAGAAGCCCTCAGTGGCTCCTACTGAATCCATTTTATTTATTTCACTTGATCTACAAAGAGTCCAGACTCATTATAGACCTTGGAAAATGCTTTCCCCCCGCCAGCTCTATGGGGAGATCTGCTAACTTGATCAATAGACCCAAACTTTAATTTTTCTTATACAGCTAAGGCTATAGGATGGGTGGAGGGGAGTAGAGAGGGGAGAGGGAAGAAGTCTTAAAACAGTATCGTTATAATTTCCCTTTGCCTAGAGGAAGAAACCATGTTGCTTCAATTTTGGCATGAGTTAAACTCGATGCAAACATCGCTGTAAATGGGTCAGGCAGTCAAGAAAGCCAACAGTTGGCCGCATTTGTGCTAAATCCAGTCTTTTTGTTTTTGCCAGAGGGGAAAAAAAATTCTAATTTCTATCAGTCTAAATTGAGTTGGGGAGCATTATCAGCTGGAAGGACCCTTCTGATTTGACAGGCCCCACTGTATGATGATTAATTACTTCTCAGCTTCATTGGACTTTTCTAATTTCCTTTTGCCACTGGCTGGAGGCACCGCGCGATAAGTACTGCTCTTATTATTTTGTGCAAAGGAAAATGTCTATTACGGTCTGTCGTACAAGCAAGCAGAATGAAAAGACAGCCGATCAGGAAACTTGCAAGCTCCTCTATCTTTATTTGGTCCCCCCTGGCCTCCCTTCCTCACTTGTTCTAAGACAGAGGTGGCCACACACGGTTTCCTGTCAAAATAAGAAGATAAAATCATAATCTCTATCAGAGTACTTGACATTTGGAAATTTGTCTAATGATTTCACGGGATTTAATCCCCCAGCTCACCACAAATCCTCCTCCAAATGCAAATGCAACTAAAATATACTGAGAGATGCAGGGCCATTCTTCTTCACCAGCGCATTTATTTGGTCATAAATTCAACTTGAGGGATGGCCTTATTGTATACAATCCTGAAATGAGAACAATAATAATAACGATGTTAATAATAGTTATTATTAAAGAACCATAATTGAATTTGGAAAGAGAACATTTTTCTAAGCGGACCAGACACCTAAATTATAATGTGTCGGTTTCCAGGGGCCTCTTGCCTCAGCACATGACAGCTTATGTGACTGGTGGGCTGGCTGTCTCCCTGGGATGATCACAGGCTCTGCTGGAATGGACAATTGAGACTCAGCAGAGGCTGTTTGTTTTCCTGGAGAGGAGAGATATGAAAATGTATAAAGGATCCCACTTCTACAGCCCCTTCTGCCTGCTGATCCCCAGGCCTGGGCTGATACAGAGTTCAGGGACTCTCAGGACATGTTTACTGAGGCTCACGCAGGAAAAGCTCCACTGAGCAAGTCACAGCAGCATTTTTCTACATCCCTGGCTGCTGCCGAGGAGGCTACTGCTTTCTCCAGGAGTCTGACTTCAAAGCAGGGGTGGAAGAGAAAAAGCTGAGAGCGCTGAGGGCAGGGCTGGAGGCCCGAGGCCCTGGGTTCCTGCCACAGCCCTGCACTGGCTTCTGAATTCTGCCTGTCTGCTACTGCCGCTTTGTTTGTCGGGATGGGGAGCAGGCTGGGAATTGCTGAAAGGGAGAGAGCTATTTAACTTGTTTTTTGAATAATAATACTAGCAAGTATTTAGTGGGCACTACGTGAGGGCACTGTGCTAATTATGTACATTAACCCACGTGGTCTGTGCAGTCCACTTGATGTTTGGTACCATTATGAACCCATTTTACAGACAGGAACACTCGGCCATCAAAGTTAAATGTCTTGCCTGGGATCACGTAGCTAGTAAAAGACAGAGCCAGCATTTGACCCCAAGACTGTCATTCTTTCAACCTCTCTTCTCTGCTGTCTCCTATTTCTCTCTTTTAACTTTTGCAAAAGCCCTGATGATAGTGTGTGGGGTGAAGAATACTGGCTGGATAAACAGGATTTGCTATTTTATTCACATACTCCATCATGATTCTCTCATTTATGTCTCTATTTGCTCCCTAAACATTTATTGAGCACTTATGGTGCTAGATGTTTTACTAGGCTCGAGGGATCCCCAGATAAAATCCCCACGGTACTTGCCCTCAGGAAGCTCACTCTAACAAATGGCTAAAACTTAAAACCCAGAGCAAGAAATGCTATAATACAGATGCATAAAAGGGACAAATTTTGCCTGAGGCAATGAGGAGGTTTGCAAGAGGGACTGACATTTGACCTGAGCCTGGAAGGGCCTTCCAGGCAGAGAGAACCATCTGGGCAAAGACTAAAGAAGTAAGTAAGCCTGGTGAGGCAAGTTTGTGGGGTCCTTGAGTAACCAAGAGGACAGATCCACCGGAAACTAAGACTGGGAAAGTATCGAAGGCCAGACCATGAGGTTTACTAAGGAGTCTGATGCTAGTTTAATCTCTGAAATGGACTGTTGGTGATCTCAGGCAAGTCCCTTCCCATCTCTGGGCCTCAGTTTCCCTATCTCTACAATGCAGTCATTAGCCTAGACGAGAGATTGCAAACCAGTGACCCATGGCTAGATCTGGGCCACACATGCGTTTTCTTTGGTCTGCATGTTTCTTTCTTTAACAGAGAGCCACCATTTAAGACTTCACATCAAAATCCAGGTCTCTAGCTACTTTTGAAAATAAAGCCACAACAGATGGCACCTACTTTCCCATGCAGCCAGAAGTGGCTGGAGTGAAGAAGCAGATGCATTGCTCAGGTGAACAGAGTGCTTTCCAGTTTGCCACAGTCTCCGCCACTCCCTATCATATGCCCAACACCAAGGCCAACTAAACATGGTCATGTGTCCTCACGCTGGTATTGTTGATTAGTGTTTTTTCTTAGAGCAGATATACCTCTATAATCATGATGCTAACAAAAGTGGGAAACAAAATCTAGTCCAAGAAAGGACCACGTTTTAAGAAAAATAGTAGAGGGCATATTTTCATATTGAATTAAAGAAGATTTCTGTGTATTTTCTATACAAACAAAGGTGTGCCTGGGTTGAAAGAATTCAGTTATATTCACTCAATGTTCCTGCTGGCATCTGAGTCTGAACCCTGGGCTTCGTATGTCTCTAAAACTTCACTCTGGGTCCTGAGGGGACCTGCTGTGGAGCCCTGGAGTTGGGGCTTGGCCAGCCATATGGCCCTAACAGAGGGCCAGGGCAAGAAGCAGATTGCTGGTCACCTTGTCCACCTCCCAATGTGGCCCTTTATGCATGAACCCTCTCTGGCTTTCATTGAGAGGTGTGTAAGTCACTTGGGTGGGGAGAGCCTCCAGCCACCAACTGACCCTACTGGAAGCAGGAATCCCTCATCCACTGGCACCTGGCACCCAACCCCCCAGCAGCCCAGGAAGAAAGACATGGCAGGGACCTTGGAATGGCACAGGTGAGGCATCCTGTGTGACACATGATCTGCTGAGGTGAGCTCTGGTAAACTATAGCTTTGATTTGCCAATCAGTACACTTCTCCCCTGTGAACCTTCAACTTCCCTGGATCTATGCCCTTGTCTCTGTAACCTTGTGGTGCCCGCCCCTTGACTCTGTGTGGCTTGCACTGGTCACTAAGATGTTAGCAAACACAAGGCAAGCAGAGGCTTGAAATGTGCTTATGCGTTTTCTCTTCTCCTCTTGCCCTTCTGCCTTCTCCACGAGAACACACCCAGGCCAACCTGCTGGAAGATGTGACTCATGGAACAGAGCCCAGATCTCCAGTTGTCCCAGCCAAAGCCTTCCTAGGCCCATGACATTCAGCCTACCCTGAAACCTGGGAGAAAGCCAGCCCAAATCACCCTTAGCCAACCCACAGCTGACCCCATACTCATGACTTGGGCCAGATGAGAGCAGAAGAAACTCCCTGTCAACTGGCAAACTCAAAAGCTGAGGAAATGCTTATTGTTGCTTAAGCCATTTTTGGAATGGCTTGTAATACAGGATTCTTATGGCAACAGATGACTGATAGACCCTCCCCACAAGGATGTTTCTTCCCCAACAGCGCAATCCTTCCGCCACGTCAGTAGCCCCTACCTCTTGTCCCCAGGCTGACTCCTAGAAGATGAAGTGGGTCCAGAGCCCAAAGTGTTTGGTGTCTTTCAGAGGTGGGTCTGGGGTTTAACTCTGCCCATCCCCAACTCTATTGCCTTTCACCAGCACTTTATTTTTTGAAGCCTCAGTTTCCTCATCTGTTTAATGGGAAGAAGAATAATACAAATACAAATAAAAATACAACTCTATAAAGTGCTGGCTTTATAGAGCTGTTGAAAAAGGCAGGTAGAAAGAACATTCAGCCCAGTGCCTACCACGTGGTACGTATTCAAGAGTAATCAAATGAGTCTCACTCCCAACCCTTCCCCTTTCCTCTTTCTATTAATTTTCTCAAACTCTTGGTGGAGTTTCATCCTTTCTCCACACAGCAGTGGGCACCCAGGCAACTCTTTCAACCTGTACTGAGTGTGATGATGTCAGAGCACACACCTGCAGAATTTCCCTCTGGCAAGAACCACAGACGACGCCTAGTCACCATGAGCCTGGGATTCCCCACTGCCTTCCTCATTTTCAGTAGGTCAATGAAGATGGCCATAAGCACACTCTGACATGCCAGACATCACTTTGCACTTAGGAAACATAATCAGCAACACATCTAGAAGTCAAGGTTTGTCCCCAAGAGAGGCTGATGGTGCAGAAAAATGAGATTCTTTGTGTGGTGTAAATACCAGTGCTTCCCAAAGTGTGTACTGACAAAATGTTTCCCCATGGTACCGCTAAAGTAATAAATGATAGATGATAGATAGATAGATAGATAGATAGATAGTAGACAGATGATACGATAGATAGATAGATGATAGATAGATAGATAGATGATAGATAGATAATAGATAGATGATAGATAGATAGATAATAGATAGATAGATGATAGATAGATAGATAGATAGAAATAGGACAATCCAAGGAAAAGTAACTTTGATAAATTCTGAGCCAAACAGGCTTTGTGGAAGGACTTCTCAGAGACATTCAAGGATAATGTGTATTATTTCTCTCCAGCAAGGAGGTAGAGAATGTTGTGTTTTTTGAAAGTGATTTGACCACACAGCCCTCCATTTTGGAGTAATGTTTCACGAGACCAATAGCCCATGGAATATCCTTTTGGGAAATGGAGACTCGAACTCCAAGTTGGTAGCGTGGCTGCCATCACAGATGAGCCATCCCCACCGGCAGGTACTTCTCTGCCTCGTGGGAGACGCGGGGTGCAGTCACTGTTCTCCCTCTTACCGTCCCTGGCTCTTTTGTTTGGGTCTCTCCTTACTCCCCTGTTTTTTTGGCCACGAATAAGAGCTGAAAGTTTGACTTCCCTTGGTTATGGTTTTTTTTTTTTTCTCTTCTTAGAGTGAATTGTGCAGGCAGATGCGGGCAATTCGCCACTCCTCCCTGGTAGTGTGAATGCCCAAGAAGGCAGAAGTCCCTTCTTTGTGATGGAATAAAGCGGGGATGCTAGAAGCATTAGGCCTTCTTCATCATCCCCCAATCAGACGAGGTTTAAATGGAATTCTGTCAGGGTCACCGACATGATTTTTTTTTAAGCAGGCACACAAGATACCATTACATTTCATCTTAGGACAATTGTTCTCTGAGCAAAGTGTGTTATTTTCCTGTAGGTAATCCCCTTACCAGATTGTGGATTTTCCATGTTTAACATCAACCACGACAACCAAAAAGCAACGGACTGTGTTATTGACAATGTTTTAATTACAATACATAAAAGATCCAAGACAGCAAAGACGAGAAAATTATCTGCCTGACGTGGCATTTGTATGCTTAAGAAAACTCACGGTGGTGGTTCTAGCATGACGCATATATATAATTTTTTCTGCTAATGCTAAAAATTCTAGGAGCATGTATGGGATTGCTTTAAAAGAAATAATAACATTAATAGAAATGATTGTCCCTGGCAGCACGATAAATGAAATTAGAAGCTCTTAGAATTGTGGGCTTGCAACAGTATTGGTGTGAAATATAATCGTTAGATTGCTTTGTTCTTTTTTCCAATAAAAGGTGGAAGCTTTTGAGTATTGTTATTAGGCGAGTTAAGCTGGGCTTCTGTATAGCATAGTTTTGTGTGTCTGAACCAGCAGAAGCTTTTGAAGTCCCACGATTCCTTCTGCTTGCTAATTCTTCCATTTGTTTGATTTTTGGTACAAAGAAAATGAAAGAATATGATGAGATTATGGCATTTTAAGTCAATATTTATTAAAAAATCAATCTAGATGAAAATCTGCCCATCCCTCTAATTAGATGAGGCAACTTGAGGTTGATTTTTAATTGCAAAAGTAATTACACGGAGCAGATAGCCAGTGACATTTGATTATCTAGGTGATTGATTAAAAAGCCGAGCTCACCAAGCAGATTGCCAGCCAGGGAATCCAGACAAAAGAGCAAATTAAAAAAGTTGTCCTGTTAGTAATCACAAAATTCAAGGATGAAATTACAGAGCCAAACACCTCCATTGCCCCCTCATCTTCATCACTCACTCCACTCGCATTCACTCCAATGCCTGATAAAGAAATGGATTAGTGTGAAATTAATTGAAGAAGGAAAAAGGAGGTGGGGGGGGGACCAAATTCACGGCTGAGCATAGGGCTTTAAACAAGTTGAAACAAATTTCTCCAGTTTTATAATAAACTTTTCTGTTTTGGCAAGAGAGATGTTTTCATAAAGGATCTTTTCAGAATGTTTGAGGATATTAATTTATCTATTAAGAGAGAGGGAGGGGGAAAAGATCTCACTTTCTAGCAGAATAGGATATTAAGATGTCTTGCTTGTTCTTCATTTCATTATAACATGAAAGCCTGGGGAACAGGCTGTACATTTGGCAAGAGAATCCTTGGATTTGTAAACAGCCCTAGCTGACATATTGGGCAGAATAATGAAAGGGCTTCCCAGTCATTCAGAGGGACCCTGGTGGGGTCCACTTGAGGATATTGTGGATAAAGGTGGAAGGGTATATACCAGAGCAGTCCCCAAGAGGACCTCGGGTCTGGCTCACAGCGATAATTCCAAGTCCTAAGGAGTACCAGAAAAGCAAAAGGGAAACTGAGGCAGGGCCCCCCAGTGCAGCTCGGGCAGCCCTGAGAGCTCTGGCTGCCTCCTCATGACTGCTCGTCAGTACTGCTATGGGTAGGATGTAATGAAGCAGTCAAGAGATAAAGTCCAAATCACTGCTAACATCTATCCTTCTGCTTTGTCAGCAGATACCGTCCAGGCAGAGTTGGATGGGAGCAATGTGCTCCTTACACCCTCCAGGGCAGCTGATTTCAGCTAATTCCAGGGTCCAGAGCCTGCAGGTGCCACAGAGAGATGCTATGTCAATAGACAGATGCTTGGATTCCCAGCCTCTGATACTAGTTAATGAAACCCCCTCCTTGTATTCACTATTTTGCTTTTTCGAAAACCCATTTATTCCTTCAACACATCCTTTTGGTAAGGGAGTTTGATATTATGGTTAAGAGTTCAGGCTCTTAGAAGACAATTTAGCATCATCCAGGGCAACTGGAGTTACACACACCCTCTGACCTAGCAATTCTCCCACTAGACATTCATCCTAGAAAAACATGTGCAATGTACACCAGCAGACATAGGCAAAAACACTCATAGCAACAAGGTTCTTACAGTTGCTGAAAACTGGGAACAGATCAAATGCCCATCACCTGAAAAATGGATAAATAAATTGCGGTATCTCATTCAATGGCATACTACGCACACATAAGCTTTCACAGTCACAACATTAGCCCAAGCAGCAAGACATGAAAGAATATTTACTGAGTGATTCCATTTACATCAAGCTCAAAGTCAAGGAAAGCTAAATTACATTGTCTAGGAATCTATAGGTGGTCCAAGGAGAGGAAGGATTACAATCGGGGAGGAAGTGCAGTGAGTCTTTGGGGTATTTGCAATGTTTTAGTTTTATTTTTTGTCAGTGGTGGTGGTTATCAACAGTTTGTCCCACTGTACATATATGTTTCTTGGTTTTTTTCTGAATGTAGGTTATCTTTCACACATGCACACACATACTGGTAAATATATATATATATATATATATATATATATATGAATTTAAAAATAGATGCTTGACAAATTCATGGCAAGAAGGGAAAGTAGACTGCAGATGTGGTACTTCGACTTCACCTGTAATGTTTTATTTCTTTTATTTCAAAAAAACCCCCTCCAGTTTAGTTTTTATGTTTGAGTTCTTTTGTTTAAAAGACTTGTAGCAAATATGGCCAAATCTTAACAAACATAAATTCTGGTTCATAGGAACATGGATATTTAAAATGTATCCATTACGAAATTTTCTTTTCAAGAATTCTGAAAAGGAAAAAAAACTAATTACTGCATATGAAAAAAACACTAATAAGGACCCAGGATGAGTTCTGTGGGAGCCAAAAGAGGAAGAACCTGATTTGCCTGAGGTGAGCAGAGAAGGTTTCCAGAGGAGGTGCCACTTGAACAGAATCTTGGCAGATAAGTAGAAGTTCACCAGATAGATGCAGAGGATGAGGCGATCGAGTGGAAAAGAATGTAGCGGTATGAGTAGATTGCAATGAGTGCTACTAGAAGACCCCTCTGGGCCTCATTTTCCCAATCTGTAAAATGGGCTATTTTCCATCTCTCACATACCAGGCTCCAGAAAATGTGGACACTCAATTTAGCAAAAGCAGTGTAGATCCTGGGCTTTAAAAAAATTTTTATTTATTTATTTATTTTATTATTTTTGGCTGCATTGGGTCTTCATTGCTGCATGCAGGCTTTCTCTAGTTGTGGCGAGCAGGGGCTACTCTTCGTTGCGGTGCACGGGCTTCTCATTGCAGTGGCTTCTCTTGTTCTGGAGCACAGGCTTTAGGCACGTGGGCTTCAGTAGTTGTGGCTCACGGGCCCTAAAGCACAGGCTCAGTAGCTGTGGCGCAAGGGCTTAGTTGCTCTGTGGCATTTGGGATCTTCCCGGACCAGGGCTTGAACCCATGTTCAAGCCACCAAGAACAATGCAGTGAACCCTGCACTGGCAGGCAGATTCTTAACTACTGCACCACCAGGGAAGTCCCAAGACCCTGGGCTTTTGACACAGCCTGCCCAAGTTCAAGTGCAGCTCCTTGGGCAGACAGTCAATCTCCCTGTGATCCTCCTGCCTTGTCTGTACAAATAGTGATAACAGTACTTCAGTATTTACCTTGTAAAACTTTGGTAAGGATGCAGTGAACTCATACACTTAAAATATATACATCGGTTCCTGGCAGATATTAAGGTCTATGGGAGGATTTATCTGCTGATTCTCAGATATCTGTGACATCCGTTCATGACTTTTTCAAAAGTTCTGGCCGTTTCATTGCCTCTGTCCACAACAATTTCACAGGCTCAAGGATTCTGCCATGTTCACCAGGGGAATTCTCATAACCCGGTGCTCATCTCAGCCAGGTCACCTGATGATTGTGCTTCCAGATTTGCCAAGTATTCCCTCTCCATAGCTACCCCTCCTCCTTTAATAGCTCTTTTTCGCTGGGATCTCATTCATTCTTACTTGTCTGAGTTTTCCCTTCTTGTCGTTACTGTCAGCTAAATTCTCCGAAGGCCACAAGCAAAGATCCCCCAAATCCATACTCAATTACATTGCCCTCTCGAGGGGATGGAGACTAGTCTGGGAGATAACAAGAAAGATACCACTATTGGCTTTTCCTTTTTTCAGGGCTTTGGAGCAGGGCTTCTCTCCTCTCTGTTAGCCACTGTTAGGTAAATGTTCCCAGGCAGGTGCCCTCTGTCCATGGGTAGGAAGCAGTTACTGGTGAGGCTGAGGGTGAAGTCCTCCGAGGGCAGTGCCCAGAGGACGAGTGGAGGGGCGCCTTTTCCTGATGCACACTTGGACTTTGACATTGGCGAGGTGGGCAGGAGCTTGGGGTTTGATCCTGGGCTATCAGAGCTGGGGGGAAACATAGCAAGAGCTGGTCCAGCCCCCTCATGACACAGATGAGGAAACTGAGGCCCCAAGAAGGCAGAGCTGGGAGTACAGCCAAGCTTCCTGATTTCCAACCCATTACTCTCTCTCTCTGCCACGTTGATTAGCTCAGCTTTTCACCCCCATCTCTAGGGGCAGTAAATTGATGGCAAAAAAGTCCCCAATTTTTCATGCCTTTCTATAAACACATAATTTGCAATGTCATTGCAGCTCCTCACATCAAGAAGTAAAGTCTGTTTCCCCACCAAAATCTGTATTAGTTTGTAGGGCTGCCATAACAAAGAACCATATAGACTGGGAGGCTTCAACAACAGAAAAGTAATTTCTCATATTTCTGTAGGCCAGAAGTCCAAGATCAAGGTGTGGGCAGGGTTGGTTTCCTCTGAGACCTCTCTTCTTGCCTTCCAGATGACCATTTTCTCCCTGAGTCCTCACGTGGTCTTCCCTCTTGCATGTCTGTGTCCTAGTCTCCTCTTCTTATGAAGACACCAGTCATAATGGATTAGGACCCTACCCACATGACTTCATTTTACTTTAATCATCTATTTAAAGGCCCTATCTCCAGATACAGTCACATTTTAAGGTACTAGGGGTTAGGACCTCAACATATGGATAAGGGCTGAAATTGTGACTGGCTTTGGCCAACAGAATATGGCAGAAGTGACAGTGCCAGCTCCAAGCCTAGGCCTCATAAGACCTTGCATGCTTCTTAGAACTCTTCCAGTGCCACCACCAGTGAACACGCCTGGACAAACCTATTGGCCACACGGAGCAGAGGGGGAGGCCATCCTAGATTGGCCAACAGCCAGCTAACGCCCAATATGTGAGTGAGCACAGCCAAGAGCCACAAAATAGACCCACAGGTGACCAGCCAGCTGACCAGAGACACCTGAGTGTGCATAGCCCAGCCCAGCAGAACCGCCTATCCACCAAGCAGACCCATGAGCTTTTAAGCCACTGGGTTTGTGTTTGTTTAGTATATGGCATATTATGGCAGATAACTGATACATTAACCCACATTGATTTTATTCATTGAACGGTTTACTCTGGCCGGATACTGTTAAGTACTTTGCATGTATTAGCTCGTTTAACTATTCTATTCCCATTTTTCAGATCAAGAACCTGAGGCAAAGAGAATGTGTGACTTGCCCAGGGTTGCATAGTGTGTTTGCTAAAAGAATCAAGATTGGAACTCAGGCAGTCTGGTTCTAGAACCCATGTTCTTTGATCATACTCTATGGTGCTTTTCTGTTATTGCTTAAGATGAATTATTTCTCTTCTACTGAAGTTATCAATAGATTTGACAAGAGAGCAATTCCCAGGTTCCACATTCCTGACTCCAGGGTGGCCTCTTCGTAAGGAAGCCAGGGAGGGGATGAGAAGGGGTGAGGATCTTCTTCCTAATTGCTTCCGGTGTATGACCTGAGGTCAGCAAGTTAATTTTTCTCCCCTGTATCTAGAATAGTAGGAATGCTGGGCACTATTTTCACGAGGGCAATGGTGGTGAATGAGGCATGTCTAGACCAGGCTGCTCTTGGAATGAGAAGTTTCTGCGTCCCGCTGTTTCGTAGGCCTCCAGAGTTTCCTTGCTTCCTGCTAGTCCCAAGACCCACCCCCTTCATCTCCCATCAATTTTGTAACCCTCATACCTTTCCTTTAAAACATTAGTGTTTTATCAGCCAAACTGATTAACACCAAGAACAATCACCATGTCACCAATTGTATTTCATTCATTCAATAAACATTCATTGAGCACCTACTGTATGCCAAGTGCTATTCTAGGTGCTGTGGACACAGCAATGAATAAAGCACACAAATCCCGTGCTCTTATGGAGCATACATTCTCGTAAATTTGAGCCCTTTCCTGTTAAATGTGTTTGTGGGAAATGCAAGTACATCTCATCCTTCAAGGCAGCCAGATGATCAAGACCTTCAGAGTCAGTCCAATCTGGATTTAAATCCCATAGAAAGGTCTTTAAAACTTCACATCTGAACCCCAAAATGAATCAGAATTTTTACTCTTGTCTATGCTATCTGGTTTATCTCATTATAAAGACATTCCTAACTGTGTGATGTTTAAACAAGTCCATCAGCTTCTCCAAGCCTCACTTGTCCCTTTACGTAGAGTGTTGCAATTCCTAGGTTTCAGTAATAGCAGCTGTCTCTTAAGTAACTAAGTTCCAGGCATTTTTCTTACTATTAAATGTTGTCTTTGTCCCAATTCCAGGAGATAGGTACTATAATTCGTCCGCAGGCTGGCCACTTGCGGGTCTACTTGAAGATCTGCTCTCCCACCCCACCCTTCTTCCCCTGTTCTGCTCTGCATTCAGGGAACTGAACTCGATAAACGGTTTCTCAGACTTCCTTGCCTCCTCCAAGGTACTGGCTCCCATGAGATGGCCCTGAGTCCTGGACTCTGAAATGCCATCTTCCCCCTTGTCCCTTGGGGCGGTAATAACTTCTTATTGCTAATCTCTGTTTTCTCACAACACCTGTTTGGTGTCTTAGCTCTAGCTCTTCCATAGCTATATATATAAATATATATATTATGTGGGTATGTATACACACACGCATTTTCATATATACATGCACATACATACATATGTATCGATATGATTTCTGTGTGTATATATACACAGGCATACAGCAGAAGCTGTATCACCTTTTAATTTTTTTTCTTTTTTTATTGAAGTATAGTTGATTTACAGTGTTGTGTTAGTTTCAGGTATACAGCAAAGTGATTCAGTGCTATATATATTTACATATATATATAAATATATTCTTTTTCAGATTCTTTTCCATTATAAGATATTGAATATAGTTCTTTGTGCTATACAGTAGGTCCTTGTTGTTTCTCTATTTTATGCATAGTAGTGTGTATCTGCTAATCCCAAACTCCTAATTTAATTTTAATTTTTATCTGAATATTCTTTTTAAAAAAGTTATCATACAGTAGAATTAACTTTTTTAATGTATGGGTTCATCTAACCACCATTACAATCAGGATACAGAACAGTTTCATCACCTCCAAAACTCCCTCTTACTATCTACTATGGGGGTTGTAATACTATCCCCCTTTTCATTACTAATATTGGTAATTTGTGTCTTCTGTAATTTTAGTCAGTCTTGGTATAGGTATAGCCATTTTTGGTCTTTTCAAAGAAACAGCTTTTCTGTTTTTGATTTCATTGACTTCTGCTTCTTTCTGCTTGCTTGCTTTCATTTTATTTTGCTTTTTCTTTCTTTTTTTTTTAGTTTCTTCAGGCAGAGGCTTAGATTCTTAATTTGAGAACTTTCTCCTTTTCTTAATATAAACATTTAACACTATAAATTTCCCTCTAAGCACTGCTGTATCTGCATCTTACAAATTTTGAAATAAGGTGTTTTTGTTTCTGTTCAGTTCAAAATCTTTTCTAATTTCCCTTGAGACTTCCTCTTTGACTTGTGGATTATTTAGGACTGTGTTGTTTCATTTCCAAGTGTTTAGTCCAAGATCTTCCTGTTATTCATGATTAACTTCTGCTCTTATTCCTTTGTTTCTCTTTTCCTGCCCTCTTTTGGGTTGTTTGAATATTTTCACATTTCATTTTAATTTTTCTATTGTGTTTTTTGTTGTTGTTGTTGTTGTTGTTGTTGTTTTTTGCGGTATGCGGGCCTCTCACTGTTGTGGCCCCTCCCGTTGCGGAGCACAGGCTCCGGAAGCACAGGCTCAGCAGCTACAGCTCACAGGCCCAGCCGCTCCATGGCACGTGGGATCTTCCCAGACTGGGGTACAAACCTGTATCCCCTGCATCGGCAGGTGGACTCTCAACCACTGCGCCACCAGGGAATCCCTCTATTGTGTTTTTTTATCACACCTCTTTGTTTAGTTTATTTCTTGCTCTAGATATTACAGTATGCATACTTAACTTTTATAGTTTCCTTAGAATTGATAGGTTACCACTTCAAGTTGAAAGTAGAAACCTTACCACTGTATAGGTACTTTTACCCACCTCTCTTTATATCATAGGTGTTTTATATATTATATCCACATGGATTGACAACTCCATCAAACAATGTTATGATTTTTGCTTTCAACCACCAGACACATTTTAAAGAATTTAAGAGAAGAATAGTCTATTATATTTTCCCAGATACTTACCATTTCTGTTGCTCCTCCTTCATTCCTGATGTTCTAGGTCTCCTTCTAATGTCATTTCCTTTCTGTCTGAAAAATGTCCTTTTGCAATTATTTTAGAGCTCGTCTGCTGGCAATGAATTCTTTTATTTTCCTTCATTTGAAAATGTTTATTTCACCTTCATTTCTGAAGGATATTTTTGCTGGTTATAGAATTCTGGGTTGGTATTTCTTTTCTTTTAGCACTTTAAAAATGTCATTCTTCTTTTTTCTGGCATCCTTGGTTTCTGATGAGAAACTCACAATCATTCTAATTGTTGTCCCCCTATAGGGAATGTATCATTTTCACCTGGCTCATTTAAATATTTTTTTCTTTGATCTAGTTTTCAGCAGTTTGATTGTGATTCTTTTAGGCTTGCCTGTTTTAGGTTCACTGAGCTTCCTGAATCTGTACGTTTATGTCTTTCATCCTCACTTACTTCTCTGTCATCTCATTCTGCTATTGAGCCCATCCAGTGAGTTTTTCATTTCATTTCCTTTTTTTAAATTCTAAAATTAGATTATGAACTTTTTTATTTTGTCATTTATATCAAGAGTGTTCACAGTTACTTATTAGAGCATTTGTTTAATTGCTGCTTTGTCAGATAGTTCCAACATCTTTCTTATCTCAGGGGTGGCATCTGTTGATTGTCTTTTCTCATGCAAGTTGATATTTTCTTGGTTTTTCATATGCCAAGTAATTTGAGATGCTATCATGGACATTTTGAATATTAGATTATGAAATACTAGGTCTTATATAAATCCTATAGAGAAGGTTGACATTTTTATTTTAGCAGGCATTTGACTTGTCCTGTTCAAGTTGAAAGTTTCAACCTGTCTTCTGCAGGCTAGGGTTCAAATGTCAGTTCAGTTTTTAAAGTCTTTGTAGTGTTATTTGACTCTGGTCTGCATGCACACTACCCATCGCCATTCTGGCACATGGGCAGTGGTCTTTGTGTCAGTTCAGTCTCAAAGCCTTTGGTATGCTAATTTGAATCAGATCCATGCGTGTGCAGCTCAGAGGTGAGCCCAGGAATTCATAAACCACTTTATGCAGTTGCTTTCCTTAACGCTTCTCTCTCTGCTATCTCCCTGGTACTTTTCAACAGAGTAAGGAGTCCCTTTTCTGTTCTCTATCCAGGAAGTCAGGGCTTTACTTACCCCAATCTGCCACATATTTCCATGACTGTGCAGGGCCAAGTAGTGGAAGGAGCAGGGGAAAAATGATAAACTCACCCCCAGTTCAGTGATATTTCAAGTTCTGGTCTTCCTGAATCTGCCCATTACCCTTACTTTTCAGAGTCCTCAAATATCTGCTCCAGGTATTTTATACACAGTTTTATAACTGTATTCAGTGAGAGAGAGAGGGGATGTGTGCTTACTCTACCTTAGCTAACATCAGTACCGACCTATATCATCTTTTATGACAGTGACAGTGAGGCCTTGCCAAGTCACATGGTATCACTTCTGCCACACTCTATTAATCAAGGCAGCTACAAAGGCTCATCCTGGTTCAATGGGAGGGGAGTGACAAGGTTCTGAAGGCACATGTGGGACCAGAAATATTGTTGTAGTCAATTTTGGAAAATATAATCTGCCACAAATAGTAATGAGGAAGAAAGAAATTAGACCAAAAGGGAAATATGGAGAAGCTCAGGCTAAGGCTGTTGTATACAACACATGGGCCCCAAGGTCCTGCATACTTGCTACTCTGCTCCTTATGCTTTCAGAGCAGCCTAGTAACTAAGGGAAGGTGAGAAGCATGATTCTTTACAATAGTGCTTCTCATATGTATCCAGGAGTATAGCCCTGGGGAGGCTGGGAGCAGAACCTGAGTGGTTTTTCCTTCTCAAGGAATAATGACACCCTGGGAGCATGTGAAGATGCTTACTGTGTGCTTTTGTAACAACTGTAAGAGGTAGACCCTTAGAAGCTTCAGACACACCTGCATATCCCCCTCAGGGAACCTGAACCCTGGTTGGAGAGGTTGGTTTCATAAGTTTCACAGTGTCCATACAGTAAAACCAATTTGATCTCTCCAGAGATGGTTCATTTTTCCCTGGTCTTGAAACTCAAGAGCAACTTCTTCCATGGACCCTCTTAAATGGACATTGTGACCACAAGGTCAATGACCTCAAAAAGAAAAAGAATCCCTGCAGTGATGCTAAATGTCAGGACCTTTTCTAATAGAGTGGCAGGACAGTGAGGCTCAGAGAAGGCACCCTGAGTTTGAATCCCAGCTCAGCACAGCACAAGCTTTGTGACTTGAGCAAGTCACTCCATCTTCCAACCCTCAGTTCCAAGTCTCAGAGACAATAATTGTGTCTACCTCATAAAGTTATTGGGGGGCTTAACTGAGTGAGATCAAGCCTATAAAGCACAGTAGCTGGGGCTCAGCAACCCATCCTGGACTGCCAATTATTACTAATATCAGATAAGTCAGCCTGAGACCAGAACCTAGGCTGAGGCCAACCTCTCCCCAAGAGGTAACCTAACTTCTCTGTGCCTCAGTTTCCTCATCTGTAAGCTGGAAATCAGAATGGCATCTATCTCTTAGGGTTACTTAATGGATTAAATTAGGAGTGGTTAAAGGGTGCAAACTTTCATTTATAAGTTAAATAAGTTCCAGGATCTCATGTACAGCTTGTTCATTACAGTTAACGATACTGTCTTGTATACTTGAAATTTGCTAAGAAAATAGATCTTAAGTGTTCTCACCACACACACACAAAATGGTCACTATATGAGGCAATATTAACTCGATTATGGTGATCATTTCACAACGTATATTAAATCATCATGTGGCACACCTTTAAATAATCACATCGTACAACCTAAATAGATACAATTTTTATTTGTCAATCATACCTCAATAGAGTTAGAAAAAATAGAATTTTAAAAAGTAAAAAATAACTTAGAAAAATGATTCAATGGGCTAATCAGGTAAAGTGCTTAAAATAGCACTTGGACAAGGCAAGTCTGCAGAAGCCTGAGCAAGTTATTATTGGAAATTTATGAACTGTGAAACTGGGGTAAATGTATTTCAAGGTTAAATAGCATTGTGCAAGGAGATATAGGAAGCCATATGTTAAAGATGGTACATTTTTCTGGAATGTCAACTTGACAATTTAAGAAGAAAAGCGTAATGAATATGGACCAATGTGCCCCCAGCTATGCTGTTCTCTAACAGTCCATGGTTGATACCTAAGGATCCCAAGAATCCCACCCTCTCTCCCAAAAGTGATGTCTGGACTTCAGGGAGAGGACAGAGGAAGCCCCTGGATGACACGAAGGCACCCGGCCACCAGAGAGTGTGCAGGCACAGCACAGTCACAGCCCTGGCTGCCTTCTCCATCCCAGCTGCCTCAAGCACGGCCGTTTTCCACATTCCCCTTCATTAAACAAGAAACTCAGATGTTGGTAATTAGATCTCCGTCCCCAGCTGCCAAGTCACATTCGGTTCCAAAAAGCCCTGTATACAGCTACTTGTGTGTTTGTTAACAATGTCCCCACAACAGGTCTGCAATTAGAGCCCATCTGTTAGGTTTTTCAGAAAGCAGTGCCAATCAGGCTGGTGAACTTGGAGTCCTCCTTGTTGTGAATTTCTGACCAGAAACCCTGCGGTGGAAGGCCACCTGTCCCTGAGTGAGTGTCTGGGGCTGGGGGCCCCTGGATATCAGTCATAATGAGTGCTCGTAATAAATGTTAAGGAAGGTGGGCGTGATCAGGTGATGGCAGGAGCTGCGTATATGGCCATCGTGGGGTGTCTGTGCTGGTCTCCTCCATCAAAGCAGACCCCCTCCTTTCTCCAGCTGACCCATCCATCAGCTGGCCACACCCTGTGGGTCTGAATGCTACTACTGGTACCGAGGGGGTCATTTGCCAGTCAGTGCTATTTGGTTGAAATCAAGTATCATTGCTTCCTTCAGTAGAGGGTGGGTCCCCAGTCCCATCTCAGTAGGAGATGCTCTGTAGCCGATGTCAGCTCCCTTCCTGGATGAGTCCAGTTTTTCAGAGGAATCAGTGATAAACAGGCCTTCCCTCTGGGAGCCAACTGGGGAAAATGGAAAATGTTGGAGCGTAGGAAGAGGACCAGAATCATCAGGATGCAGGTGTAGCCTATTTGAAACCTAACAAGTTTAAAAATGTATTTTCCAAGAAGGAAGCTACACATGCATGCATCAGAAAACAGTTACTGACGGCCATTAAAAAGAATGAAATAATGCCATTTGCAGCAACGTGGCTGGACCTAGAGATTATCATACTAAGTAAGTCAGAAAGAAAAAGACAAATATCATATGATATCACTTATATATGGAATCTAAAATATGACACAAATGAACCTATCTATGAAACAAAAACAGACTCACAGACATAGAACAGACTTGTGGTTGCCAAGGGCAGGGGGTGGGGAGGGATGGACTGGGAGTTTGGGATTATCAGATGTAAACTATTATATACAGGATGGATAAACAACAAGGTCCTACTGTATAACACAGGGAGCTATATTCAATATCCTGTGATAAACCATAATGGAAAAGAATATGAAAAAGAAATAGGGCTTCCTTGGTGATGCAGTGGTTGAGAGTCTGCCTGCCCATGCAGGGGACACGGGTTCGTGCCCCGGTCCGGGAGGATCCCACATGCCGCAGAGCAGCTGGGCCCGTGAGCCATGGCCGCTGAGCCTGCACGTCCAGAGCCTGTGCTCCGCAACGGGAGAGGCCACAACAGTGAGAGGTCCGCGTACCGCAAAAAAAAAAAGAAATATATATAAATGAGTAACTTTGCTGTACAGCAGAAATTAAACACAACATTGTAAACCAACTATACTTCAATAAAATTTTTTTAAAAAGTTATTGAGCAGTGACGTGAGGTGAGGGTCCTTGCCAGGCACAGAAACAGGGAGGTTAGGGAGACATGGCCTTCCCATCTACCTTGTCAAGCTTTGACTAAGACAGTGGTTTGCAACTCCAACTGCACATAAGCATCTTTTAAGGAGCTTTAAAAAATATTAATGCAATTAGGAAAACAATCCCATTTACATTAGCACTTAAAATAATTCAATACTTAAGAATAAATCTAACCAAGGAAGAGAAGGACTTGTATGATGAAAACTACAAAAATTGCTGGAAGAAATTAAAGAAGATCTAAATAAATGGAAAGATGTCCTTTGTTCATGGATAGGAAGATGTAACATTCTTATGATGTCAATACTACCTAAAATGATCTGCAGATTCAACACAATCCCTATCACAATTCCAACAGCCTTTTATACAAAAATAAAAAAGCCGATCCTCAAATTTATATGGGATTGCAAAGGGCCCCAAATAGCCAACACAATCTTGAAAAAGAAGAATAAATTTGGAGGGCTCACATTACCTGACATTGAAACTTACTACAGTAATAAAAACAGAATGGAACTCGCATCAGAACAGGCATATAGACCAATGGAATATAATAGAAATCCTAGTAATAACCCCTCACATATATGGTGCTATGGACTGAACGTTTGTATCAAAATTCATAGATTGAAGCTCTAATCCCCAATGTGATGGTATTTGAAGGTGGGGCCTTTGGGAGGTAATTAAGCCATGAAGGTGGAGTCTTCATGAAAGGGATTAGTTCCCTTAAAAGAACGGGTAAGAGGGGCTTCCCTGGTGGTGCAGTGGTTGAGAGTCCGCCTGCCAATGCAGGGGACATGGGTTCGTGCCCCAGTCTGAGAAGATCCCACATGCTGCAGAGCGGCTGGGCCCATGAGCCATGGCCGCTGAGCCTGCGTGTATGGAGCCTGTGCTCCACGACGGGAGAGGCCACAACAGTGAGAGGCCCGTGTACCGCAAAAAAAAAAAAAAAAAAAGAACGGGTAAGAGAGAGATGATTTCTCTCTCTGCCATGTGAGAATATAGCAGAAGGCATCCATCTTCAAACCAGGAAAACAGCCCTCACCAAGAACCCGACCATACTGTCACACTGATCTCAGACTTCCATCCTCTATAACTGAGAAATAACCACTTGTTGTTTAAGCCACCCAATCTATGGTATTTTGGTATAGCATCTCGAACTCAGACATATGGTCAGTTGATGTTTGACAAGGGTGCCAAGACCATTCAATGAGGAAAGGCAGTCTTTTCCATAAATATTGGAAAAATTGGATATCTCCAAGGCAAAACAATGAAGTTAGACACTTACCCTAAACCATATACAAAAAATTAATTCAAAATGGATCAAAGACCTAAGCTTAATTTTTAAAACTGTAAAACTCTTAGAGGAAAACATTGGGGGAAAATCATCATGACGTTGGATTTGGCAATGACCTCATGGATATGACACTGAAAGCAGACACAAAATTTAAAAAAGATAAATTGGACTCCATCAAAATCAAGAACTTTTGTGCATCAAAGGAGACTATCAAGAAAGCAAAAAGATAACATACTGCATGGAAATAATATTTGTAAATAGTATATCTGATAAGGTATTAATATCCAGAATATATAAAGAACTCTTACAACTCAACAACAAAATAATAAACAACCCAATTTAAAAGTAGAGAAAGGACTTGAATAGGCACTTCTCCAAAGAAGATATACAAATGGCCAACAAGCACATGGAAAGATGCTCAACATCGTTAATCATTAGGGAAATGCAAATCAAAACCACAATGAGATACCACATCATGCCGACTAGAATGACCACAGTTTTTTTTTTTTAAACTGAAAGATAACAAGTGTTGGTGAGGAGAATCCCCATGCATTGCTGGTAGGATGTAAAATGGTATAGCTGCTACAGAAAACAGCTTGATAATTTCTCAAAAGCTTAAATATAGAACTCTACCGTATGACCCTAGGCATATATCCAAAATAATTGAAAGCAGGGAATGAAGCAGATATTTGTACACCAAAATTCATAGCAGCATTATTCACAACAGCCAAAAGGTGGGAACAATCCAAGTTTCCATCCACAGATGAACGGATAAATAAAATGTGAGCTATAGATTCAATGGAATGTCATTCAACCATAAAAAGGAATGATGAAATGTTGATATGTGCTACAACGTGGATGGACCTTGAAAACATTACACTAAGTGAAATAAGCCAGATATGGAAGAACAAATATGTACGATTCCAGTTATATCAGGAGCCCAAAATATGCAAATTCATAGAGACAGAAAGTAGAATAGAGATTACCAGGGACTGAGATTGTTCAATGAGTACAGTTTTTGTTGGAGATGGTAAACAAGTTTTAGGTATAGACAGTGGTGATGGTTGCACACGGTATGAATATGTTTAATGCCACTGAATTGTATGCTTACAAATGGTTAAAATGATAAATATGTTATTCATATTTTACCACACCTACTATGTACCAGCTGCTGTCCCAGGTCCTGGAGATCCCATATGAACTAGGTCAGCAGGTTAGGCAGAGTGGAAGTGGGTGGAGACTAGTGATCAAGGGAAGGACAAGGAACGTCACAAAGCACTCCAGGATTTTTTTTTTTCCTGCGGTACACGGGCCTCTCACTGTTGTGGCCTCTCCCGTTGCGGAGCACAGGCTCCGGATGCACAGGCTCAGCGGCCATGGCTCATGGGCCCAGCCGCTCCGCGGCATGTGGGATCTTCCCGGACTGGGGCACGAACCCGTGTCCCCTGTATCGGCAGGTGGACTCTCAACCACTGCACCACCAGGGAAGCCCAACACTCCAGGTTTTTAATGTGAGCTGGAGAGAGGCTGAGGATGCCCCTCTAAGAACTATTTCAAGCAGAAGAGTTGCTTCAAGGGTAAGTTTTAGGCATGTTATGCTTTAGCTGCCAACATGCCCTTCACTGTTGAGAAGTAATAGTTAATCTCTGTGATACCGCTTGTCCGTGGTGGGCCTTGGACGTAATCCTCAGACTTCCTCACTGATCCTCAGTTTCCTCATCTGTAAAACGGGGCGGGGGGATGATGATTGAACATTCCTCAATGGGCTGTTGAAAATCCAATGACTCTGTATGTTCAGTGCCTAGTACTGGATTAAGAGTGTTGGAAAAGATCACTGGTCATTTCCATTGAGTGTCAGATGAAGCAGTTGCTTTGTGTTTAAAGGCCAAGTTAGATCCCCAAAATATGTGTTCCTATTCTGGAAAATATGCAAGAAAAAGACCTACAGAGTAAAAGACAGATTCCTATCTCCCATCCCATCCGCTCTTGAGCATACATTCTCGGAGAAGGCAGAATCTCCAGCACCATTCAAATGGCTGCCCCGTCTCACTCTTGTGTGGCCCATGGGAAGACAAGCTCATCTCCGTGGGGGCCACCAGGCTTGACTGCCAATGACCGTGGCCGATGGCAGAACCCAGCATGGACAGCTACTGATAAGGAGGGACCAGGAGCCTCTGCTGGATGCCTGGGTGATTGACAAAGCCCCCCTGGCTCCCAGAACTGAAATCAACCTTGGCGGAAGGGGAGAAGAGAAGAGAGGGGAGGCTCTGCATTTGCCTGGATTATTTATCCGAAAGGGACTAAGGGGGAAATCTGGACTGGCCTTATCTCTCTTTCCTAAATCACATTTTCTGCTCTTGGGTAGAATCTGGGCTGGAAAGCAAAGTTTAGTTCAGTTCACAAAAAATAAAGGTCCGTTTTCATACATCTGAGTTTGTGGCTACAAAGGACATCCCTGCTACATTGCCAGCTTGCTATGGAGAAGTGAGGGAGGACACCCCTGCTGTGTGATTTGGAACAACAGACATGTATGAAACACTCTCACTTCAGCAATAAGAGGAGGGGGAATGCGAGATGCTTGTTTGAACCAAAATATTAAGGTCGTGGGGAGTCTCCCTTATATTGTCAGGTAGACTGGAAGCTTAGAGAAGTCTCTTAGCGAGAGCCTTGCCATTTCCTGGACCATCTCCTGGAAGAGGTGCCATCAGAGTTGGTACTTGAAAGAGAGGCTACAGTGAAAACCTGAAGACATGGTTGGGTTTTATTTTTCCCCTAAAACACCGAGAACTGAGGGTCTCCATGATGAAAGACTTTGCATTTAATGCGGAGTCTTCTAGCTCAGTTGTGAGGGTCAGGCCATGCTAGCAGGACCATACTCTAGCATGAGCGCCAATATTGAGAGAGTGGAGTTTGAGAGCACGGGCTCCACCTTCAGAAAAGTTCTGCTGTGTGACTTTGGGTAAGTCACTTAGCCTCCCTGAACCCCTTCAGTCTCTATAAAAAGAAGACAATAACACCAACCTTATAAAATTCTTCTGAGGATAAATGAGAATCGTGTACAGGTAGACACACAGACCTGGGTTGGATCCCAGGGCTGCAAATATTCCTGCTGCCTTTCACGTGTAACCCTGTTCCCCCTAGAGCCCTGCTCCTCTAGAGATAATGAAAACTCGTGACTTCCCAGGCTTCTCTCAAGCTGCAGTCAGCCTGCTGTGATCTCGGGCACAAGTTTAGCCACGTCCACAGATGGCAGCTACGGGGCTCTGGGAGGGGAGGGAGCCACTTCTCCTTTGGGGGCAGGGAAGAATCCGTCCCCCTTTCAGCATCCATCAGGGCTGATGATGGGGAAGCCAAGCAAACTTCAAGGTGCCTCCTCTAACTGTGGAAGGGGCAAGGTGTGGAAGAGGGAACAGCGTGTGCAAAGACTCTGGCACACTGGAGGAAAAGAAAGCAAGCCCTGTCTGGCTGAAGACGAGAAAGCTAGCGAAAGGGTGGCAGGAGAAGGTGTCAGGAAGAGCAGCCTTGCTAGGTGCCAGGCACTCCTCTAAGCCTCTGTTGACCCATTCAGGCCTCACAACAAGCCCCTGTGGTCAATGCTAGCATCTTCCTCCCCTTGTATAGACTGTGCAAAAGAGAGGGTGTCTGTGACCTGCCCAACGTCATACAGCCAGGATTTAAAGCCAGCCCCCCGGCATCCTCAGGACCCCT
This sequence comes from Mesoplodon bidens, assembly GCF_964165515.1. NCBI lineage: Eukaryota > Metazoa > Chordata > Mammalia > Artiodactyla > Ziphiidae > Mesoplodon > Mesoplodon bidens. The sequence continues at coordinate 30,881,422 of NC_138175.1, forward strand.
CTAATCATTCTGTGTACTGCCCCAGACACAGGGTGGATGTTTATTAAAGGTATCAGGCCTTATCCTAAGAGTAATAGGAACTCAGTAGGAGCAGCTCATAACCTCATCTGCATCTTGTGACAAGGTTCCTCTGGCTGCTGGCGGGGAACAGATTTGAGGAGGCCAAGAGAGAAATCCAGAGGCTACCCACCGCAGAGCCCCTGAAGGTGTTCCCAAGGACTGAGATTAGGGGCTGTGGCTGGACTGGTGTTGAGGGAGATGGGAGAGAAGGGGGGGGGGAATTTTAGAGATGTTGGGTGTTCTCACCGCTGTGCTTTACCCTAATTTTATTTGGGGAAGAATTAGCTCCGACTGGCTCAGCACTGGGGGTCTGGGGGGCAGGGGGAGGTGTCAACTCACCAGAGAGCCTCAGCAGCCGTTCCAGGGACCCGACTGTCACTTTCCACTGCCTCACCTGTCAAGGTGAAGGGCTGGGAACTCCTGCCCCTGAAGCTGGGGGTTGCTCCCAGGGGACCCGCCCTCAGATTGATTCCCCAAGAACCAAGCAAAGAGGGAGACAGCCCTCCCAGGGGGCAGGAAGCCCTCTCCAGACCCAAAGGATGCTCGCAGGCCCCGCCCCGCCCTGGGGGCTGAGGCTTTAACCTGCATTCTGACACAACTGCTTCCACCCCAGTGTGGCCTGTGTGCCTTGGCAAAAGGAATCAAAGGAGGTTGGAAAGAATGCGCCCAGAGAGTCAGACAGTTACCCACCGTCAGGGGCTGCTTTGAACCAAATCCTCACCTCCAGCTAGTATTTACCTCCGGCACACAGCCTGGGTTCCCTGCGGCTGCAAAAGGTCTGGCCTCACAGGGCAGCAGCCCGCCCCCTTCAGAAAACCCAAAAAACATCACCTTTTGGCCGGTGCGCTCCGTACCACCAAAATTAAGACTGGGTAGAGGGGATCCAGCATTGGGGTGAGGGAGGGAGATTCCAAACTGCTTCCCCCCAGCACCTTGAGGTCTCTGCTATTTGCATTCTGCCTCACCCCATTTCTTGCAACCACTGAGCGTTAATCTCCACAGCCCAGATGAGTTTATTCGATTAACTCTGCTTCCCATAGACTATCCCGGGAGCTCTCCGCCACGCGTCCAGAACGAGCCTTACCAACAGTTTACCAGCCCGAAGAAGATTCAATAGAATAATCTTTTTCTTTCTTCCTTTCATATGATGGGAAAATAAATTGAAAATGAACTTCAGGCATTGCTTGTGTTTTAAATATGAGATAAAGGGCAGCGCCTCGTGCCAGCTAGTTCAATAGATGGTTGGGGGTGGGGCAGGTGGCTTCCATTATAAGCAACACAAACAGGCTCTCCTAGGGAAGCAGGAGGCTAAGCAAATGTGTTAGGTTACCAACAATATTTGTGTAATTAGACTATTCCATTTCGACACGTTTAACTGATTACTGTTATTTGTTTGTTTGTTTGTTTCTGGAGACGTCCAGCATAGCCATCAAAACTTGAAGTTCTAAAAGAAAATTGGTCCCTCCACGTCCTATTTCAAAATGTCTCTTAAGCCACTGGTACTCCAACTTGCCTGCATGTTGAACCACATAGGGAAGTTTTTAAAACTTGGATGCTTGGGTCCTATCCCCCAGAAATGTGGATTTCATAGGTCAGGGGTGTGACCTAGGCAGGAAGAAGATTTGTAAAGCTTGATGATTGATGATTTTCATTTTTAACTTTTTTTTTTTTAATTTCTAAAGATTCTTTCAAAAGAGGATTCCAAGGTGGAGCCAAGTTGGAGAGCTTCTGTCACCAACTATTCTCTGCTGATAGCAATCTCAGGGAAACTCAAAGGTGTCAGCCCTCATTAACCACCCTGTTAAGCAGGGCGTTCTCACACTCTTAGCATCATGTTAGAAACTTCGAGTCAACAAGCGAGTCCTTCTTACCTTCTTTTTTTCCAGTGGCGTAGGTGCCTGCCAAGAAGCAGGTGTCTTGGTGGGAAGGCCCTGAGTAGAGTGACCCCGAGTGTTTGTAAGGCCACCTTCACGGATGTATTCATACAGGGCCTGTGTTCAGCACTTGTCATCACTGTCACCGAAAATGATTTCCTGGGTCATAAAAAATGACTATGAAGCTTGACCCTAAAGATGCGGCTTGCCTATTTTCTTATTCAGGTTCAAGATGTGATGTCAAACACTGTTCTATTAGGGGTCGCTTTTCACACGGAATTTGCTCAGGGTTGGTAACAATGATGATTGGAGAAGCAGCCACATTCTGATGTTGGTCCAGATCGAAGGGTGGTGAGATGCCGAGAATGACGCGTGCTGACAAGGCAAGGAGGCTGGGAAAAGATGTGCAAAGGTGGATGTTACCTTCCCTGGCAGCACCTTTTCAGCAACGGGCAATTCATCACTGCATAATAATAAAGGCAGGATTCTCCGGACAAGGGTCTTCTCTAAGAGACTGCTGGTTCTCATACACAGTGCGGCCACTGGTTTTACACAGCCCTCCCGCGTACCTATTTGAAAATGCACTGGGATCTAATTAAAGTGGTCGGCCACACTTCTTTTAATTATTCATTACAGCCCCAGTACACAAAGACTCTTCCTAAAGTTAGAGTAATTGTCAAATAATGAGGCCTCATCCCCCCTTCCACTTCCTCACCAAACCAGGTGTAGGCTAGCTTACCTCCTAATCATATTAGCCCAACATTACTATGGGTGGCAGGAAGCGTGTGTGTCAGACTCAGATATTTTCAAAGAAGAAGCCTATTTTTAAATTAGATTAGTAAAACACTCGGACAAGAAGACACTCGTAGATACATGTCAGATCAATAGCTGGGTGCTGGTGCAGTTTTTGAAAGATGGAGTGCATCCATTTTCATTAAATTATATGCTCGTGTAGGATGGGTTATTGCTCAGCTATGAGACTTCAGCTAAGTCACATTAGAGCCAACATTAGGAGGGTGCATTACTTTTCAAAATAATAATAACAAATAAAAATTGTAAACCCAGGAAGAAAATCTGAGTGTGTGATTTCGGTCACATGCCAAGAAACAAAAATTTCCTAAATTGAATGATCTCAATTTTTTTATTAACCAAAATTATTATAAATAGATTTCAAATTGTTTGAGGTTATTTTTCTAACGGTCCTTGAAGTGCTTCTTAAGTATATGTATTTGCAGGTTCTGCCCGGTGGAAACCTAATAAGGGACTCTGGCCTCGACTTACATTTCAGCCATTTGGAATTCCGGACACTTCTGCATTCTCCTTCGGCATATTTTATGGTAAGCCAAACGTCATCTATTTGGAATCTATGATATTTCACCTTTGGAATGTGGGATTCCTTTTGTTGGACTGGTTTAAAAGAATCCTCTCCTCTGTACATTTTCAGGGTTTTAAAGAGGAACTTGGTCCAAAATCCACCACAATGTAGAAACAAGTGCTCACAACCTTTTAAAATCCTAACAGGCCATGGACCAGCCGAGTCCTGCAATTAAATCTTGACGTTAACAGGACACAGAACTGCATGTTTTTAATTGGATTCTCTGATGACAACTTTTCCTGCCGTTCTTCCCCACGGAGGGGTTGATGCTGGGTCTTATGCCTGGAGGATTCGAATTCCTCATTGACAATCTCTCCCAATGGGTGATGCTCCACTTAGTAGATTACTCCACACATAGTAGGCACTTGATAATTGTTCCTGGGGTTTATCATTTGGCTATTCATTTTCCATCCACTGTGCTAATAGCAAAAGAAACTCATTACATGTGTGCTAAGAGTCCTTCAACAGAACAGCACGGGGTCCCCCCAGATCCAGCCTTCAGACATGGCCCCAGGAACTCTGCTTCTGTTTGGGGAGCCCACAGATCTGCAAGCAGCTGCCACGCTGGGCTCCACCTTCCCACAGGGCATCATATCCCACAGGGGCCCTTTGCCGGCCCCACCCCCCATCTCCTTTCTTCTGACAAAGTACAGAATATCAATAGCATTTTAGGCTTAGAAAGTTCAAGGGTCAATCTTCAAGGTGCTTAAGGCAGGGGGAAAACTCCCCAGAGACTTGAAGACAAACTCAGCCCTCAATAGCCAGGCTGGTGTCCTTGGGGTGCCTGACAGCGAAGGCATCTCCAAGTCAATAGAGGCATCCCCGTGTGAAAGCGCCAGTGTTCCTCATGCTAATTAAACAAACCAATTATGGTAATTAACTGGCACAAATGTTTAAATGGCTGTGAATCAGAGTGAAGGGGGTTCCCACTTAGCCTCCACACAATTATCCTGGTAAAAATGGATTTCTAAACAAGAGTGTACAAAGCATTCTGATCACTTTCAAAATCTATGTATTGAAGCTCTTAAGAAAGATCTGCCATTCTGCTCCAGCCTTAGAGCGTTAAAGACAAGAAATATTAGAAAGAAACAAACAAACAAAGGGAGAAAAAGAAAACATACACCAAATTTGTAAAATCCTGCTACACTGACAAGGATGCTATGGGACGTTACTTTTCCCATCATTTCGTAATTCAAGAAATTCCGTTTCAGTGAAGGTCACCTTGACGTTAGGAAGGAAACAAGGCCTGAATGATATGCTAATGAGGACACATCTCTTTGGAAACTGTCTAAATGGCTGAATAGATATTTTTAGAGCAGGGCTGTGGTGAAAATAGTTTGCACCAAATTCTCTCTTTTTGTCTTCTTCCTAAAGAGAGTTGGTTGGTCAAGTGGATCCCTTGTTGTTGAAATTCAATCAAGGGCATTAAAGTGTAAACCAGTTGGAAAAACAAAGAGCTTTAGGGAAATTAGTTGCTTCAACAACAACAAACAAGCACTTGGTAATCTTCTTAGAGAAATTAATGAACAGCAAACCCCCCTCGACTGGGGAGAAGAATGATCCCTGGCTCTCAAAGCACAGGCCTGGGAGGTTTAGAGAGAAGGTGTGAATGAAGAGAGAAGGATTAAATCGAACTTCAGTGAGAACACAAAGCAATTTGGGGGATCTGAGAACACAGTGCACCCACTTTCTGATGGAAGAGTATTTTGGAAGGCCAAGGGGTCCTAATCCTTTATGCACATCTCCTTAGATTGAAGTTTGCTTAAGTGTTTTATTTCTTTGCATACAATTAACATTCGAAGCTCTGAAATGCTAACCGACTTCAAAGAAGCCTCCTGGTCTCGAAGCATCTCGAGTGATCAAGCATGCTGCATTTCATCATCTTCCAAAGTTTTCTGATACTTTAAAATGAAATCTCATTTTTCAGAGTCTTGAAGGCCTTACAAACACTCAGAGAAAGAAAAAAACACCTTCCCCACTACCAAACAAACAAACAAAGCACCCCATCTCCTGCATGACAGGCCAGAACCTTATCTTCTTTTTGTTGGGCTTAACGTTGATAAGTAAATCTCCTATTTTTACTTGCAGTTTGATCATGTTCCTTACACTCCTCTTTTTGATTTAAGATGCAAATCATAACCCTGAACTACAAGCAGTGTCTTGTTTTGAAAAATATTTATTTGGAAATAACTTCAAATTCACAGAAAAGTTACAAAACTAAAAACATTATAAAGAACACCCTTTCCCCTTGGCCTAGATTCACCTACCGTTAGCGTTTTTTTCTCATTGCTGTATCACTTGTGCATATCACACACACACACACACACACACACACCGAATTTGCTTCTTTAAACTACTTGAGAGTACATTGCACACCTCAAGTTACATACCCTCAGATGCTTCGGTAGGGGTCCCCTAAGAACAAGAATATCTTCTTACATAACCACAATATAGGGTTCTTATATAACCACAACCTCCAGTAAACTTAACCTTGATACAGTAACTTTTATCTAGTTGATCATTTGTGTTTCAATTTTGTCAGTGGACCCAGTAATGTTCTTGATAGCATTTTCCATCTTGCAGTACAAGACCTGATGTAAGATCAGGTGTTACATTTGGTTGTCATACCTTTTTTAGTTTGAACAATGTTTTTAAACTTATATAAATTTTAAGCATTCGGATATTTTTAGCAAAAAATGATTAGATTCAATAAATGACTGCATTATTTAATTTAGATACCTAAAGTTTAAGTTTTTGCCAACATTTGTCATTGATGTATGTGGAACCCAAGAATCAGGGAATAACAATAAGAACAGCAATGACAGTAAACCATTATTGATGGCTTACTACATGCCAGGAGCTCTGCTAAGCGATTTATATGGACTCTCTGTGTGATTGTCTGTTCTATCAAGGCTTCCTTTTCTCTCTCCCAACACAGAATGAAGGGGTTTCCAGAAATGCTCAGGATCCCCCTTCTCACCCCTTCCAAGAACCTCAGCATTTGAAGCCCACTTCTGCAATTCAGACCTGGGGTCGTGCAGGCCATGAAGGAGGTCCAACACCCCAGGTCTTTAACTCTAACTAGTAGATAAAACAGACAAAGTTGAGGGGACAAGTGCTAGGAAGAAAAACAAAGCAGGGTCAGGGAAAGAAAGTCAGATGGAATGGGAGTGGGAAGTCTATTTCATTTAGGGAAGTCAGGGAAGACCTCTCTTATGGGGGGCAATGGAAAAGAGGCCTGAAGGCAGGAAATGAAAGTGTGATGCCTGTGGATATCTGGGGGAAGAGCAGCCGAGGGGGAGGAATCAGCACGTGCAAAGGCCCTGCAGCAGGACCAGGCTTGGTGTGCATCAGGCCCCGTGGGGAGCCCAGCCGAGGCTGGAGCACAGTGACCTGGGAAGAGAAGGATGGGAGAGGAAAGAGCAAAGGTGGCATGGAACAGCCAGGGTGAAGACTTGTAGGTCATAGTGAGGACTTGGGCTTTTATTCTGAGTGACATGAGAAACCATCACAGAGGCCTGAACAGAAGAATCTTTTTAAAGGTTGTGATGTAGAAGCAGGTAGAAACCAGGAAGCTATTAGAAGGCTATTATAACAATCCAGACAATCGTGGTGGCTTGGACCAGTAGCAGTGGGATGGCTATGTTTTGATGGGAGAACTGCCATGCTTTGCTGATGGATGGGATGTGGGTATGAGAGAGAGAAAAGGGTTAGAGATAGCTCCAAAATGTCAGGCCTGAGCAACGGGGAGGACAGACTTCTCATAGACAGAGATGAGGAAGGTGCCGGAGACAGTTTTGGGGAGAGGATGAGATAAGAGTGAACATCAGAAATTCATCTCTGAACACACGAAACCCCCATTAGACACCCAAGTGTCTGTCAATGCAAGTGAATCTTCATCCCAGACTCTGATATTTGAGGTCAGTCGAGCCTTGAACAACATGGGGTTTAGGGTCGCCGACCCACCTCCAGGCAGTTGAAAATCCACATATAACTTTTGACTTCCCCCAAACTTAACTACTGATAGCCTGCTGTTGACCAGAAACTTCACTGGTAACATAAATGGTAGATTAACACATATTTTTGTATGTTATATGTACATCTACATACATATTTTGTGCATTCATGACATAACTTTTTCTTCCTTTTTTTTTTTGATATTTCTAGGCTATGTGGATCAGCTGCGACTTTTTTCAAATTGCTGCAAATCTCCAAAAGTTTTTCCAATTTATTTGCTGAAAAAAATCCACGTATAAGTGGACCCACGAAAGTCAAACCCGTGTTGTTCAAGGGTCAACTTTTATCAAACAGGGATGGAGGGCTTCGCTGGTGGCACAGTGGTTGAGAGTCCGCCTGCCGATGCAGGGGACACGGGTTCATGCCCCGGTCCGGGAAGATCCCACATGCCGCGGAGCAGCTGGGCCTGTGAGACATAGCCACTGAGCCTGCGCGTCTGGAGCCTGTGCTCCGCAACGGGAGAGGCCACAACAGTGAGAGGCCCGCGTACCGCAAGAGAAAAAAAAAAAAAAAAAAAACAGGGATGGGAGATGTTCCTAGATTTTGATAGAAGTGACCCTCTGCTTCTTGTCCTGGCAGAGTTCACCCTGCTTTGTCCACTTGGAGCATTTTCAACCCCTTCCTGTCCCCAGCCCCACCCCCTTTCCCCAGTCTGTCCCAATTCCAGAAACCATCACCACATCCTTTTGGGTTTCTAGGTCCCTGTGCTGACAAAGCTTCTGGGCGAGGGGTAGTTTTCCGGTTCTCCTAATCTCGCTCTGTTCTTCTTCCCACACAGTGATTAAGAGGGGCAGGCTCTGGACTCCGAAGACACAGGTCGGAGTCCCAGCTCTCCCCTTCTGAGCTGTGACCTTAGACAAATTGTCAGACTTCTCTGAGCCTCAGCTTCCTTGTCAGTAAAATGGGGACGATGATGCTCAGACCTATCCAGAGAGCTGTAGCAAAGCTGTGATAAATCCGGGGCCACTGCATAGGGTGCATTTATGGAAAATGGGAGACGCCCATTTAGTGTTCCTCCCAGGGACACTATTCTGCTTGGTGAACAGAATGTGAACTAGATGTCAGCCCTACCTCGTCCCTCCTGGGCATCTCTGACAGGGTATCGTCTGCCCAAACCAGTCATACAGGTCCTAGAAATAAAGCTACAACCTTTAGAACATGATACGCGCTTGATATATACTCGCCAGTTTGCTAAGTGCTGTTCTCAAGGCAGCCCGGGTTCCTCCCCTGTGGTTATGGCCTTTACCCTGCTTTCCATGGCCCAGAAAGTTTCTTCTCTGAATTCAAACAAGGTAGCCAAAAGGAGTAGCTCTGCCCATCAGAATACCCAACAAAGAGCTGCCCCGCCCTTCCACAGAGGACAGGTCAGCGTTGGGAGACTGGATATTACCACTTACATTTCCATGTACCTGGTAGCAGCTGTCGGTATTTCTAAACTTGCAAAGAAAGGAGACTCATTTTCCCAGTTCCAGAAAATGGCTTGAGGCCTCCTGAATGCCCCCTTCAGACGGGCAGCTGGAGCAGGCTGGGGAGAAAGCAGCGCTGCGTGGTCTTTCTGAGGACCATCTGGGCAACTCGGCCTGTTCTGTGGCTACACCCGCCCTGCTTGTCATCCCCAATCATACTTGCTCTAATCCGTGTTTTAATTTACTCTGCTGGTTCAACACCCGTGCTGCCAGGGCGGTCCTTGGGGCCCCCTCATTCCTGCTGCTGATGACAAGGCGTATGCAAAAGGCACAATTATTCACCCACCAAGGTGACAGAGGAGGCCTCTGCCTGGGAATAGGTTTCCAGCTTCTAACATTTTCACGTCAGTCGCTGAAGCACTTTGCAGTTTGCAAACAATTCTATGGAGACCTTTTTTTTCTCAAAAAAGCATTTTGATCCTAGCAAGTGACGAGACTTCAAGTGGTGGACGGCTGGCTCGCCACTGATTCTGAAGGCCCGTCTTCAGAAGGGTGGCCACACGCTCCTCCTATCCAGCTGGATTATTGGATTTTTTTTTTTTTTAATCAAGTAAGATTCCCCCTCTCCCTTCATCTTCTCCTTTTCCTCCCAACCCCCAACCCCAGCCTGCTTGGCCTCAAACAAAGGAAAATATGTCAAGCCCGGCCTATTAATTCGCACAGATTTGGCATTGTTTATGTTCTCATGTGGACCACATTCCAAAGCACCAAAATAAAACAGCTCAAATGTAGCTTTCCGCTCCCGAGCCCATGATGTATTTCATTTGCTACGGTCCAGCCATGGTAACAATGCCTTTCATTTTCTTCTGGCCTAAGATGATTTTCTTTTTGTGAGGGACATTTTGAGAGAGAGAGAGAAGCAGAGACAGAAAAAGAGAGAGAAAAAGAGGGAAAGAGAGAGAGAGAGAAGAAAAGAAAACCACTTCTCTTTTCCTTTTCAGGGTATCATTTGCAATATAAAGCTAACCTGGGGAGTGCGGGGAACAATGGCGCTGCCCATAAAATGGTCCCCGCCGGGGGCCCGCATGCCCAATGAGGGTGATGTCGAGCTATTTAGTTCTTTGTCCTCCCATAATATCTACTTAATGCAGTTCAATAGCGGTGGATTGTTAGTGGCATTAAGGATTCTATTAAGTTCTTCCCAAAGCCCTGCTATTCTCCTCCAGCTGTTGAGAGCCTGAGGCTTTCAGCTGAGGCTGGGATAGAACCTTCCCAAAAGCACCTCTGCAAAATGGGTCTTCTTCAGGCTCAGAAGAACCACGCTGGATTTCACACCAGAGCCCAGCTCAGAAACATCTGCCTATGGCTAAGCAGAGCTGTTTTCAAATCCCACCAGGCCCCAAATTTGAATTTTGGGGCCCCCTTTCACATTCTATCAAATCTGTAAAATGCTTTCTCTGAAAACATTTTTAGAATATTTGAATCATTTTTCAGTTCTGCTTTAGTGAGAATAAATAACCCACTTTGTTCTGATTTATTGTTTAGGTACAATCGGACAAGAGTTCAATTTCAGACATGTTGGCATAATCCTACCTCTTTAGAAATTGAATTAAACATTTTATAAATTTGATCGTGCAGTTTTTCTTTTCATGTTTGGATGCCAATACTCTAACTTCATTTTTAGATAGGAAACATCGTGGGCCTTGGGCTGATGGTGAAATGGCTTCTACCCTACTGGCAAAAAGTTTTGCCCTAGACTGACTCCACATTATTCTCAGCCTGAATTAAGTCAGCTGGTGAGCCCCAAAGGCAGCCTTTTGATCTTTACTTGATACTTGATGCTTCAAGCTTACCTCCTAGGATCTGGGGAAACCAAATAGAGCCGAGTGGCTGGGTTCCCCTTTTCAGGGCCTAGGACCATACCTGGCACACAGGGGTGCCCTCTGCTTCCCACCCGAGGATCATTGATTAATGAGTTCTTGAGAAAGCCATCCAGGGATGCTTGAATGCTATTTCCCTCTTGACGCCCTACAGACACTCCGGGGCGTGGGTCCTGTTCTTGTCTGTTACGACAGGAAGGACAGGCAGAGCAGCCCTGGATGCTGTGGCATCCATCCGTGAGCTGGTCACTCTGTCCAGAATAGACAGAGAGAGGGAGGAGGGGCTGCAGGAGGACCAGCCAGAGGAGAGGGGGCCGCACCAGGATTTCACACAGTTGGCTGGAAGAGGCAAGCGCTAAGCTGCCTTTTCAACCACGGTAAACCCCGTCCATCTGGCCACCCTAAAACTCTGTTAGCTTGTCCCCCTTGCCCAGGGCTGATTAGGCCTCCTGAAGCAGAAGTAACGCCATCAATGGTGTAAACCCCGGCCACTTGAGGGTATTACATTTCATTTCATGCTTGACTTAATCAAAACTGGGGAAATGAAATGTACACCTTTTTGATGTTCTTTTCCCTGCTGTTTAAAGAGAAGAATCTTAACCCATTTGATCTTCACATGCACCCAGTAAATGACCAAATATGGCAAGCTGTCAGAAGCAGAAGGCGGCCAGTTGCCAGGCGGTGTTGGGTCACTGAGAAAGCACTTAATGCGGGCAAACTTAAGTTTGGAGCCCAGGGACTTTGTGGCAAATGTAGCATTTTCCCCAGCCAACCTGCAGTTAGGAACTTTGGAAAGAAAAAGGTGGGTTGGGGAAAGGATTCAGAAGGAGGAAGCATTGGCTGACACTTGCTTCTCCAGGCCTTTGGAATTTCTCTCCGGTATCACTTCTTCCTGGAAGTTTTTCCCACCCTCTCCCCAGTACTGGTGAAGAAGGAGGGGACTCTGGGGTCACTCCCTGTGTCTTTGGGCAAGTTACTTAACTTCTCTAGGGGCCTCAGTTAACTCACCTGTAAAATGGGGATGATTATATCAATCGTTTTGACCTCATTGGTTGCTATGAGGATTAAATGCTATAATGTATATAGAGGGCTGAGCAGGATGTTTGGTACATCGGAAGTTCTCAATAACTGCAGCCTATTGTTATTATTACTATATTGGTTACTGACTCCTATGGACTAAATTGTGCCCCCACCCCCCTGAATTCATATGTTGAAGCCCAACCTCCAATGAGATTATATTTGGAGATGGGCTTCTAGGAGGTACTTAAGGTTAAATGAGATGATAAGGGTGGGGTACAAATCTAGTAGGATTGGGGGACTTACCGGAAGAAAGAGAGATCTCTCTTTTTGCACTTGGACACACTGAGAAAAAGCCATGCAAGGACACAGCAAGATGGCAGCCATCTGCAAGCCAAGAAGAGAGCTCTTGCCAGAAATTCAGTCAGCCGGCACCTTGATCTTGGACTTCGCAGCCTCCAGGACTGTAAGAAAATAAGTTTCAGTTGTTTAAGTCACCCTATTTATGGTATTTTTTTATGGCAGCCCTACTGACTGATGCACCAACCTATTAGAGTTCTCTATTCTTGTTATTTATGTGTATATCTCCTTAATGAGACTCTTAAATTCTTTGAAGGTTGACCCCATGACTCATCTGGCTTTGTACACTAGGGGCTTAGCACTGTGCCTGGTATACAGTGGGTGATCAAGAATTACCTGTTAAATACATAAACGGGGGAACACAGTTTTGTGTGACAAGAGAGCCCTGGGCCTTTTCTTGTCCCACTCTGGCCACTTCTATGCTGTGACCTTCGACAAGTCACTTACCATCTCTGTGCCTCAGTCTTCCCATCAGGTTGGGTGGGATGATTTCTAGGATCTCAGAGACTGTGAGATTCTTCCTTTAATCAAAGACTAAGGTGGGAAGAGCAGGGTGACAGGGATGGTGGAGCCTAGAAGGAGGCTGCTGACTTCCCCCACCCCAGGCATCAGGAGAATGCTTGTAGATGACACTAAACTAGCAAAAGTTGCCAAGATGGTTCATTAGGCAGCTTGAGCTGGGGTCAGGAGGATGCAGGCTCAGGACTGTTCAAACACAGGTCTCACTCGGTGGGGCTCGAAGCTCTGGTTCCCGTCTGCCCTGTGGGGCTGGGGAAGGAGTGTGGAGCTTCCTGTCCAGAGCTCAGGGATGCAAGGTCAGAGTGCAGACCTTCTGGAGTCCTAAGTGCAGAGTTGGCCAAAACAGATATGGTTGTCCATCTAGTTGGGTGCTTTTCAACAGCCATGAATATGGCAACACCAGAAGGAGGTTGCTTGTTAAATCCCTGTGCCCCAGCCCTAAGCCCTGCCTTCTTAACTGGCTTAGTAAAGGGGTGCTCCAGCTTGGGGATTTCTACCAGGCCTCCCTGGAGAGCCAGGAATGCTTCCTGGATATGCCCCTACCCAACCAGCCTTGCCTGCCACTAACTCACTCGTGACCTTGGACCAGTCATATCGACTCTCTGAGTCTTACTGTCTTCATCTTTGAAAGGAGCATGATTAACATTTGCCTCTCCGGGGGGGGGGGGTGTTGGTTTGCTTGTGAGGGCTGCTTCTCTGTAAGAGCAATGGACCACTTTGCATCCATCAAATGAAGATGCCTCTGATGTAAGGTTAGGTTAAAAAAGAACTTGAAAACCAGTATACAGAGCATAATGCTGTTTTTGTAAAATGTGTGTGGAATGCACTGTGTGTTCACGTCACATCACATTTATATGTTAAATATCTATAGAAGCATGGGCTCTGGGAAGCGGACTGAGTTCTAATCTGGACTCCCACTTAGTAGCCTCAAGAAGTGGGCAATTAATTAACTTCACTCTTGCCTCCATTTCCTTATCTGTAAGATTGGGTTGATACGGATACCTACTAACCTCATATGGTTGTTATAAAGATTGAATGAGTCAGGGCTTCCCTGGTGGCGCAGTGGTTGAGAGTCCGCCTGCCGATGCAGGGGACATGGGTTCGTGCCCCGGTCTGGAAAGATCCCACATGCCCCGGAGCGGCTGGGCCCGTGAGCCGTGGCCACTGAGCCTGCGCGTCCAGAGCCTGTGCTCCGCAACGGGAGAGGCCACAACAGTGAGAGGCCCGCGTACCGCAAAAAAAAAAAAAGATTGAATGAGTCAATCCCAAGTAAGGTTCTCAGCACAGGCTCCTAACAGATACCCAGTGAAATGTGAGCCGTTCTTAGTTACGTAGAAGCATTTTTTTTTTAAGTCAGACAGGAGATCACCCAAATGACAACCATGGTCACCAAGCACTTCTGTATTACATAATTGCCAGGCAAACAATTTTTTTTCTTCAGGAAGAAAAATAACACAAAGATGGGACAGGGCTTATATCCTTTTAGTATGGAAAGATGTCCAAAAGCAAATGGGTAAGAGAAAAAGCGAGCTCTCTAGCAGGCCGCGTGGTGGGAACTCCTTTTGCCAGTAATAATGAGATGTCGGTATGCACAGAGAGACAACTCTGAAGGCCAATAGATCCCCCTCTCACGGTGATCACTTCAGGAACAAGACTGGGATTGGAGGGAGGCCGGCGAGGCAGCCAGAGCGTGGAATCTGCACTAGCATCCTACGTGCCACACTCGCTTCACCCAACCCCATGCCTGCCCAGCGGGGCGAGAGTCTACGAGCTTTCATTTATTACACTCTTACACTTCTGTATTGTTTTAGTTATTTTGACAATTAGTCTTTATTTCTGTGTTGGGTATTATTCTTTATAATAACAAAGAATTGTTTATTTAAACAGTATAGTAACTGTTTTGACAATTATTCTTTATTTCTGTTTGTTTCTATTTTATTTCATGTTTATTTGATTTCTGTTAGAGAAATATTGTGGATTTCTTTAAACAGGGTGGGGTATCCATAAATATGTAATGCAATCATTCTAATCATATTTACTGCTAATGTCATTTATCCATTTGGATCCCAGGTATAGAGTTGCTGGCCCCCATCCCAGGCCCATGGTGCAAACTAACACCGGCATCCAGTCCTTTTGGAGCTCTTGCTGTGTGCCAGGTCCTGTGTTGTCACAGGGATTAGCTCAGCTAACTCTCTACTGGTCTTCTGTGTAGGGTCTGTAAATATCCCCATGTTGAAGTGAGAAAATATGCAGTTCAGAGACCTCAAGAGACTAGCTCGGGGTTGCACAGCTAGTAAGAGACAGAGGTGGCATTTAAGCCCTTGGAGTCGGACCCTGGAGCCTGCGCTTTCAACAGGTACGGGACCCTGCTCTACTCAGCCCAGATTTATCCATATACTTACATCTTCAACTATCCTGCTTTGGGGACCCCTGGCACTTTTTTTTTTCTGGTGGAGCCGTATGCAACCAAATACCCCGCCAAGAAAATCCCAGTTTCTGCCTCATCCCTGGGCTGCGCCAGTTTTTTTTTCCCCCCTTTGTTAAGAGGCCTCATTTCTGACTTGATGAAAACATTTGTAATAGATAATCAAATGCTGATATGTTGCAGGGGACAATGCCTTATTTGTTAAATATAAATGAACATGAACACGGGGCCTCAGTGCCAGAAAGGCAAAGGGTTTGAGGCCTTTTCAGCGGCACAGGCTGAGCCCGGGAAAGAAAGCCAGGCGCCTGTAAAGGGTCTCGCCTAGGACGGTGATCGTCCGACAGCTCTTGTGTGACAAGATACATAGTTTCTTTTCAGCAACAGGCAGATTATCGGTTACTATAGTTTCCCTAATGCTCAAATACAGCTCAAGCCTAAGCTGAACAGAATAGGTTAAAAGGTGCCGAATTTTGGCCCGGGAAACCACTGTTGAGAATCAGACACCAAACAAAGCAAAAAGCACATCTCCCTGGGCTTTGATGTCTTTTCTGAGGGATGTAAAGTGAGAAAAATACAACCGGTGCTCAGGCCAGGGGCTGGATGGGGCCCCTGTGACAATGGCCGGCCGATTGGGAGTTCAGTACAATGCCCAAACAATGTCCCCAATGCCAGGCGTCCCCGGCTGTGCTGTTCCTTCACAAACACCCTGCTGGAAACAGCCTTTTAGCCCCCAGTTTCTTAGAAAGTTCCTGCCTGCCTCCCCAGCCCAGCTAAACCTCCTCCCTTCCAAACCCGACCCTTTGACAAGGTCCCTCCTGAGAGAGGCGACTTTCTCATTAAATGCCACCAGCCGCCCCCAGTCCAGTCCCTGCAACACAGCCACCCAGAGCATCATTCTTCTGCCTGCTTTAAAATTTCCTAGATCTGCATAAACATCCTTTCTCAACCTCTGAAAAGAGGGACGCTCTCTCCCTTCCAATAATTCATTGCCTTGTGTATCCCTTGAAGGTGACAGTGTGACGTTTTTCCATAAACGGGATTAAATTAACCACTATTTATGCCAGCGACGTGGGTGCCTCCTCTTCTGCTGGGATCTGTTTATTTCATTGTGCTTTTTATTTCAATTTAGGGAGCAAGATAAATGTGCTTTCGCATTTGGAGATCTCCATCCATCACTGGTCGGCTGCATCTGGGAAAATAAGTGAGGGGGAGATTATGGGCAAGGGAGAGAGAGCTAGCAAGCTGCAAGCTCACGCATGGAGTTCTGAATGTTTTTTAGTGGTTGTTGTAGTATTGTGCTTCTCGTTGTCATTAGTTCTTTATAATGTTTCATGAAAAATATCTAATTGTAACAACTGTATTCCGAGCGTGAACATATTCCTTGAATTGAAGCACTCACAATGGCCATAGGATAACTGTCCTTGAATTTGAGCCCTTTGTGGGTTGTCAATAGGCTTACAATGTGCTGAATTAGCAGGCATATTAATGGGCAGATGCAATAGCAGCCATTCTTCAGCCTCAAATCTTCTTATGCAAATACCCCATGAATTCAGTTCAAAGAGCTGCCTTCGAAATGAGCTGATCCCCCCTCTCAGAAGGGACCCCGGGAGAAAGTGACATGAGAAAAGTTTAGACACTTGTTTTTATAACTGGACATGATCTTGTTATCATAATCTGATACTGGTCACTTGCATGGCCGGCTTGTAGGATTTTAAACCCTTAACAGAGAGAGATAATCTTGGCCTTTGTAGGAGTGTGGACAGAATCCCGGCGTGCAGGAAAGCCGGCAGTGAGAAGCACAGTTCTTGTTTTCTCAAACAAAACTTTTCATGATAAAAGCTTTTATCTGAGGATAATCACCCGGCTGGATTTCAGTGGTGTTGGTAAGGTTGGCAAAGGGCAGGAAAGGCAAATTTTTGAAAAATGAAAATAGCCAGTTCTTGAGATTACCCACAATCAGATGGAATCAGTTCTCAGAGTCCCTAAAAGAGCAGTTGGAGAGTTTTCAAAGATCGCAAAGAAAACCAAGTTCTGGTAACCTCTACCTACCCCCAGGCAAGATCGCAGAAGGATGGTAACATTTCTGTGGCACCAAAATGTGCCAGGCAGTTTTACTCTGTTTGTAGCCTTTTACACATATCAACTTGTTTAATTTTCACAAATACCCTATGAAGTAGCTACCATTTTTAGCCCCATTTTACGGATGAGAAAAACGAGGAAAGGGGTTAAGCTCTTTGCCCAGGCACTGAGAGGTAATTAAGCCCTCTAGGGAAAAATGTGCTGCACGCCCATCAACTAATTCTGCTGGGAAATGGTAATTCCCCCATGATGACTTTTCTCTCCAGAAGAATCTGCTTTCCACTGCCCACCCCACCCCCCACCCCGACCCTGTGAGCTGGGTAGCCTAACCAGTATAAGGGTATTTGGCCAGTTGGCCCCTATAAAGTGTTCGTTCCTCTTTGACGCTGTTATATGATAAATTTGCATTTATAAAAATATTTTAAAGGAGAATATAAATGTAATAGTCATGCTCCTTTATACCATAGCACTATAATTGTATCTAGGACTGAATTTAAAGGCCACATGGAAGTTAAATACACTGAGATGGCACATTACACACTGAAAGTCAGTTATGTTGCTTAACAGGAAGTGAGAGATTGTGTGATATTATCATTAATGGTAACAGCAGACATTTTCTATTTGTGCATTTTTTACTCGTTTGTTTACTGAGTATCAACTCATTTATTCCTTATGCTCACACTGGCAAGACGGGAGGTTTATGATTTCCATTTTACAGCTGAGAAAGTTGAGACCCAGATAGGTTCAGTAATTTGTCCAAGATCAAGAAGCTGAGATTTGAACCTTAGACATCTGGCTCAACCCTCAGTCACTCTGCTACATGTCAGTCCAGATGGTCCAGCCACCCTGGGACCCACCCTGGGTACAGTGGCTGCGTTTTCCCTTAATCTGCCCTGACATTGCCACTCCCAACGGTTTCTCCGAATTCGCCTTCCCCACAGCCAAAGTGAGTTTCGTCAGATTTCTTGCCCCTTTGCTCCCCACCTCTCTCTGTAAGAGTTTTTGGTTCGTTATATTATAGCCTTGCATTCCCCACATTGTGTGCGTGTGTGTGTGTGTGTGTGTGTGTGTGTGTTTGGTGTGGAGGATGATTGTGGGGAGGAGGAGGGAGAGAAGAAACAGAATGATTGACCATCAGGGAGCCTGAAGGAACCAGAGGCAAAGAACTTGCTCAGGGTCTTGGATCTGGGTCAACCCCTCCAAGATACCCTCAGGCAAGAGCCATCCCCACCCCAGACTTAGGACCCTAAAGGTTTGTTACCTTAAAGAATTAAATGACAAAAGGATGAGACATATCTATGCTTCCCAGAATATCAGTATAATGATAATTACAGCAGTAATAACAATAAAAGATAATAATAAAAGGCACTAGATGCTTTACCATGCCCCAGGCACTGTGCTAATGTGTGGATAATTCACTAGCCCTAGATAGGACAATGCAAAGGAAGAAAATACCACAAATATGAAATAAAATAAGCAGTTTTGGGGAACATAGGACGGGGTAGGGGAAAGTGAATGACGAATGGTGAATTAGTCTGCTTATGCTCCCATAACAAATACCACAGACGTAAACAACAGATTTATTTCCTCATGGTTCTGGAGGGTGGACATCCAAGATCAAGGTGCCATCAGGGTTGCTTTCTCATGAGGCATCTCTTCCTGGCTTGCAGACAGCCACCTTCTCACTTTGTCTCCCACATGACCTTTCCTGTGTGTGCTCCCAGAGAGAGAGAGAGAGAGAGAGAGAGAGAGAGAAGGAGAGAGCATTCTGGTGTCTCTTCCTCTTCTTGTAAGGTCACCAGTCAGATTAGAGCCCCGCCCTAGTAACCTCATTCAACCTTAATCACCTCCATAAAGCCCCTGTCTCCAAATACAGTCCCATTGGGGATTAGGTCTTCAACATATGAATTTTGGGGTGACACAATTCAGTCCATAACAAATAGGGGTTCTGGGAACACTTATTAGAGATGGTAGCATCTGAGGCTGAATGAATGATTCTAACAAAGAAACTACAAATAGGTAAACTGGTTTTGTTTGGCCTGCACAGTGTTTTAAAAACAGAGAGAGAAAACACATCAATACCTGCATTTTCAACTTCCTTTGAAAAACTGAAAGGTCTGGCAACTCTGGGCCAGCCTTCCTAAACAGCAGTAGCTGGCTGGTTGGTGCTTCGTATAGGCACCAAGTTCACTTTTCCAAAGTCCCCACCACTCCCTATTGTACAGGCCCACGATTTCTCATCCAAAACTTTAGGGGTCAGATGTATCTCTGAATTCAGAGGTTTTTAGATTTTAGAGAGCTAATGCAGTACATATACTCTATTGCCTTATACCCCCAATTCAACCTGGGGCACCACCTCCCTAATCAATCAACTAATATTTCTGTAATAAAATATATTCACACTAAGTGGAATAAATAAAGGCTTTAAGTAGCCTCTCATCTGTTCTGATCAGTTTCTGTTGCCAAATAAGATGGCATCAGGATAGGCTTTGCCACAAACGATTTATAGCAAACTTGTAATGTCCAGGGACTCTGCAATTGGGAATTTTAGGCAAGGGGTTTGGCCCTGTCTCCCACCCACCCAGCCTGCTTCACTGGTCTGTGCTCTGACCTGGCCCCGACAGGCATCTGCTTTTAACTTCCGCTTCAACAGGTGAAGAGTAGGGGACAGTGTGTGGGGGGGAAAGAAGAGCTTCTAAGCACAAAGGCTTGGAGACAGGAAAGTGTTAGGTATATTTCAGAGAGGTATTTTCTGGCCAAAGTTGAATGAAACAGATTTTCTTTAAGACAATTTTGGGAAAGGGAAACACACTTCAGAAGATCCTTCAGAGTAAAAACTGCAGCGTGTCCCTTTCGTGGTCCTGCCTGGGTCTCCTGAAGCACGCTGCAGGCTGTGGGTTATGGGGATGGCAACTCTAGGTGATTCTGCAGAAGCCTGTATCTACACCGGCTCTTGAGCTTAGTGCAGTGAGGACGTGGGTTGCGCCCTTGGTAACAGCATCATCCAAATGTGGCAGCCCACAGCTTTGTTTGCTCTACACATGAGTTTGGACAGGTGAAGGTGCCAAAGAGTGATCGGAAATTAGCTTAACCAGACAAGTCACATGGACCCACTAACGTAATGAAAAACTCTGTTTACCATTTCAGCTAGGGCCAAAAAGAGGAAGGAAAAAAAATCCTGATTATTCCTTTATTGTTTTTCTAGCAACCCAAATCATGTTTTTTTACCATTTAAACAGACCATTTAAAAACATAATTCAGGTTGCATCCCTTTCCTGCTGGATGGCTTAACAGTGATGAACAAAACAGACAAAGGTCCCTGCCCTGGGAGTCTGGTCATCTGACTCCACCGATGGTGCCTGTAACCACATCAGGTAAGGGACTCTGAAGGCAACGGGTCCACTGTTAGTGCGCTTTCAAGAGGGGAAACTGAGGCATGTCTTGGGGAAGGATACGCCTTGGTCACTTATCCTGATTTGGCCACCTTGAATCACTTTTCAAGTGCAAGTCAAATGGTGCTAACTTCTGTCTTCAGTTTGAACAAACTGGAACATTCCTCCGAAGAAAGGTTACTCACTTCGTTTGTTTGGTTTGTTTGGTTGTTTCCTTGACCGTCGGTGTAGAAAGGATCTCTGGAGATGACTGTGGTTTCTATCACCATCTCTCTATGAGTACATGCCGTACTTCAGAGGGGGTCTCAACTTTCCCCAGAGTTTTTCCTGGAGGGTAATTGGAAACTGTGGTTAACGTAGCATGGCTTTTCAAATTGAGTTGAAAAGTTCATCAAAATGTCATTAATCTGCTTTATATAGCCTTTCTTGATTAAGTCAAACTTGTGTCTGCACGATTATTTATGAAGCAGAGATCTGGTTGGGGCTGTTTTGGCATCTGTGGCCCGACATTAGGTCTGAGAAGGCAATGAGTCCTTGATACTGGCGGGGGTGGGGCCTCTAAGTCCCACTCAAATGCCATCCCCGCCCACGCCCAGGCAAAGGAGACCGAACCAGCTACACAGACCATTTCTAACCGGTCGACAACGTTCGATGGAGAAGTTCAGTTGAGCATCTACGCTGTGTAAAGTATGACGGGAGGTGCCAAAAATAAGTCATCCCTTGTCATCTTGGGGTGACTATGTGGAAGAAACTTGCATATTTCGAGCTGGCACTAACCCACATTTGATTTCGCTCAGGCTGTCCTCTGGAAGTAGCCACCAAGGGAAAACTCTGGGCCCTGGGCCTGCCTTCCGAGCTCTGGTCTGCAGTGGGGTTGGCAGTGAACCCGGAACTTTGCTCCACAGCTAGAGTCATAACAATGACAGTAACGACAATGATGGCATCTACAGTACATTTCTATATGCTGGGCACACAGTTCTTATACTAATTAAAGTGGGATTATTAGCCTCTTTCCTCTGATAAAGAAACAGAGGCTCCAAGAAGTTCAGAACCCCGTGTGCAAGGTTCACTTACCCAGGGACTCAAGGTCAAGGTTGGAACCTGAATCTGCGTGACAGAGGATGTTATGGCACTTAGTTGCCATGACTGAGTTGTTTTGTATGTGTGTGTGTGTGTGTGTGTGTGTGTGTGTGTGTGGTTTGTTTTTGGAAGGGGTTTGCTCACAAACCAGTTTCTTTTGGGCAGAGAGGACGTTTCTCTGTCTAATTGCCCAGAGGGCCACAGACCCCCTCAGTCTGTGTGACATTTTTAATGACTTGGGCACAAATCACAAACCAGTGGCAACTTAAAAGGACATACACCCTATCAGGAGCCACACGACAAAGTGAGATCACAGGATCTGTGAAGACCCAAGGGAAAACTCCAGGAAAGAGCCAGCGAGTCTGAGAATGGGCCAGAACCGTGGTCTCCTGGAGGCCCCTCTCATCCAGCCACATACCCTGAGGCCACATACACCTCTGGGGGTTCTGAGAAGGAGGGAAACGGCCGTGTTCTGGAGCAGTTGCTGCCTTAGGCCCGGCTTTGTGTGACTGTGGTTGCCCTTGTTTGTCATGGTGGCAAAAATATGGCAGGTGGGGTGGCTGGAACTTCTGCCAGCAAGCTCAGCACATGGCATTAGACGGTATTTATATGGGTCAAGTTTTCCCTCATTAACAGAGAGAGAGAGAGGACGAGACAGAACCCGTATTTCTGGAGGTTCAGAAGCTTTAGCGGCTACCAACGGTGCTCTGGGCAAGCTGCCACCAACACCTCGGGACTCAGCCAGATCCTGTTTTATGAGTTTCTAGGTCCCCCAAAGACATCTTTATTAATGTCCGACTCTAGAGTGTGGCTTCTTAGGGTCCAGTTTCCCATATCTCTCCGATATATTCCACAGGGAGAGGAGGGATACAGGCACACAGACTGCTGGGTTTATTTGTGTTTGTTTTTTATGGTTTGAGCTGTTTCTTCCTCCTTTTCCACCTCCCTTCCCCTCTCCGTTCTTCCACTGCCCCTCGTCTTCTCCTTCTCCTCTTCTTCTTTCTTCTTCTTCTCTCTCCTCCTCAATATTTTCAGTATTTTTATAGGTTCCATATTATAAAACAAAATATATCACCCCAAGATATCAGCACATCGTTCTTGCCTGGGGGCGGGGGCCGTTCTATAAGATACACCGCCTTCAATGAGGTGATTCTAACTTTTTTTTTTTTTTTTTTTTGCGGTACGCGGGCCTCTCACTGCTGTGGCCTCTCCCGTTGCGGAGCACAGGCTCCGGACGCGCAGGCTCAGCGGCCATGGCTCACGGGGCCCAGCCGCTCCGCGGCATGTGGGATCTTCCCGGACCGGGGCACGAACCCATGTCCCCTACATCGGCAGGCGGACTCTCAGCCACCGCGCCACCAGGGAAGCCCCCGATTCTGACTTTTAATGACCGGCCTTGGCTTGACATGTGAGGGGCAGAAACCCCAATCTCAACTACTTGAAGCAAAAACAGAAATGTATTTATTGGCTCATAGGGCCAAGAAGTCCTGGGTAGCACTAGCTCCAGGCTGAACCTCTCCTCAGATGATGTGAACAGGACCTGGTCTCTCTCTTCTCTCCTCTTTGTTGGCTCCCTCTTCAGGCAGCCTCGCTCCTTAACGTGTGCAATGGCTTCCAGAGACCCCTGGAATGTTCTCGCATCCACGTCTGTCCTTTTCCCAGTAGTTAGGGCCTGACTCTAACTGGCTCAGTTTGGGTCATATGCCCATTTCTGAACCAAATGTTCAGAGGATGGGATATGGTGAGAGAGATGGAACTTTGCTGAAGGAAATAGGTTTGCCAGATTCTTCTACTGCAGAAGCTCGGAAGCAAGCAAGGATGCAAAATATGCATCAATATGCAAAATGTTCTTCTAGAACATCCTGATTGGCCACCTTAGCCACTAATTCATGTTCCCCTGAAAAATGGAACAAGTTGCCTATTTTGCTGGATTTTTCTTCTGACTTCAGGAAACTGTTGCTTTTTCTTCACTTAGCAAGGAAAGCTTAATCCAAAAATGTAAAACTGTATTTAAAAAAAAAAAAAACCTTTAGTTTTAACAACTAAGAAGTCTAAAAGGAAATACCATACACTGATGTTAATGTTTTCCACTCTCATGGAAATATTAACCTTTAAAGGGCAGCCACAGCCATCATTACTTTTGATCAGTGGGTCTCGACCAGGGACATTTTTATCCCCCAGGTGGTATTTGGTGATGTCTGAAGACATTTTGGGTTGTTACAACACGGGGGGGAGTTGTCCTGGCATCTACTGTGTGGAGGCCAGGGATGCTGTGAAACATCCAGCAGTGCACAGAACAGCTCCCCAGCAAAGAATTATCTGCCCCCAAATGCCAATAGGGATGAGGTTGAGAAATCCTCTTTTTGACCCTCACAGCATGTCTGTGGGAAAGAAGAACTGGGGACATGATGTCCTTGTTTGACATTGCCCAGAGAGGCTGTACTCACGAGGAAGGTATTTGGCTCCAAGAAACAGAAAATCCAACAGTTCCTTAAATAAACAGACATTTCTTTTTCTCAAATAACCAGAAATCCAGGGGCTGGCAGTAGCTGATGTTTATGTGCTCAAGATGCCACCAGAAACCTTGGTCCTATGCCTCTTCTCTGTCACCCCTACTGGGCTGGCTGTCATCTTCATGCGTGTCACCACATGGTTCTTATCGGGTTTCTGCAGCTCTCCAGATCATCCACTCAGAGCAGGAAGAATGGAGAACAGGCTTGGCACCAGTCACCCCTGTAGTTTTTACCAGGCAGTCAAAGCTCTCTCTCCGATACACGCTCTTCTCATTAGACTTCTGCTTACATTTCACGGACCAGAGCTGAGTCACGTGGCCACCTCTGGCTGAAAAGCATGCTGGGAGAGGGAGTAATCAGCTTCCCAGCTGCATAGAGGGAGACAGCCAAGAAGAGCATGTGGGGAACCAGCGCTGATCTAGGTAACCCATGGTGTCCACCACAGCGGATCAAGGACTTGCCCAAGGTCACGCAGCTAGTGGGTCAATCTAGGATTCAAGTATTTTGATAGGTGTACCAATCTAATTTTCCTGGGATATGTCAGGCTTTTTGTAATGCCTGTGTTTCCAGAAAGACAAAGCTTGTGAATGAACCCAGGAAAAGAACTTGCTCTTTGGAACTTCCACAAGTTCTGTTTAGCTGACCAGAAATTGTTATTTGTATCCCTACTGCCCTGGTCACCAGAAATCATGGGCCTGTTCATAACTGCAAGACTGCTGCTGATAATAATAGCAATAACTCAATCCCAAGAGTCCTGCAAAATAGCTAGGTGTCTCGGATCTCAGAAATAAGGAGCTTAAAATAATCAAAGTGTAAAATCCCAAACAAATTGCCTATCTAGAAACTCTCTGGGTGGAAATGAAATATCAAGACAAACAGATGCTACTTACAGACCAGTATTTTTCAGTTGCAGCCCGTTAGTGGGTGGCAAATTCAATTTAGTGATGACCAGCATTAAAGAATTATGGAATAGAATAGTATAGAAAAAAAAGTGTCGGAGTGCATTGCAGAGAGGAAGGTCAGTATAATTGTGCAACTTTGTTGCAGGGGTGTGTGTGGGGTGTGTGTGTGTGTGTGTGTGTGTGTACCACACTGCAATATAAAATGTATTTCTTAGTGTATGGGCCACAGTCAACAGGTTTGAAAAGAGCACTACATTCCCTTTGTCCAGAAATGAAAGGACAATGCAAGTAGAGGCAGAAACAGCCCTGGGACGCAGGCAAGGCTGGTGCTACATCGACTTAGGCTGTTAATGAATTGTCCTTCTGCTTCCTAATTATCTTGAAAGCCTGATCGAGGGGGGCTTTTTGCAGAAATCTAAATAACCTTCCTGCAACTCTCTGTCTCATTGGTCTGAGTGGCTAGTCAGCCCTGGCACCTCTGCAAGCCAGCTCTGGATAATTAGAGCTACTGCTATCAGGAGCACATTTGGTGTCACAATTCCCTGGATTCTGTCTTCCACAGCACCTCAGATTGATGGCCTGAGATAACTTGGTTGCTCGCCTCTGAGGAGTGGTGAGCTGCTTGGAATGTGAGGGATAGACAACTGGTGATCTCGATACCTTCTCCTTTAAAATGGGGGAGTTCTGGATTTGGGGGTCCAATATTCGTCCCTCCCTATCTCTGATTTGAATCTGTTTACATTCAAAATTAAGCGAGTTTAAAATAGCCTCTCTCCCAGCATCTTGCTTGCTTGCTTTGAGGTGCCTCTGGCTCTTCACCCAGACACTATTTTTTCTTCCCTTCAACGTTCCTCATGCAAGGCGGGGAGGGGAGGAAGAGGGCAAGGAAGAAAGATTCTTTGGGGAAAATCCCACCAATAAGCCTTCCCTGGGACACTAGGTACCTCATAGAGAATGAGAGCCCTTTGGACTTTAATTCAGATGTTTCAAGAACAGTGACCACCGCCCCCTGCCATCTCCTGTGGTTCTTGCATCCACGAAACCGTAGTAACAGCAACCGTCTAGGCTTCTCTGCCCAGAATACCATTGACCTCTGTTAAATCGCCGTAACTACTTCAGGTCAAGGGGAAACAAGAAAATATGCACCTTGAGCTTTGTTTAAGATCAGCAAACTGTAAGTGTCCTGTGCTCTTCTGTGACCTTAAACAGCGTAATTAAAGTCTACACACTAAAACTCAGACATATTAAAAAATGTCACTTTCTATATTTTCTATAACTGGCTTCATCTTTCCGTAGGGCGCCTATTCTCATTAATCCCGGTGTCTTCTAGGTTTAAGAGAGTCTCTTTTGGCGTAAATAGAAAATCTATTTAAAGTTCCTGACAGAACTGTTTCCTCCCTCTCCAACAATCTTTCTTCTCCTTTGTCATTTCCAATATGGCGTTGGGGTACAGGGGAAGCTTGCATACCCACATGGCAGCCAAGAGAAAGGGCAAATGCATACCCACATGGCAGCCAAGAGAAAGGGCAAATGACACTTGGGTTATTCTCTGGGGCCTCACTAAGGAGCCCTAGAGTCCACTGCATAGTGACTTAGTATCTAGTGGTGTGGCCCATTCCTTCTGGTCTGAGAGACATTGAGCTTGAGCCCTTTGATCATGGCCTCTAGTTATGAAGCCCACTGCTGAGGCCTTTGATCATGGCCTCTAGGTATGAAGCCCACTCTCTGGGGCTGGCCCACCTTAAGCCCCAGTTTCTCCTGGCTCGCTCTTTCCCACGACTTCTCTATCCCTTCAGCCTGGCATGTGGGAATTTGGGGTCCCCTTGCGTTGGCTATGGGCAAGCAGGGCCTCTGCTCATGGCTCTTCACCTTGACAATGTCCTTGGATCCTGTTGTTCCAGGTTGGGCATGACCATACTGGGTCAACCTCAAGCAGCTGAAGGGATGTTCATGCTTCCTGTCAGGTGGGAAACTCTGTGACATCATCAACCCCATTCCCTCTAGGCTATGTGTATATAAAGCTCTATGTTCACACCTCCAAGCCAGCTCTTGATATGCAGAGGGGAGACTGGAGTGCCTCTTTTTTCTCCAACAAGGATCATTGTCTCTCCACACACTCAAAAGGGTCTAGTTTAAAACGCAAAGCTGGTTGGTGATCTCTTTATTTTGTCCTTCTCCTAAAGCAGTAAATTCACAGATGGGAGGAAACCACAGAAAGACTGGCAGGTAGGTATCTTTGATTACCCTGTAGAGGGTATATTGGTTTCATATCTAAAAATATTTTTATGTTGCAACTGAGTGATGGTGCGTGGGGTTTCATCTTACCAGTCTCTCTACTTCTGTGTATGTTGGAATTTTTTCCATCATAAAGAGTTAAAAATAAATAAGTAAAAATACATATGCCCATCCCATGTAGAGGAGGCATCCGTTGTCAGGTCGAGAGCTGAGAATAGCTACTCCACCTCAGCAGCTGGCAGAAGTCTGCAGCTGAAGTTTGGGCTGGACCTGTCACAGCTCTGCCCTAAGCCACTAGTGGCTCCTGCTTCATCAAAACACCAGGGGAAGGCCCTAATTTAGCCAGATTTAATTTTCAACTTTTATAATTCATTTAAAATTTGATCAAGGAGTTAATTTATGACAAGGGCAAGGGGTGCCTTGCCAGCTCATCTGGTGGGCAAAGGCATTATAACTTAATTTATGGTTAAGGCAGCTTGTTATAATTGAGTGCAAAAAGGTGGTTTCTCATCTGGAGTTTGGAGGCCTGAGGTGAGTGGAGAGAGGAGTGGGTGTCCCACGTTTTCATCTGGGAGGCGGGGATGTGGGTGCTTGTGCAGGCGGCAGCAGAGTATTAGTGCAGGGTACATTTTGATCAAATGCCACCCATCAAAAGCTTGTCAAGGGGCTAAGGAAACACAGTGTGGCAGCTCTACACCCAGGACCCAGGACGTTCCAGGCTTCTCCCAGGGCCCCCGGGGAATGGGAGCATCTTCCCGAGCAGGGAAGGGAGGAGAAGGTAGCTGGAGTTTCTGCCATGTGATGCGGGTGCCTCCTTCCTGAAAAGTAATGGGAGAAAACTTGGAGGTGTTAGTGACAAAGCTGGGACGTGCCAAGAGCTTTGAATTTATTTAATGGTTCAGGACTTAGCAGGTGTGTATGGGTGTGAAGGTACGGACAAGCAGATGTAACGATGAATGTGTGATAGTGTGGATGTGGACGGATGTGGATGCCTGTGTGCAATTGTGTATTTATCAGTAAACGTGTGTGTGTGAATGCGGGGGACATGTGTGTATATCTGTGGATGTGTGTGTTGTGTAAGAACTTGGGAGAATATATGTGTATCTGTATGTGTATATCTATGAACGTGTGTGTATCTGTTTGCGTCTAGATAGGGAAGTTAAATATATTTATGAGTGTGTTTCTGTGAATACATATGACTTATGATGTATGTCTGGCGGTGGGGGAAATGTGTGTGTATCTGTGAACATATGTGGTCTGTGTGGATATGTGGATCTGGGTGGAACGTGAGGACCTGAGGGTGTCTCTGTGAATGCGTGTGTCTGTATGTCTATGAACAGGGGAATCGTGAATCCACCTATGCAGTGAGTATATGCGTGGGGATGTGTGTAGACTTGGGAATGTGCCCCCATGTGTGTGAACAAGAAGACTGTGTATCCACATACTATATGTGCGCCTGTGTGTCAGAATGCGGGGGCTGTGTGTGTATTTGTGCGTGTATGTGAGTAGATGTCTGTGTATATGGAGACTGGGAAAATTTGACTGTATCTAACAATGTGCCTGTGTTAATGTGAATGTCTGTATACCTGTGAATGCATTTGAATAAGGGCATTGTGTAATATCTGGGGATATATGTGTCTGTGTGTGTGTGTGAGCTACGTGTGAACTCGGGACGTGTGTGTTTGTGTGTCTGTGCGTGGTGTGCCTGAGTGCGTGCTTGCACACGTATGTGTTATGAGCACATTGACTGCAACTGTGCACAGCACCCCCGGGCCCACACGATGGCTGAATCTGGTATCGGGGTTTCTCTTGACAGCCTCTTGCCATCTTCCTCATTCTTTTCCTCTTTCACAAATATTTATGGAGACCTTGGAAATGTCAGGCCCTGAGCTGTGCTCTGGGAACCCAGCTGGGGCCCCACCTGCACCCAGACCATGAACAGACACCCTCTCTGTGCCCTGAAGCTTCCCTGTAAGTCCCGAGGCCAGACATGCCCTGGGTCAGCTGCCCAGGAGACCAAGGGGTTCTGGCACCCTCAGGAAGACATTTGCCTCGCTGTCACTGCTACCTACCGTCTCTCTGTGCCCCTTCCCACAAGGCACCAGTGCCCTCCTAGTCCTCAGTTTCTTGGGGTCACTTGTCTGATTAGCATCCTGATAATGGATAGCGTATGTGATCAACACATGGTACCAAGAGGTTATTGTTATATCGTACATATAAAAGATAACTTCTGTGGGGCACTTGTTCTGTGCCTGGTACCACACTTAAGGCTCAACAAGCATTATCTCATTTAATCCCCCAAATATCCCATGAGCCAGGACTTATTATCCCCGTTTAACACAGGGGTAGTCGAAGCCCAGAGAGGTGCAATGACCTGCTCAAAGTCACACAGCTCACAAGTGGCCACTCAGGGATTTAAACTCAAGACTGTGGAATGCCGGGGCCCGTGCCATGGTATGGGGTCCTGGTCATTTAATATGTGTCCATCGCTCTAGGCCTTCCTAAGTGTACCCTCAGCAGAACTTCCCAGGTCCACTCTGATCCGCCCATCTGGAACAGCTTTCCTGATGTTTCCTCAGCGAGCCTCTTGCCTTGGGCCAAGACTTAGCCCAAGACTCCAAGGATTAGAAAAAAGGGCCCCCCGTGGGCAGCTTCAGGCCAGAAGGAACAAGGCTTGTGAGCACTGTGCTGTTGGTCGCCGGCCCCCTCTGGCCCCTCTGTTGGCATCCCGGTGCAGTGAATGCTTGCCCACTGAATGTGGCAGCCCTGGCCCAGATCCAACTGCACCCTGCTCTTGGCAGGGCTTTTATCCTGTGCTCCCACCCATCCAAACCACAAGCGCATCCTCTAAGGCACAGCTCAAATGCAATTTCCTCCGGAAAGTCTTTTTGGCTTCACACGGGCCCCTCTGAATCCTTGGCCTCTCTCCCTGCTGTTTATACATCTCTCAGACCACGGGCCGCTCTCTACTTTGCATTAGAGCTATTTGCAAGTGAATCTCGGCCTCCCTGCTAGACTGTAACAAAGGCTCATTCACCTTTGTACCCACCCCCTGCGCTATTATTACCACTACTAGTATTGGCATGCTAATAATTCTCCTTGAGAGCTTCCTAGGAGTTTGGCACTGTATTTAGAGCTTTATTAGCTTTATTCACATTTAACCCGCAGAGGAGCCCTGAGAGTAAGGACCGTTACCATCCCCATTTTATAGATGAGGAAACTGAGGCTCAGAGAGGTTCAGTCACTCATCCAAGATCACACAGCTACTGAACGACAGGGCTCAGGCTCAAACTGAAGGACCCGTCTGGTTCTAACATCCTTGCATTTCACCACCACTGAACAGTCTCAGGAGTGTGTTGATGAATGACTGTTTTTCTGAGGATGTTTATACTTTGAAAGAGTACTGAGTAGAGAGAACAATGCTTAACCCACAAGAATGAATCTAGTGGTGGGATGGCTGGCGCTGTGGCTTGGGTCGGGGGCAGGGATTTGGACCAGAGAAACCTTTTGGGGGCCTTCCCAGCACAGCTCACAGGAAACTGCAGGATGGCAGGCTGGCCCGGGTCCCGCTCTCCATTTCTAGACACCCCCTCTAAATCGGATGTTGTGACACGCTTCCTTTAATGTGGGTCTGGGACAGAGTTGAGCCATTCGATTGCATTTAATGTAGCTGTGGTTTTTACAGCCACGTGCCCTGTCCTCGGCTGCCCCTGGCCTCTCTCTCCCGCAGGGCCTCAGGGTAATGGGCATATTAAATAAATCTATTACATGAATCAGTGAGACATTCTTGGGCATCCTCATTACAGCTTTGAGAAAAGTAGAAGAGGCACAGAGTTCTGGAGTGTTACCCCACGAACATCTAAAGCGCCGTTGTGTTTCTAGGATGCAAAGAAGGAGGGAAGGGAGGATGGGAAAGAGCCCTATGCAGGCTTTGCCACGTTCATGGCCGCCACCGGGCCAGGGTCCGTGGTTCTCCTTACCCAAGTGGACTCGGGTCTGCCATGTGACGCTCAGGAAACGACCGCCAGATGAAAGATGTTGACTAGGCCACTCTGTCCAGTTTTTCTTTTCAATCACCTCAGAGTTCTTCAGCCTCGCACTCTTGACATTTTTGCTGGCTCATTTCCTGTTGTGCGGTAGGGCAGTTCCGTGCCTTGTAGGAGGTTTAGCAGCATCCCTGGCCTCTATCCACTAGATGCTGGTAGCAAACCATCACCTCCTCAGTGTGACACCCAAAAATGACTTCAGACATTGCCAGATGTCCCCAAGGTGGGTGAGGAGTGGGAGGGTTGGCAGAGGCCAGGTCGCCCCTAGTGAGAACTACCCATCAGAAAACTAAGCAACAGAGCAGTAGGGGCCCCAAAGAGGAAAAGAATGAAAGAAAATGCTCTTGGATTTTCCTTTCCCTGAAAGATCCAGAGCCCTCACACCTGGGAAATGCCCTTTGGTGAGACCCAATGCCTGTTTTGGTTGTATCCTGTGAGTCCCTCTCTGGTGGGTAGTGAGGAGGATTCAGAGGTACTTGTCATGACGGGGCAGCCCCATCTATTCTGTTCTGCACACACTTCCTGAACACCTACTGTGTGCCAGGCTTCATGCTAAGTGAACAGAGGCTCCTGATTCATCCTCAGAAAACCAGATAAAGAACAAAGAGCAGACATGGGGAATAATAATTAAAATCACAATAGCTGATATATCCTGGGCATTTATAAAGGAATGAGTATTTTACAAGCTGGATCTCCCTAGGAGGTTGGTGCTTTCGAGAAAACCCCGGGGCCAGAAGTTTTAAGAAACTTGTCCAAGGTCACACAGAAAGAAAAGTGAAGGACCTTGGCCTAGGACCCAGCAGGACTGGGCTCCAGAACCTGTGGGCTTTTCTTTCTTCCATGCGAAAGGGCTGAAGGAATAATGTGCAAACATCCATATACCCACCACCTAGATTCTACAGTTACTGTTTTGCTATCCTTGCTTTATCACATATCCATCCTCTATCCAACCATCAATCCATTTAATTTACTTCTGTGTGTGTTCATTTCTTTGTGTGTGTGTGTTCATTTCTTAGTAAATTGCAGACATCAGTGCACTTTGTCCCTAAGCATATCAGCCTGCACATCAGTCACTAGGGTTTAATATTTGTTCACAGCATTTTTTAAATACAATTTACATCCAGGAAATGTGTAAACCTTAAGAATGCCAGTACGTGAGTTTTGCAAATGTGTATACCTTTGTAACACATGCCCCCTATCAAAATAGACCACATTACCATCTCCCACTAAAGTTCCCTCCCGGGTCTTCCAGTCTATACCACAGAAGCAGCTAACTCTTCCAATTCTGTTTTCAATCATGAATGAATTTAGCCTGTTCTAGAACGTTTTTTTAAAAAATGCACTCATAACGTATGTGTATACGTAGGTGTAAGGCTTTTCACCATACGTCATGTTTTTGAGATGCATCCATGGCATTGCACGTATTCCAGCAATCCCTTTTATTGCTGAATTCCATCATAAGACTGTACCTCAGTTTGTTTATCCATTCTCTCGTTTATGACCATCTAGACTGTTCCCAGATTTTGGACGATTATGAATTAAATGGCTGCGCCCGTTTGTAACAGATAAATGATCGTTAAGGACTTAGCTTTTGGTGGACATATGCTTGTATTTCTCTTGTGTAACTACCCAGGACTGGGTTGCTGGGCCACGGGATAGCTGAGTGTTCCGTTATATAAAAAACCCACCTCACTTTCCCCAAAGGGATTGTAACATTTTACATTCCTATCAACAACGTCTGTGAGTGATAGTTTTTCCACAACCTTGCCAACTTTCAGTGTTGTGGTTTTTCAAGTTTTAACCGTTCTGATGGGTGTGTAGTGGTAGCTCAAGGTGGCTTTCCATTTGTATTTTCCTGATGACTGATGATGTTGAGCCCTTTTTCGTGTGTTCATGGGCATTCACAAATTCCCTCTCCTTTGTAAGCTATCTGTTCAAATCTTTGTCTTTTAAAAGGTATTTCGTTGTTTGATTTTGAGTCAGAGGAGTACTTTACGTACTCTCAGTATCAATCCTTACACAGATAGATAATTCAAAGTCGTGGTTTTAACCTCCAGGAGGTCAGAGGAGATGAAGAGACTTGGGGTGTTCAAGCTCTTCATTCTGCAGTAGGAGACACTCAGGTTGACATGAGTCAGATCCCCTCTCGCTTCCCCACCCCAAGCTGAAAAGTGTTCTGCACCCTTGGAAATAGACGGGGTAAGAGAATAAAGAGCTGGGAAGAGGAGAAGGAGGGGAAGAGGAGAAGGAGGGGAAGAGGAGAAGGAGGGGAAGAGGAGAAGGAGAGGAAGAGGAGAAGGAGAGGAAGAGGAGATTTTGGCGCAAGAAAGAAGTTGCAAGGAGGTAAACTCGGGAGGCTGTGTCCCGCAATCAGCTTTCCTTCTCCTGGAGGCCAGCTTCCATTCACGTGGAGGTTCTACAGACTCTTTTGTGTTGAGTTCTGTAGACTTGGGATCTGTGATAGTCATTTCTGCTGTTCAACAAATATTTCCACCTCTCCTCCTTCCTGATTCAAGAAAGGACTGTATTTCCTTGCCTCCTTTGAAGTTAGGCTGGCCATGTGGCTTTTTCTGGCCAGTGAAATGTGAGCAGAAGTTGACTTCTGGCAGAAAAATGTAACAACCAGTACAATCCTTGCTTCCCATGTTCTCTTCCCACAACTGCGGTGGGTCTGTGAGTGACAACCACGGGCAGAGCCCCATGCTGACATGAGTTCGATATGTAGCATTAGTATGAAATCAACTTTTTGCTGAGATTTTGTGGTTGTTTGTTACTGCCTCATAACCTAGCCTATCCTGATTGACAGAGGATTGCTACTTTCTCTTTCCATAGGCTGCTCAGGAGGTACGATGGAATTTATAGAAGGCAGCTTTCTTTCTCCCCTCCTTTAGCTGTATGCTTTCACGGTTCTGTGAAATTGATAGCCTGATTATCTTACAGCAAATGAATAACTATAACAGTCGGAACTTGATCTTGCTATTAAGTTTCTTCTCTTCTCTTGGCCTTTTTATTAAACAGCAGGAAAGTGCTTTTGATTTTTAATGTATGATAACCAGCAAAGTGAATTAGGGCACATTTTAATTCAGGCAAAAACAAACAAAATTTAGTTCTGTTTTGAAATAGGGATGAAAGAGTATAGAAATCACGTGAACGTACAGCTTTTCATGGGCTCCCAAAAGGGTTTGCACTGGCAAACTAAGCAAAAGCTTCCCTGAAAAAATCGGAGCCAGGAGGGGAAACCCAGTACCCTGGCTGTTGAAGAGTCTTCCCTAAGAGATGCATAGGACCCAGCGTTCAGATCAGTCACAGAAGAAGATGGAATCAGTCAGCCAGAGCTGAATGCGGCTTCTTTTTTCCAACCAAGCCCTATAGTCGTCATGACTCATTATTTGTCAACCAATTCCTACTCGTTAATGATCAGCAAATTCATAACTTCCCATGTTGACATATCCAGTTTCAAACTTACTGCTTCAGACTCTTTAGCATATCAAAGTAGTGTTTACAAAGGGACTAGCACTTAGCTTTGGGAATTAAAGAGTAAATAAAAGTCCAGTTGATTCTACACTATTCAACAAATATTTATTGATCTCTTTTACAGGGCCCAGTAATCACCATTCATAGATGAATCTGCCCAAAATAAAGTAAGTGGGGTTCGGTTAAATCCCAGGGATGAGAAGTGTCAACAGAGAACCAATTGGCCACTATTTTTCACCAGTGAGTGCTCAGAGATCAGCCTCTCCTTTGCTCTGGAGCAGTGATGGCAGCAAAGCATCAGAACTTGTCGGATCCTAGCGCGAGAGGTGATGTTTTCAATTGTGATGGCAGTTCGCACTCTTCCCCAGACTGGCTTCTTTCAGGAGATTGGCCTCTGGACCTGGGCTCATTTTTGTGGCTATATCAATATCCTTCGCGATGGCCCAGCTTGCATACGATGGATAATGATCTGCTCTTGTGATTATCATTCATTTTGCAATTTTATTTCAATCAAAAGAGTAAGGCTCAAGGGTGTGGCCCTACCCAACTCCCCAAGGCTCAGATCTTAATTCCCTGGGCTGGGAGCCCCTGATGAACACACATGGAACTGATTTAGTGGCCAGATGGCCTAACGGCAGAGGGAATTACACTAAAGAAGCTGGCTTCTCTGCCAGCCTGTGCTTCTAGACCGTGTATATGGCTGACAGTGTGGAGTCATTACGGGGTGCCAGACACGGTTGTACACTCTCCTTCTATTATCTGATTCAATCTTAGCAACCACCCTAGAGGTGTTATTTTTATCACCATTTTATAAATGAGGAAACTGAGGCACAAAGACTCAGAGCCACAGAACCTGTAAATGGCAGACTCAGAATTTACTCTCAGTAAACTTAACTCTACAACCATCAAGAACCTTTAAGAACATTGTACCATAGCCAGGGTAGGAACAGGAGCATTAAGGAAATTGCAGGCCTCTTGGCAACCCGCTAGGGTATAAAGTAAGCCAGGCCGGCTCTGTTGAACAAATTTAGCCTCTATGTTCTGGGAGAGGAGTAAAGGGATGTTTACAAAAACCTAGGTGATTAAAAAATTATGTATTAGGGACTTCTCTGGTGGTCCAGTGGTTAAGAATCCGCCTTCCAATGCAGGGGATGCAGTTCCATCCCTGGTCGGGGAACTGAGACCCCACATGCCGCGGGGCAACTAAGCCCGCATGCCGCAACTACTGAGCCCGCACACTCTGGAGCCCATGGGCCACAACCAGAGAGAAGCCTGAGCACTGCAACACAGAGCCTGAGCGCTGCACTGAAGAGCCTGCACACTGCAAAGAAAGATCCCGCATCCAGCAATTAAGACCTGATGCAGCCAAATAAATAAATATTTTTTAAAAAATTATGTATTAAATAATCTCCAAGAAGACTTCACTGGCAGCCCAGTGGATAAGACTCCACGCTTCCAAGGCAGGGGGAACGGGTTTCATCCCTGGGCAGAGAGCTAGGATCCCACATGCCACACAGTGCGGCCAGAAAATCAACAACGACAACAACTCCAGAGCCAGTATAAAATGACAAGGGAAAACCATAAAATAGTATGTGTAGTACTCTCACACTAACGTAAAAACAGGGGAGCTATATTTATCTGTACATATATCTGAAGAAGAATGCAGAAAGTTACTGGAAGCGTGCATACAAAAGATGGCTAAGAGTATGGAGCCATTACTGGCTGCCAAACACTGCTCTTACCTCTAAGGAGGAAAGCAGGATGGAGAGGATAGTGAAGAGGGAATTTTCCCACTCAGTTCTGTGGAATTAAGGTTTGCTTAGAATTTTTCACAGTAAGGATGTATTTACATAATTTTTAGAAACACACCTCTATTAAAAAGTTACGAACGGGCTTCTCTGGTGGCGCAGTGGTTGAGAGTCTGCCTGCCGATGCAGGGGACACGGGTTCGTGCCCCAGTCTGGGAAGATCCCATATGCCGCGGAGCGCCTGGGCCCGTGAGCCATGGCTGCCGAGCCTGCACGTCCGGAGCCTGTGCTCCGCAACGGGAGAGGCCACAACAGTGAGAGGCCCGCGTACTGCAAAAAAAAAAAAAAAAAAAAAAAAAAAAAATTTACGAACAAGTGTCAGCAAGGATATGGAGTGAGTGGGATTTGGACTGTAAAACGATGCAGCTGCTTTGCAAAACAATTTGGCGGTTCCTCAAAATGCCAAACCTAGAGTTACCATACAACCTAGCAATTCCATCCAAAAACTCTTAGGTGAATGCTCATCGCAGCATTATTCATAGTAGCCAAAATGTGAAAATAACCCAAATGTCTACCAACTGATTAAATAGCCACACAATGGAATATTATGCAGCCATAAAAAAGGAATGATATACTGACACACGCACAACATGAATGGACCTCGAAAGCATGTTAAGTAAAAGCAGCCAACCACAAAACATAATGTATTGTGTAATTCCATTTCTCTGCAATGTCCAGAATAGGCAAATCTATAGAGACAGTGAGTAGATCAGTGGTTGCCCAGAGCTGTGGGTGGTGGTTGGGGGATGGGGAGTGACTACTAATGAGTATGAAATTTCTTTTGGGGGTGATGAAAATGTTCTAAAATTGCATTGCCATGATGATTGCACAACGCTGTGAATATGCTTTAAATGGATGAATTTTATGGTATGTTCAATATTTCTGAATAAAGCTGTTCTTTTAAAAATCTGTGCAATGTACTTCATTAAGTGTTACAGACTATAACAGTTTTGAACACCATTTTCAGATGATAAATGAAATATGTTTAAAAACATTTAGATGACACATAAAGGTGTAATTAAGAAAATTAAAATCACCAGAGACTTAAAAATCTGTAATAAAATGACACCAGCTCATAGTAGAAATTTGGAAAATATAGAAGGGTATAAAAGGACAATTAAGGATTTGTTTTTCCATCTGAAATTCCCAGTCCCTCTCTCCAGTGATAGCCAGTTTCATCAACTTCATAGATAGATGCCTAAAACTCTTCTGTGCATGTATAAGCATGCAAAGCATATATACACATACATCTATCCTTTTAAAAATAATTCTACAACACACACTGTTATGACTCTTGACTTTTTTTTTTTTTTTTTTTTTTTGTAGTACGCGGGCCTCTCACTGTTGTGGCCTCTCCTGTTACAGAGCACAGGCTCCGGATGCACAGGCTCACCAGCCATGGCTCACGGGCCCAGCCGCTCCATGGCATGTGGGATCCTCCCTGACTGGGGCACAAACCCGTGTCCCCTGTATCGGCAGGCGGACTCAACCACTGCGCCACCAGGGAAGCCCGACTCTTGACTTTTCAAAGTGAACAATTTATCTTATAGATCCCCCCGCCATCAACACCACTGGGTCTAGTTCATCATTGTAACAGCTGCATAATACTGCATAAGGTACTGGCTATCTTTTCCTGCTGGTATCTCCCATGTTTTGCTTTTGCCGACATTGCTGGCTCCAACACTGAGTATGGGATGCTCTCCCAGGAGGGGGGTCTCCAGGTCAGATATAAACAGGGTATGAAAGGCCTGTTAATCCATACCCTCCCCAAACTTTTGTTTTGTCTTGATTTAAATACTTAATTCATACCCACGCTACAAAATTTTAAAGCACAACAGGGTACAATTCCACTTCTGGGTATTTACTGAAAGGGAACCACGACACTAACTTGAAGATATCTGTGCCCCACCCCCTCCCTATGTTCATGCAGCATTATTTACAGGAGCCAAGAGGTGGAAACAACCTAAGTGTCCATGGATAGATGAATGGATAAACGAATATTACTCCATTGATATGAATGGGCAATGGAATATTAGTCAGCCACAAAAAAGAAGGAAATCCTGCTATTTGTGACAGCATGGATGGACCTTGAGTGCATTATGCTAAGTGGAATAAGTCAGACAGAGAAAGACAAATACTGCATGATCTCACTTATATGTGGAATCTAAAAAACCCCAGAAAACAAAACTCATGGATAGAGAACAGATTAGTGGTTGCCAGAGGGGGTTTGAGGAGTGGGTGAAATGGGTGAAGGGGGTCAAAGGGGGTCAAAAGGTAGAAATTTCTAGTTATAAGGTTAAGTCCTGAGGATGTAATGTACAGCATGGTGACAATAGTTAATAACGCTGTGTTAGATAGTTGAAAGCTGCTAAGGGAATGAATCTTAGAAGTTCTCATCACAAGAAAAATAACTTCGTAGCTATTCTGTGATGGATGTTGACTTCTTCTTGTGATCGTTTTCTAATATGCACATATCTTGAATCATTGTGTTATACATCTGAAACTAATAGAATGTTATATTTCGATTATATCTCAATTTTTCAGAAAAGCATAACAGGGTGTACAGTGAAAAGCACATCTCTTCGACCCCTAGTGAAACAGTACTGATCCCAACCATCACTGCCAAGTTTTGGTCCCTTCATGAACCTTCCTGAAACAGTATTTTAAATCATGGAGAATGCCTTTTAAGGTGGACTTTTCAGGACGCCAGTACAAATGGGTACCTCAGTTCTTAGAGGTCAAGATAGAACATTTCCTCTTGGTGAATATGAAATAGCTTTTAAAAGTGAAATAGATAGCTCCCTTGTCCCCAGATTAGGCGGTAAGGCATACAGCATTTTGGAACTCTATAAAGAGCTCTATAATTGGGGTGATGATTCCGGATAGAAAGATTTAACTATGCACACACGCGCATGCATGCGCGCGCACGCACACACACACACACACACACAGCATGGTCAAGTAGAAAGTTTCTGGAAATTTGAGTCAGACTGGCTAGATTTGCCTCTCAACTCCACTGTTTACAAACCATGAACCTGAGTTATGAAATCTCTTGGAACCTCAGCTTCCTAGACTGTGAACTGGGGATAATATTGCCTACTTAGCCGTTTTATGGGCAGCAGGGCCTGAACTAGGATGAGGCGACCGAGACATTCATGTTGGGAGCAAAGTTGAAGGTGGGGCCCCAAAACCTCAGCCCAATCAAGATAAATAATATTTTATTTTATTTATTAAAAAAATTTTTTTTTGCGGTACACGGGCCTCTCACTGCCGTGGCCCCTCCCATTGCAGAGCACAGGCTCCGGACGCGCAGGCTTAGCGGCCATGGCTCATGGGCCCAGCCTCTCCGCGGCATGTGGGATCTTCCCGGACCGGGGCACGAACCCGCGTCCCCTGCATCGGCAGGTAGACTCTCAACCCCTGTGCCACCAGGGAAGCCCAAGGTAAATAACATTTTAATGCAATATTTCAAAAAATCAAATTAGTAAACTATGGCCTTGGGGCTGGCTGCTGTCTTTTTTTTTTTTTTTTTTTTGCGTTACATGGGCCTCTCACTGTTGTGGCCTCTCCCGTTGTGGAGCACAGGCTCCGGACGCACAGGCTCAACAGCCATGGCTCACGGGCCCAGCTGCTCCGCGGCATGTGGGATCTTCCCAGACCGGGGCACGAACCCGTGTCCCCTGCATCGGCAGGCGGACTCTCAACCACTGCGCCACCAGGGAAGCCCTGGCTGCTGTCTTTGTAAAGATGGTTTCACTGGAATGAGAGGTGACTTATGTAGCGCCTCAAGTTCAGTGTCTGACCCTTAGAAATAGGTGTCTTTCAGGTGAATCATGGAGCTTGGGTTAAGGGGTGTTTGTTGAATCCTTGGATCAGAGGATACCTAATGGAAAACGTTGTCCGGTGACTCTCATGCCCTCTCACTCACTTCTATTGCTCACAACGGAAATGGGGATCCCTCCTTGAGCCATTTGTCAGAGTGGCAGATTAAAATCATGTGACAGGAAGTTTTCTGTTCATATTGTAATCTAACTGAATCGCCAGTTCTCTATTGAAAATTCATTATGTGATGCCGCTCTCTTGCTGAAGCTCTGAAATGCTTTTTGCCATAATGACTTTAAAAACCCCACTTCCATAATGGCCTCCTGAGATGGTGCCCCTCAGCGTCTCTTCCGTGTACAGTAATATTATTCTGCAATCTGTCTTGGGAGAACGCTTAAAAGCTTTCTCTCATTTTCTCCATTTAACTCATGTATTCTCTGAGTTTTTACATTAAATGGTCATTCTTAATATCCCATGACACGTCACCTCTTTTCTAGAGAGGACACGGATACAGTACTTACCCAATTCCAGAATCTATACTAATCAAATCACGCTTTCCCACTTCAGCCGAGAGCAGTTCGTTCAGTGGGACGGCATTTAATCTGGAGAAGGAACTTCTGAAAGAGAACAAAAACAATTTGAGCGGCAGTCGGTTAAATGCGAATGTGATTGATGCAATTTGTTGTATAAAAAGGAATTAGCAGATATTGAAGTCAAGTTGTGGAATGAAGGTCAAAAATGCCCAGATTTATTGTTTGCAGACAACCAACAACAAGGCTTTCTTAATAGCCTAACCTGAGCATATTGTGGATAAACATTTGAGTTTTGATACAGAAGGAGAAGAAAGACCACAGCTAAGGCTTTAAGTCTACACTATGAGCTAGTAATTTAAAAACACTGAAATCCATCCCTGAAACCCTGGTACTTTACTCCGGACTCCCTCCACTCTGCTTAATCTGTGCTTCCCAGCCCTGTCTTGAGCAAGGAGCCAGAAAGCCGACTTACATACAGCACCTAGTCTAAGGAAGAAAGAACATCTGATCATCGACTCACCTTCCCTGTAGGATTCAAACACAAAACGGAAAACTTGAAGCCCAAATTCCTTTAAGGTATGAAAGGAAGGAACTGACTTTTGCCTTGAGGCCCCCTGGCTCGGAGTGCTTTGATTTTAAGAGTCAGGGACCTCCAAACCTGCGGGCTGATTTCTTTCTCGTGCAGATAGAAAGTTCCATCTCACTAATGGATTGGGGGCAGGACATGGGATGTGTTGGGAGGCCAGTCGTGGAGAAGATGTTCATTTCAATCCGAGAGTGGCTGGGGGTTGAGAGGAGGTCAGTGAGCAAAGACAAGGGACCATGAATCATCCATCCTTTCGACGTGGGCACCAGCCCTGAGGGGAACAGATGAACTTGACTGGCCTACTCAGAATCTGCATGGTGGGGACCCCAAGAACAGAGAGCAAAAGTTTCCCAAACATTGGAGCCAAAAATGTCTAGGTTTGAATTCTGTCTCTGCCACATAATAGCTGTGTGACTTTGGGCAAGTCACCTGGCCTTTCTGAACCTCAGTTTCCTGATCTGTGTAATGGGGATGACAATACCTACCTTGGACGGTTGCAGTAAGGATAACAGATATAATCTATGTAAAGCACCCCACAGCATATCTTACACATAGTCTGTGCTCACCAAAGTGGCAGTTCCATACCATTCTATGTGGCCAGTGTCCCTAGATGTACTCGCTTGGCCAACTGTACCTTGATGGATGGCAACAAATGAAATTTCAAACAGCTACTTGGATTGTAAATTGACTTGTTTATTCCATTTAAAAACAACCCACCATTGTGAAATTAAAATTATGGGAGGACTTCATATAATGGAATTTGTCTCGCACTTTAAAAATTAATCTTTAAAAACTCCATTTTGCCATGTCCGGTTGCCAGGGTGTCATTGGCAGAGACCTTGGTTAGAGAGAGATGCTTTGCCTTCTCCTTTATCCAAAGGTATTTTTTTTTATTTTATGCTTGCATTCTGGCTCACTCTGGCATTCTGGCTCTAGGCTGGCATCATGTTGGATGATAAATCCATTTGTTTGGGCAACTTCAGGAGGGAAATTTGCCCAGAAAACTGGCTGGAGCTGGCTTTGGAAAAAGCCAAATTAGGTCTCTAGAAGACTGGGGTCCCTTCCAAATGAGTTCCCAGTGGGCAGGGAGTGTTCAGTTCTGTACAGTGTGCAGCCTCCACCGCGAGCCCCCAAACTGTGTTAAACAAAGAAGACCCAGCCATTGGCAGGCACATCGATTGGCAGATATCAGATTGCATTCCTTTGTCTGCTGCCCGGCTTATTTTCATACCCCGGTCCAAGCTTTGTAAAGGA